>NC_054753.1:14558190-14917357 GCF_018143015.1 Lytechinus variegatus
GATATATTTGCTTTATTCAGCTCTACATATACCAAAGGATTGGTGCACTAACAATTTGCTTTCAATTTCAGTGGTGGCCACCAGGACTCTGGGGGAGAAGGGGCAAGGCCCCCACTTCTTGAATCTATGATGCCTTTTTTAAGTGGGGGTGGCTGAAAATATGAAAATGGCAGAAATTAATGTCATTGTCATTTCTTATCACAGAGAACTTGATTTTTTTTCAATGGGGGGGGGGGCTGAAAAAAATTGGCAGAAATTAATGTCACTGTCATTTCTTGTCACAGAGAACTTTTTTATTGTTTTTTTTATTTTGCCGGACAAACAGCAAGTTTTGGGTGTCCTATTATGGATATCATTGTAGAGGTACTGTGGCTCAGTGGATAAGTCTCCGGACTTTGAACCACAAGGTCTGGGGTTCAAATCCCACCTTAGCACTCACATCCTTTGGCAAGGCGTTTATCTGCACATGCCACTCTCCATCCAGGTGTAGTAAATGGGTACCCGGTAGGAAGGAATTCCTTGAATACTTGAGCTTCCGATCGGGGTAGCTGTGCCAAAGCCGCAGTGTGCAGTGCTTAGAGACATTTGTATTAAGCACTACATATATATTGCATATTATTATTATTGTCATTGATCTATTTCCTTTATCTTTTTTTTAAATCAGTGGTTATACAGTGAGTCCCAGAAAAAATAAAGAGATTTAGTGATGATTTATCATAACTTAATCATAAATAAAATAGACAAATGACCTACCAACATAAAGTTTAGAATCTCCTCTTTCATCTGGTGCTACTTAGATTATCATCATCATTCACGCATGAGTGAGCACATACAATTCAAAGAAAGGATGCAAAAACACATTTGGTGGGGGGTATCTAAATTTTTAAAAAAGTCACATGACTAAAAAGTTCAATATCTGCTCTTTTATTTGATACCTTAATCACAAAAAATGGTCAAGAAGTAAAAAAGTTATGATTCCTTGAAACAATGCTTGTATTTCTATAATTTCATTAAATAAATGGTTTTCACCAGTTTCCCACAGAAGCTGTCGCACGGTAACAACAAAAGAGTTAATGCATGGCTGATCGTCAACCAAACGGAGCTTCGAGTGAGTTCGAACGCTAGCCTGTAAAACCTCTTCATTTTATGAAATTATTGAAATTCAAGCCTTATTTCAAATAACCAGAAATTTGTTAATCCTTGACCATTTTCTGTAATTGAGGTATCAAATTAAAGAGCAGATATTGAACTTTTTAAAAACGTGTTTTTCTCTTTAAAACCCAGACTTTTTGGAATCCCCTTTTCAAATTGTTTTTGCTCACTCATGCGTGAATGAGAAATAATCTTAGTAATTTCAGATGAAAGAGGAGATTCTAAGCTTTAAAATGGTAGGTCATTTGTCTATTTCATTTGTGATTAGGTTATGATAAATCATTGATAAATCTCGGTTTCTTTTTTTGTGGGACGCACTGTATATCTGTATGATGAGGTCAAAAGTCACAAAGGTTAAGGAACTTGCATTACATGCCTATATTCCTTTTGGGGAAATATTTTCTAAAAATTACCCCCCCCCAAAAAAAAAAAAAAACATTAATGATACAACTACTTCTGAATAGAGAATAAACGCAAAAACTTTACTCCTTGGCTCAGATGTAATTATCTACTGTATATCTAAGTCAACTGCAAGCTTTGAAAACAATCTAAATACTTGAGAAATAGTTGCATTGGCTTTGATTCTTTGAATACCCCCCCCAAAAAAAAAAAATAATAAAATGGGCAGATTGAAAATACGTCATGTACTTACAATCAGGAATGTACTAGCAAGCAGTGTGGCCTTTACTTTCACATCCAAGTCTTGTGGAACTGAAAAAGGAAAAAAAGGAGATGTATTTTGAGCATTCAAAATGTATCAAATACATGTAACTTTGTGAAGGTTTGATAATGGTCTATGGTCTATCCTATCATAGTGAGGAAGTACTAATATTTTCTAAGGATTTTTTTTTACTTGGACATCTTCAATACATCTTGAAATATTGACCACCTGATACTGCTCAAAAAAGCAATTAGGATAGTTATATCAAGGCCATAGCAAACCTTACAACTGGTGAGTGGTCGACAATACCATTTCGGAACAAATTGCATTTTGCTCATTTTCTGAAAATGTGAATGAGAAGTATCTTTTTATTTGGTTCAAATTTATACCTGATATGGATGATTGCAAGCCTTTATTTTTGGAGTAAAGACCAAATTAGTTTCAAATCATAGCCAATCATACGATTGCTATGACATAATCATGACTAGATATTGAATTTGCTTTTATTCTAAGATATTAATTCTAGATATATTAATATATGGATAAGGGAATACCAATATAATAGGCAGGAAGTGGTAATAAAAAGAACCTTTAGGATTCAGCACTAGTTAGAATATGAGCAAATGGAAACAATTTTAACCTAACACTGGACACCAAAGTTATGATTGACTGCTCAGCATCCTCTTCTGGCACAGGACACTTGTGATTGTATTTCTTGACACCTTATCTCAACACCTCTCTTTTATGCATTGGTGTTAGAATACGAGCATATGGAAAACCATTTGTAACTTACACTGAACACCGAAGTTGTCAGCCTTGGTGAAGGACTCCCTGACCCACCCGCCCCACTGCTTGGAAACCTTTCCTACTTCGGTCTGGAGATCATTAGTAAAGATCTGCAAGAGAAACAGAATACACATCAAATCAATAGACATCTATGAACCATCATATGCATAAGGTTACTTATTTCTTATTTAATTTGGCCATAAAACATACAAAAATTGTACATTGTAAATACAAAAATACAATTTGAAATTGAATAATTAAATATGGATTAGGAGAAATGAAAGAAAAGAGAAAAAAAAGAGTAAGAAAATGGTTTTTCCATGGAGAAGAGCTCGTAAAAGTAAAATTCAGTACTATTGCCCAGAGGCATGTGAGCCCTCATGGAAAAATCTTTGAGAGAGTATTGCACATTCCGAAAAGCAACAATGAATGCCCTAGACAACAGCAAAAGCATGCCTCCACATTGCTATTAATGACATGTACACTCGCCAGCACCTAACACATAACAATTCAGAGAGAAAACACATGGTAAAATTACAGGAAACTCGCTTCCTTTGATGAAGAAAAAGAAAGAAATTATGAACTGTGAAGTAAAAACAAAAAAAAAGTAATGACATTTAGATTCTTAGATTTTTATATGCCCCCAAGTTCGCTAAAGAAAGATTACAAGAAAAATTAACTATACTAATTGGACATACATGTAACAGATCATACAGCATATGCTACTATGAAGCAGTATTCTAAAATATTAATTGAATAAAGAATAAGATTTTATTATATACTAAATGCTTACTGACAGAAAATAGAATCTTATAACAAAACAGGAAACACAATTGTTGGATGCACTTCATAGAATGAAATTTGCAAAATACGTACTAATGTGGGTTATATGGCAAGCATATCAAAATTCAGGAAAAGTGTAAACATAATAATTACTTTGCTATGTTCTGGAGGTACGGTCCAACTAAAAAGAGGAGAAAAGAGGGGGAAGGGATACCTGCACTGCATATTGCACCAGACAAAAATAATTCTTCAAGAAATGTCATTGTTGAAATCATACCTAAAATAATGAGGTGGTGAAAAAGAAATCAAATAAAATGGAAAGAAAATGAAGCCAAGGTATCTATGAATTGGACAAGAAGAAAGAAATGAAAAGTGGGAAGTTGAAACAGCGTTATCTCTTACAATTAAAGAAGACCTGTCCAAAAGTCCTGGAAGGTGCCTAGAGGGTGAAACGAAAAAAAACACAGTTCTGGAGGGCAGATGATGGAAAGAAAGTGTTTCAGGATGGCGGGGGTTGATAAACATATCTGCACTGAGCTGTTCACACTTACAAATTCCATGAAGACCCTTAATTGCAAATGAATATAGGAAATAATATGTCAGCAGGCAATTGAGGACCAGTCGAGAAGAATGACATCATAATCTCATAGCGCCCTCTCTCAGTGGATATGGGAACATGGGTAAACAGAAAAGGTAAGCCGATGGTCATGAAATAGTTCAAAATAGTGCAAAAATGGGAAAGGTGATATGTCACAATCGTCTAAGGCCCCTGATGAGAGGACAATTGAAAGCCTGAGGTTCCATCGCCAGCGACGGTACCTATGCTGTGAGAAAGGCATTCAATCAACAGTAGTCTAATATCCTGCATTTAAATAAATGAAAATTCTATATTTTATATCAAGTGTGTAAAAACAAATTGAGCAGACCTTTGGATGGTTGGGGTGAGTTGGGTTGGGTTGACTTGGATGATCCGTACGGTGGGGTTTAATTCCACTCCCAACACAGAGTGTCATATGGTGTCTGAAGAAATTCGCTCCAGTCTATCTGGAGTTGATCAGAATATTCACCCTCCCGCAACTTGCTCTCAAGAAACAAATCACTCTTAATAGTTCCTGCCACCAGTACCCCGTCTTATGTTTCACAATCTTTCATTTTATTCCACATCCCATCATCTCTGGAACCACAAAGTATAAAACAAGCAGATTCAACAGACAAATTCAAATCCATGATAAAAACCTACATTTTTGATAAACAGCCTTTCCCTTCGCATGTAAAGCCCCTCAACTGGCTACAGTCTACTGTGAATACTTTAGTGGCTTTTTTTTTCTGAAATTCCTTCTCTCTTTCTATTTTTTTCCTAAGCGCTTGAGAGACATGTTTTGTGATAAGCGCTTTACAAATAATGTTAATCATTATTATTAATCTGTAAGTTGAGCAAACCTTGAAGTCAATATCATCGGTACAGCAAACAGCTTGACATCGACACCAGTGACCACGGATCTTCAGTACACAATCTTGTTCAGATGTAAGGATGTCAAAGTGAGGGCTGATCTTACTTTGCCTATAGAAAAAAGGAATGAGCAAAATACAGGTGCACTGCATTGAGATCTGAGTAGGCTTGCTGTGAGTACATAAAGTGAGGTCGATATTACCTAAAAATGCACATACTTGATCTGGGTAATAACTTGTCACAATGGAAATACAGCAGGTCATGTGGATGAGATTATGAGTTGAAATTGAATTTTTGAAAACAAATCATGTTTGGTCCAATGACTTACTAGAGGAAAACCAAGACAATATCTATGCACAGAAATTAGCAAGTTTTTTTTCTTGAATCTCAGAACTTTAATTTAGACTTCTTCCCATATTTTGAAAAACTGCTTTTCCAAATGACATAGGCCTAATCGTCACAAGATGTTTTCCTTTCTTGAATATAATTCATTGTCAGCAGTCAACTAATATAATTATTCAAAGGTAATACACAGTTATGATGAGAAGTGGGGGCATTTTTTTTTGTCAAGCTATACATGTATAGAAATCATGCTAGAGTGAATATAAAAATAATACAAAGGAGTTTATCAAATGCTCTGTCAATACGACGCCAAAAGGCTTAACCTTTGTACGTAGTCACATACATGTGATTCTGCATAGAAATCATGTACATGTTGGCGTATACATTTAAGTACTAGCATAATTAAGTCAACTTCCTATCATATCCAATATTCCAAAGTCCACAAGCATTCACTAATTATATGTACATGTATCTTTATCAACATTTTCTCATCAGACTCGTGACCAGAGGAAACTGGGCCATGAGAACTTTAACCTGACAATATTTTTTTCTAAATAAAAACAGATGAAATATTGGCAAGAAAAGAGAGTGATTAATTTTCAAATGTTTCGATTCTAAAATTATATACGAGCAACTGCCCTAAAATTATCACATAACACAGATTCCATTACTTTTAATTGCTACTGAACACTGAAAATATTTGTCCTATATAAGTGGATATGAACTGATGTGTTTGATGATAAAATAAAGGCACAAATAAAATCATTTTCTGAATAAAGGGCAATTCGTAGAATTTGCTGTATCATGACATATACATGTAGGGAGTTAGCATGCGACATCACACAATCGAAACAATGAAAATAAAATACTCTGTCAAATCTTTGATTGATTTTGCCAAATCTTCATCAACACATCGCTTTTTCCTATATTCAGACCAAATTTTTATGTCAGGGTGAACTTCCCCATATAAAACTTACGTTTGGCGGACGTAACCGATCACATTGCCTGGAGGACTCTCAACAGCAACAAACAAAGAGCAGTGATCGTTGTTTGCACACCAGCAGCATCCGGCACAGCACTTAAACTCACGGACAACTCGGAGCACCTCCTACCAAAACAAGAAGATATTTGAGGTTTTACAGTGCGCCCCAGAAAAAAAGGAAACCAGAATTCCCATGTCTTTTTAATTCAAGGGCAAATTAATTATGATATTTCATTTACATTATCATATAATTCAATTATTCCTCTTTATTTTGGTACCTTATATGAGACGAACACTTCACGCATTCGCATTAATGAGCAAGACAAGTTTTAAATTTTAATGTCAAAACCAGGTTGTGCAGAAATATTTGACAAGATTGGTTTGTGAACAACCGTGCATATTCGACGATTGGCCTATCAGCATTTCTTTTGTATTCTAAATGCTTCTCTCACTGATCCCTGAAACGAGAGTGGATTCAGATTCATACCCAAGTTTCTGCGCAAATTGTTTCTGGCATGCCTCAATATTCATTGTTTGTAATCTTCCCTGCTTAAACAATTTACTAAGCTGTTGATTTCAAATGAGAGATGAGATTCCACTCTTGAGATGAGTATCAAATTTATAGTTATAACATATTTAATAATTGTGAGATCTATCTCTTAAAAATGGGATTTCTATTTTGTGGGACGCAAGTATAGTGAGAGTGTTCTTTCTAAAATCATATTTCTGTCCCTTTCAATTGGAATAATTATATCACTTCCTTCATGATACATGTATAAAAACAAGGATATACATTACATATATGATGTGCATTATAAAACATGTACATAACATTAAAAGGAATAAGACAATAAATACACACATCCTTCTGATGCATTGGGGCTGATGTACTGTATCATCCAGGGGTAAGGAGGGGGGGGGGAGGGGGTTCAACCTAGCTGAAATGGTGACCAATTTGGGGTTTCATGGGCACAAATCGCATATTCACATGAAACAAATGACGGGCCATCTGGAATGGAATTGTACTCCCTGCGAATTGATTGATTTCATCAACATTACATGTAGATGAAACATGTCATACAAATATCAAAACAAGCATAACAATTTATTGTCAAAAGTGTGAGAAATTTATCAAAATACCAAACAATTATACTCTCAGACAGAATTTATCACTATGAACTATGCCAATGTTATCCAACTTTGTTGGAACTCCGGAATGAGGATAGGGGTCCTGTATTCCGGTGTTCCGGAATGGTCGATTTTGGTCTTACCTGCCCCATGTTGTCTGTGATGTGGAATAAGAATCCTCTGTTATGTCCACACCAAACCCGCTCACAACACTCAGATTCTGGGTTATGAAAAGGAAGAAAATGAATAATAAATATTCCAATTCATAACATAATCATTCTTATTCTTCATTATAATATTTTATTTTACTATTAGAAGTCCCTAGGGATTATTTTCAATTGAACATTTGGTCTAATACCAATTCATCCAAATACCAACTTGTCTACTATCATTCGTCCACTACATGCATCCACATGGTCTAATTACCATTTCATCAACTCACCATTTCATTTAATAACCATTTGGTCCAATACACATTTAGTCCATCCTTTTGGTCTAATTGGACAAAGTGTTATTTGGGCAAAATGAAAGAAAATAAAATGGATATTAGAACAACTGTTTAAGAGGCGATGTGGTCCTACAAAAACTGGTGATTAGATGAAGTGATGATTGGACCAAATGTATGATAGTGGGCGAGTTGGTAATAGACGGATTGGAAATTTACCGTCCCTATAGATAAAGCACAAGTCAGTTAATTCTTTTTGAAGAAGCTATTACACATCCTCTATTTCAAGGAATAGACACAGTGAGACCAGGTGGCCATTGGACCGAAGAGCCCTAAATGTAGACCAGACTAATAGAACAAGTAGGTCTACAAATGATGGTATTAGCTAATCTGAGAATTGAACCATCTCCTAGTAGACAAACCCTTCATTGCAAATAGTGTGCAGCCCTGGGTCCCGTTTCATAAAACTTGTTACAATAACAAACTTAAAATAACAGTTATAAGCTACTGAAATCCATCAATCTGATTGGATGATAGTAAATTTGTTATAGAAATTAAGCATTTGTTATCATAACAAGTCTTTATGAAATGGGACCCTGATTTGAAATATAGTTGTGGATTGTTACCTTCAGCAGCGAAGTAAACTTGCTGACCAAGACTGTTCTTAATGACGTACTTGTTCTCGAACTCCACATTGAGAAAAACTGTAATCAAGGAGAAAGGTAAAATCATGTATGTTTTCAGCAAATTCACACAACCTTGCTTAATCCCAACTGCACCTAAATACTTCTACTTGAGTACACTTAATTTGCCCTTTACACATTCTCTCTTTGTCCATGTGGAGCAAAATGAATAATAAGATACATGTATTAATTTGAAAGTAATACAAAGTGAATCATATGAAATGCAATAATCCTAATAGAATCGTTCGAAATCTATTCCACAAGCGCAGCAAATGACCTGTGAGAGAATCATTAAATTTACACATCAAGACCTATTATCCTGTAGCCTTCTTTAAAAAAGATGAAAACATCCCCCTGCTCCCTTCCTTCCCAGAAAACACTTAAACAAATGTTGTCAAAAGCTTAAAATGTTTTTTAAAAGATTTAAATGTTCTGAAACCTTTGCATGCCCCTCTGCATGAATTTACCTTCAGCAAGCTCAATCTGTTGGTGAACAAGGAGCTGGTCCAGTGTAGCAAGGTATTCCAGTCCACGGGGGCACCCAGGTATTCCCACAGGCACGGGCATCATCTCTGCCTTGCCCTGGAGTGGAACACCAGGTTGCTGGTGGACCGCCTCTCCTACGACAGGTACTTGAGACTGGAACTGACCTTGATAGGGTGGGGGCACCTGTTGCCCGGAGAAGGCGACTGGAGGTACAGAGCCTGTGACCTGTACATTCCTGCCACCAGTCTGAAATTAAGGAAAGAAAAAATTAAGAATTGCTGCATGACTACAGTTCTCTGTAAAAATGTTCATTTCCTCAGGCAAACTTATGAAAACCAGCCATTCTTGGAATATTGTCCTGGGGTCCGTTGCAGAAAGAGTTGCGTTTAAACGCAAGTCAAAAAATCAATTGTAAGTCCAAAATGCGCGCTGTTGATTGGTTGAAAATCAAGTTGCGCATGATTTTTTAGAGTTGCGATTGATTGCAACTCTTTCTGCAACGGGCCCCTGTTGTCCACTGACAAAAGGAAGCAACTCTGTGGAACGAGTTTCTTCGTAAATGAGGAAAATATATTAATGTTTCAGGTGGAAATGCATAGAGTTGCTTCCTTTTGAAACATCACTTTCATAAATTGGGGGCTATGTGACTCAAATTCCTAAGGCATTATGCAGAGCATTCATAAAATATCAAAAATCAAGGAAAAAATATCAGTTTTGAAAATAATATACAGTGTAGTTCCTTCCTGTGTCAGTGGACATCAGATAGTGTTCATTGGCTGTAACCTGCTGTAGGACCTTGATCCATACTAATAATCTCACATCAGAGATTGATAGGCAGAGAGGTGTTATGAAACATTAGTTTGGCTGGCAGCAGCGGCACAGGATTAGGGACCGAAATCTAAATGGATCCACCATTGACATGTGCACAAACAATATGGCCCGTCAAAAAGGTAAAACGTAAGACAAATGACAGTTTTGGTAACGATCATAATGTGAGGTAACAGAATCCAATGAAATGAACACAGAAGTGTTTGTATGTATGAAGTCTGAAATACAATGACTCTGATAGAATGTGTCATTGCTGAGAAGTGAACAAAGAATGAATGGCAAATAAATAAAATCCTATCAAGTCAGGTTTTGGTCTTTTTTCGAAGCAAATGAAAAAATACAATGCCCCCCACAAGTGCTTTATCACTCAGGTGATAGTCTTCAGTGTAATAATTTTCAGCTTATATTTCAAGATTTCATAGAGTTAGGTTTAAGATTTCATCAAACATTACATGTATAGGCCTATGTAGATCTATATGGTATGGTGACAACTGACTTTGATTTTCAGTAGATCTACTTCTCATGAAATTAGTTTGCTGCATAATTGAGATTGACGAGAATCATCACAACCCAAAGGCTATGTCTTCCATTTTACTCATGGATCAACAAGATCCAGACCAAAACCTTCAGTCTGTGTACAATCAGTTGTCCACTGAGCTACATTGGCTTCACACAGACTGGACTCTGGGGATGGTATCCAAGTGTAAGAATTTTTTTTCAAATAAATCCCCAGAAAAGTTGGTAAAAGAGTTGGTTATTCCCGTACTGTAGTACAAACAGTCTCATGTCTCATATTCTCTACCTCAAGAGATGGTTCATTGGGTAGGAATAGCGGTAGTGAAGTGTAAGGCAAGTCCAAGAAAAGGTCACCCTCGTGGCAAAATTTCATCTTTGATTTAAGAAGTAATCTTTGGTGAGTAAAAAGAAAGCCAAAATGTTGAATTCTAAAATTTCATTAAGAAAAAATTGATAATATGCATATTTATGTTAATTTTGGGCACCTAATTTGCATAATTGGTAAAATGAGCTGTAAGGGACAATCATAAAAACTCATAGAAAATCGAAATAAAACTTGTGAGATTTAGTCATAGGTGGGAAATGGACCCCCTAACATCTTAATTTTGGGGGTAAAAAGTGGTGTCATCTAATTAAATATGCAAATAAGGTCTTGTCTAAGAATGGAATGTCCTCTATGTAACATTTTGAGGATGTTTTTTAAAGTTATTTCTCGTAATACAATACTTGCATTGTTGCATCTCTGGGAAGTTCTAATTTATTAAGTATGAAAATGTAATACAACAAAAAGTTGCAAAAATTTAGTTAACTGTTTAATTTAAAAGTTAATTTAAAAAAACCCTGTTACTTATGGGACAACATATTACCCACATCAAAGGGGAGATCTGTGTACAAAGTGAATGGAGAAAAATAAATTTTAAGAGTGCTCTAAAGTGATTATTTACCTTTTCTTTGCTTTTAAAGACTGATTTGTTATGAATACTGATTAATGAAAACAATTGAAGCAAAAAATTGAGAAAATGGAAAAATATAAAAGAAATAAAAACAAAATAGAAAAATACATAAGAAATTCATAAAACCATGAAAAATGAAAAAAAAAATGCTGAAATTGTAACTTCCTAATTTCAGTCATATCAAATATCTCTCAATAGAACATTTTAAAAGAAAAAACTCTTTTATGTCAAACTATTTTTATTATTTAAATTATGGAGAAAATTGTGTACGTTCTTAAAAAGAAATGCCAGTACTTGCAGTAAACACTGATTTCATGAGAAAGTCTGTAAAACCAGGCTTAATTGTCAGTATATCATCGAAGATCTAGATCTGGTACAGTTACATAAACTGAACTTCCTGAAATCTTGAAATCTACGCTGAAAAATGTTCACACTGAAGATCACCAATGCAGATAAACACACTTGGTCAGTGTTATTGCTGGAATAAAGACCCGACGCGATTTTTTGCTTATTTCTCAGCAATTAGACAATTTCTTCCAGAATACTTTGGCACATATTTTTTATTCATACAGACACTTGGGTGGTCATGATATTAGATTCTGTAAAAAGTCATTTTGAGATCGTTACCAATACTGGAATTTATTTTTAACGACAATGTCATTAATTTGTTGAGTCTAGAGGGTTTGGCCCGGAGGGGGGGGGGGGGGTTGCCACTTCCATTCATGAGTGGATACCCTGCGCGACCATTGGGTCTCAAAAAGCACCCTTAACACTTATTTCCATATTCTGAAAATGCACCCCTTAACAAGTATTGGCGTGTTAAACCTTACCCTTAACAAGTATTGGAAACAAAACGATACTCTTGGAAAATATTCCCTGAAATGAACCCCTAAACAAGTACAGGAATGTTTTATTTTTATGGGTCCTTCGGTCGTCGGCTTTACCTTATTTGGTTAAGTATGACCCCACCTTCTACACCTCACGCAAATTGGACTCTAAACACGAAGTGTTAAGGCAAAAAGGACATCCTTTACAAAACATTTGATTTTGTTTTATCATCCCCGCAAATTCGACCCATAAACACGTAATTTTCCTAGCAAAATAGATGTACCCTTTTTACATTACTTTTGTGTTTTTGACACCCTTATCACGTTACGTATGTAACGTGCCCCATCGTGAAAAAGACATCCTTTTTACGTGTTTTTGGGGTCGCGCATGGTATCCACTCGTCAATGTAAGTACCCCCACCCCCCCGGGGGGTTTTGGCTTATGATATGAAACTTGCCTTGGTCTTGGATATGAGTGTTGTTCTATCACACTTAAAGTTACAAGTTGTCAAATGAAAGTTTTATAGAATTCTCAACTTGAAAAAAACATTTAAAAATCGTCCTTTTTCCACGTCCCATACCATACTTAACGTCACATCTTTTCTCTCTCAAATATCAAGCCAAGATCAAGGTCAAGATTTTTTGCATGATTATTCTTCTCCTAGATGTCTACTATATATCACGAGGGTATTCAATCTAATCCAAGTAATTTAACACGATTTTTCAGGTCATTAAAACCTCTGAAATGTCCTATAAAGGCTATATGTACAGGCACATTTCTTGGACTTCCCTGTATAGCTGTATTGTATTGTAGCCTACACTGTAGGGTAGGCTACAGTGTGATCTTACGTTAAAATTCAAATTCTATAGGCCTATCGCCAGTACCGGTACCTGGAGTCTGGACTGGTACTACTGCACTGCCTGGTATGGTAGTGGTACCGAATACCGCCCGGTGTATGACCGCCATATCTAAGTTATCCTAACTTTACCTGTTGCGTGTCTGCGTCTGCCTCGTTGTGAAATGCTTGGTATCCAGTTCCAGACATGTTGATAAATATCCAAACGACACTCGATTTGCTTTGATCGTACGAAAGGAAATTGTAGGTCAAAACGAGAAAAAGTAGTAGGCCCTAGCAGTAGTACAATAATGAACCATATACACGTAGATACTAGATTGTAGTAGTACCGTATTTATGTACGTGTACGCGTGATGTTGTTTACCGTATAGAGATCACATGACGAAATGGACGAGTGCGGCCTAGGTCACCTGATATTTGGCTCTGCCATGCAGCGCGCGTACGGTCCTGTCGCTATTCTAAAACTTTCGACCAATCAAAATGCAGAGGATCAAACTGAGACGAATTAATTCTAGGCTGAGAGGTGAAAATCCAACGACAGTGAGCTCGGGCCACCTCGATCGACCCCTCCCCTTCCATTACAGACAATCCAGGGGCCGATCTAGTTTAAATGGGGTAGGGGACGGCGAGGCATGTATGAAAAATGTTCTACCTGACATCTTCCCCTATTTAAAAGCTGTTTTTTCTTCTTTTTTAAGGGTAATTCCTGACTCCAGATTTAAAGTTATTTTAGTATTTTTTATAAAGAAGATCAAAGAGCTAGGCTCATATGGCCTAGATAAATTGCGTGAACAAAATATTTAGGATATTTCAGATTACTGACATGAAAATTGAATAATCTCAGCAGTTTTGTAATTATAAAAAAGATGCTTATCTACACATCATGCGAGCCCGAAGAGAGAGGTGAAAATGTTAATGTTCATCAGGGGCCCGTTGCAGAAAGAGTTGCAATCAATCGCAACTCTAAAACTCGTGCGCAACTTGACTTTCAACCAATCAGCAGCGCGCATTTGGGACTTGCGATTGAATTTTTGGCTTGCGTTTAAACGCAACTCTTTCTGTAACGGACGCCTGAAAAGAGATCACAGTGGCGTACAGATGGGGGGTCACGCAAAAATTCTCAAGACAGATGAAAACAAGAAAGGGAAAGGAAAGGAAAAGAGAGATGAAAACAAACGCAGAAAAGAAACTCGGGTGGTCACGGTGGGGCCAGAAGGAGAAAGTGGGGATCGTGAGAAGGCGCACGCAGAGGTAAAGATGCAGGGGCGGATCAAGCTTTCGCCAATAGAGGGAGGGGGGGAGAAAAAAATGTACCCATACTTTTCCACGAACGGCTGCTCAAAGTTGATTTGGTTTGTTTCTTTGAAGGGGTCGTCCTTATACACTCACTCCATATAAAAAAAACATAAATATATACTCTTAAGCCCTATTGAAATAGTGCGAGCGCAAAGCACGAGCTAAATTTTAGGAAATTTAATGTATCTTGAAAATTTACCATTGTTCGTGTCCAATGTTCGTGATCCTAAAAAAGATGCGTATTTAACATAACGAGCGCGAAGCGCGAGCAGAAATTTGAATATAGGATTCAAAGGATTGCTTGCAGTTAGCCATGAAGACGATACAGTTTTCAAAAATCAAATAAAGCGAGCTTTTTCACATTCTGACCTAAATTAATGGACATTCTAAGCACTCTTTCAATCGTGAACAGGATAGGTGACTTAACAATGCAAGCGCGGAGGAAAAATTATGAGAATTAGGGTCAAAACGGGGTTATTCACGTTTTTTAATCAATAAAAGGATTTGGATTGAGAGCGCAAAATGTGATTTGTTGATATCAAGGCCTGAAAATTGTCATTTTAAGATTTTGTGATTATGAATAGGATTTAGATATTTTTAGCAATTATATAATGCGAGCGCAAATCGCGAGCCGACATTTTGGATAAACTGTCATGAAAAGGGGATTTTAAGTAATTTGTTATAGAGTTAGCCTACTATAGAGGTATGCATTACTAACCAATCAAATTCGAGCGCGCAGCGCTAGCTGATTTGTTTGACAAATGTCAAACTTGAAAAGGGATATTTTGATAACTTTATGGAATACAAGAGGAGAATGGGTACATGACGAATCAAATAATGCGAGCAAGCAGCGCGAGCTTAAAACTTGATACTCTAACAATAAAATTGACAGTTTACAGATCAGTATTTGAAAATCAAATTGTAAATTAAACAAAATGATGTAAATTCATGTCCGAGATGATTATGTTTTTATAGTGACCTACAGTGTCAGTCAGAAAAAAATTATACACTTTTTAAATTAAGTATTTTTCAAGAAAATGTGGAATTCAGAGAGAAATTCTAGCATGTAAGCATGGTAAGGATAGAGTAAATATTCCTTTGTCAGGTAAAATTTAAAATCAGTGTTGTTGTTATGGTTGAGTGCACAACAGCCATTGTTTGAAAAAGTGTCAAAACCCATTTGCGCCAAGTCAGGTGATTACATGTACCTGCTGAAACAGAGACAAAAGCATTCACACAAACAATGAGCGTAAAGTTTATGCGTATGTTTATTAATCAAGAAATATAAACAAGAGAATCAGTTAATCAATAAATCATCTTCACTTAAGAGTTTCTTTTCATTGTCATTTCGGCCACAACTTGGACAAAGCTTCAAACCTTCAATCTTCCACATGTTGTCCATTTCTCTTGATGCACTTAGCTCGATGGATTGCTGCCATGGCCCTGCGAAGTGTCACAATCAAAATCAGTCAATAAATAAGCATTTTATGTGATTGAAGTCAAAAGACATGTACAGCACATCTGGATGACTTGCAGCAGCGCATCATCAGAGCAACATGTGGAAGATTGAACATGTTGAAAACGGGAAGCTTCACGTGGAGGCAGATGAGAAGTTGAGATGGGGCAGAGGACAAGGGGAAGCTTACGGCAAAGATGGGGGTAGATGGTACAGGCATTATTTAGGTTAAGTGGAGGCAGAGGATGGGGGAGGCTGAAAGAAGAAGAGTCGATTGGCAGCGGTGAAAGGACGAGGATAAGCTGACGGCTGATAGGTCCGGGGTTTATGATGGTCAACGAGGGGAAGCTCAGCATGCAGAGGATCGGAGAATGGCATGGGCATAGGACGAGAAGGTGAATAAATATATAGGAGGTGGGTGCGCGGGGGTCGACGAGAAGCTTCATGCAGACCCCTTAAGGCAGAAGTAGAGAAAAAGGTGTAATCAGAAATGTAACTGATAATTGCAGAAATGGTGGAGGTAATAAAGAGGAAGAAATCTTGTACGCAGAGGATGAGGTCAGGCTAAATATTATAGCAGACATGGCAGAGGATCGAAAGCGAAAATGAAAAGAGGCTTAAGTGATGGAAAACAATTTTCTGCTCTCAAGGAGACACTCTTAAGTAATTTCAAAGAAATTATAAATACATGTACCTGAAAATGCAAATAAATTGTAACGCCCTAGTACTTTATTTGTTCATGCGCATTTCGGAGAAAAGTGACTAGAAAGGGAAATTATACGGAAGCATTCAAAATTACCATCTACTTAATGAGGTGTCAGATCGATATTTTATCTTGCCACGTTGATTTGACATCCTCCTTACCATGTCGACATGATTGGAAAGATTATCTTGCTTATAAGTTGACTGATAAAAAAATAACATGTCGACATTGTACTCGCAATTTTCGACTTACAATAAGTTACATTCTTAATGCATGGCTACTTTTTTTGTCAAACGACTACATTGTTGACTTGTCAAGATAGCGAATATAAGTCGACTTTGCAGCAATGTTATCAATTCGACGTGGCCAGAAATTTCGCCATACAGTATTTTGTAATTTAAGTGAAAGAAGACGATCTGTATGGAAAAAGAGATTAAAAACATATGGCCATTACAGTGATGAACAGGGGCCGCGGAACCGGGGGGGGGGGGGGGCTGGGCTTCACCCCCTCCCCACTTTTTTCCAAAACCGTGTAAAAAAACGTAAAAATGACCATATAATTGTGATTTTTAGCATGGTCAGTCCCCCCCCCCCACTTTGAAAGCCGTTCCGCGGCCCCTGATGAAGAGAGGGAAACAAAAGGGGAAAGAACATGAATAGAGTCATAGGAAGGGGTGAAAAGAAAACAAAATAAGTGAATTTTACTTCATTACTTGTTAAAAAAATTACACGTGCATTCCATAACTATCATCACTTATTTTTTATACACGCTTCTATCTAAAAAAATAAAGAGCACATAATCATGTACGCGTAGGAGTTTGTGCTTAATTCGTAATCTATCAATAAGTGGCAAGCATAAAGGTAGATCTTTAATTGCGACATCATAAATTCTTAAATGTTGTTCTTCGATGGAATTCCCGGCCTCTTCTTTCTCTCTCCAATCCTATATGCGATGAAATTTGCCTTCTTTCCAAACACCTGTCACCCCTCCTCGACAAGTTTATTTAATATCATCTTACTCATCTAAACATTCACTTCGGTACTTTCGTTTTCGGGGACGGATGTCTCTAAAACTGTTGATAAAGGCGGGCGTTTCATAGATTTGGGTCCTGTGAATAAATTCGTTTATTTATTTTTTTTATTTGGGGGGGGGGGGTGGGGGAGCATGACGTGCATGTACTTGAATGTATGTATTGAAGGATTTTTTGACAAAAAATTGTCACGAATCTCAGCCCAACCGGGGGGGGGGGGGGGGTAAATTAGTAAATTCACTGCGAAAACAGTCGTAAGAACTGTAGGGCCCACAAACCTGTAAGAGTCGTCAATTATTTATTTTCGTCATCGTCGTAGAGACATCCGTCATGAAAAACAAAGGCTCATATGTCAGTCACATTTGCTCTACCGCGAGTAGAAAATGCCGTTCTAACATTTGTTTTATCTACATGTAGGTGTGGGGTTTGAATAAAACGGCTCATTTCTACTCGCCGTATGCGGTCACCTTAAAGCAATTGTGACTGAGGTATAAATTGAACCAAGGCGCTCTACTGCAAAAGTACTTTCATTTCTGCTCACCCCTTCTCGCATAACTTTCTTTTAACAAAATATTTTTAATACAATGTTCGGCCGCTCTTTAAAAGAGTATAAAAAGCACATGATTCACAGAATTAATGTTTGAAATTCATAATTTATTATCATATATTCCATGGTCATTGAATAGAAGATAATTGGCTGTAAAGGACAAAATATAGATTAGTACATGGATGAAAATATACATTACATATGCTTATTTTACAAGAAACTGTTGAAATTGGGTAAAGTCTATTTCAAAAATATATCCCAGAATGGAAAAGAATATGAAACAATCTTTCACTACTAAAGTACAAAACTCAAAATTTGAGTTTGATAATTTCACGTACCCTAGAAAGTTTTACCAAAGTTAGATAATTTACAATAACCCTTTGTATTGGATACTGAAGAGTTGTGGAATAAAACAAAATAAATAAATGCACTTTCAAATTATGGTAGTTTCATTTATTCCCCGACATAGGCTTGGTAACGTAATGATGAAGAGCTACTTACCTTTCGTATCAAACTTCCCAAATTATTCCTGAAACTTTATGTAACATATAGTATATTTTTATATGCATATGTAACATACCCAAACATTGTTATTATTTTGTTTAGTATTGGAGACCAAGTCCACCCACTAACAATTCAATTTAACAAATTCATCACAGATTAATTTTTAGTTTTTCTTCTTTTCACAACACAGGCTGAGAGCAAATGAAAGAACGACACCACCCACTCATACTTTCTTTTATATGAAATATTGTCAATTTTTCACAGTAATAAAAAAAAGTTTATTCAATCTGAGAACTCTGGGACTGACATTATTGTAACCTATGAGTGTGTATCAACAAATCATTTTTTTTTTCTTCTATTAATTCGACTTTTGTTGGGATGGACTAATCAGCTTTTTCTATTCCATCCACCTCCCCCTCCTTTCTTTCTGTATCTTGTTATCTCTCATTTCTTCCAAACCTCTCATCCAAAATGTAAGTGCTAGCCCATCCCTTCTCCCTCATCTACTCCCACCCCTTTACCTATCATTTTCATTTTTAAATCAATCAAAATACCAGTCTTACCCCCCCCCCCCCTCTCTGTATCCTGTTCTTATGCCCCTCCAGCCTCTGTCTCTCATTGTCATTTTTAATCATGATACCAGTTTCTATCTACCCCCTCCTTTTCTCTCTCTGTATTGCCATCACTTCCAACCCATTTTCTCTAATTGCTAGTCAAATTCAAATCAACATACCAGTCTTACCCCCCCCCCCCTTTCCTTCCCTCTGTACCCAGTTCATATGTCGACATCTCCTGCAGCATTTGTCTCTCATTAAAGTCACGTTTGAAACAATATACCATTTAAATCTACCCTCTCTCTATAACTTGGCCTTGTCTCTTTGACTCCCTACTGTCTCTCAAAGTCACTTTATTCCAAATCAATCCAATGAAATCAATATACAAATATTAATCTACCGGGTCTATTCAGATATGTATATTGATTTCCCAGATAGATTTGAAATAAGTGTCCCTCTCAATCAATCTTTCTCATCTTTCTGCATTTTCTTCTTTTTAAAAAATATATCTGAAGTTTAAATGCTAATAACACTGCCTTTTGCTTGGCACCATTATTTTATATCCTGATGAACTAAGAGTCCTAAATCCAAACTCTTGGCTAATAAATATAAGCCATCCAAATATAAAAAAAAAAAATTAACTCAACATAAAGTGTATTACCTATCGAGCAATAGCGACACCCCATCAGGTTTGGATTTGGAGTAGTGTGCAAATATATTAAATAGGCCAGACTTTAATTTTAAAGCTAAACTGCCAGGCATATACATGTATGCCATATGCATGTACAGGTATTTATGACATTTGACATACTGTAGCCTACATATGTATGCATTGATGGTAGAGGATTGGGAAAGGAATAAAACTGGGAATTGAAAAAGAAATATCACAACACGCATGATACAGGATTTGTAACACAATACCACAACACATGAATAAAGCAAGCAAGCATGATCGTTTTAGAAACAAATGTACTTGAAAAATGAAGCTCACATTTATTGACTTCTCACAATATAACTTACAGACACCTCTTACGCTTAGAGTTCTTTCTCTTTACCATTCTTACATTCACAGTTTGGAAACCAATGGTGTAATTACCTGTATTGAATTTGAGATCTGTACTGCACAAAAAAAAACTGAACTTCACAAAAGGAGTAAAAGAATAAGCATAAAATCATCCCCAAAATCTGAACTTTTGAGAACAGTCTGTACAATAAAATACAATTGAAAATCTCCTTGCTCGCACACATTTCTCTGTAAATTGGAAATTTCACAAAGACATCATTTTCATATATACATGTATGATTCTGATGTATATTGACACCATTCACAGATACATGTACCATATTTTCTTTTTAAGACAAGTTGGCTCCTCTTTTGTGACATAAACACACATACTTCTTCCTCAAATCTCAAAGTCAGTATACATTTTAAAGTGAAGGAAAATTAATCTACAACATGAACAAACTCTTTTTCCCATCATGACCAACACCACACTAACCATACTCTACATAAAAATCCCCTGCTAGGAAGTGTCCACAGATAAAATCGAACGAGAGAAAAAGAAAGGGTATTGGAGCGTATTCACACAAATGTCCTCACAAACTTTCGAGGCCCATGGTAAAAGTTTGCACCACTCTTTCATCTAAATCTCATATCATCATACAATACAAATAATTTATGAAAGATGTGAAATTTCAGCAGAATTAAAGAAACTTGGGTGCTTAACCTACACCCTAAATCAGAACATTAGTACGATTGGTGTTATAAAAGGAAATAAATACACTAGTCATGAGGGAGGAAAAGTAGTTTTAAATTTTGAGAGTAATTTAAATTTCATTAACATAGACTCAAATAAATTTAACTTATAAATCTTGAAAATATGACAAGCTTATTTAACGAAAAGATTCTAAACAAAAAGGTTAAATCCTCAAGCATCAAATAGAAGCAAGCTCATTCCACAACGCAAGTTTCTATGGGTGGTGCTCAAGTCTTGTCAAATTACACTTTTAAGAAACAGGCCTTGGTTTCCGTCTCATTTGATTATCACTTATATTATGAATACATCTTCTTTTACAGCATCTCATAAATACACTCTGGAATGTTTCCATCATCTTCTTCCATTTCTCTGGTATATTCAATTCTTGCTACACTGCACTTAACACTTATAATTTGGAGACGATACGCTAAAATCATACATGTACACTCCCAAATCAAATGTCCTATTCAAATTTCCTCTACCAAAGTACAGTCCCACATCATTTCTCTGACTGCCTCAGGTCCTCGATAAACCATACAAGTGAAATTGCTAGCTATGAATGCAATGTAGTTAACCAGTGCACAGTTTATAAGGTAGACTGGTAGAGAAGTCTTTTCTTGTAGAATATCTATTTCTTTGTGGTTGACGACTCCAGGTGATTGATCATGTCATTTTGGGTGAATGAGATGGAAGTAAATGAAAAGCAGAGGATTAAAGTTTGGGGATACGGCCAGCTACTACAGTTGTCCTGATAAATGGAGGCCACATAAACAAAGTAGGACTGTACTTCTCATACTGACAAGCCTTTACATTAAAAAAGCTCCTATATTTTTGTACAGAGGAAAATATCACTAGAGTGTTGAAGTCCAGTTTTAAAGCTGAGCTCTCACAATTTTGGCAGAGAATTAACTTACAAAGTGAACATTTGTATAAATTAATACTTGTTAACAATTCACAACCAACTCGTTTGCACAATTAGCGCTCATGAAAACTCGGATATTTCCCTGCAACTAATCAGTTCTCAGAACTTCTTACTAACTGTACTACTCTAAACACTTAACATGTTATATGTTCTCTATAACTTTCTCTTTTTGCAGACAAGAAAATATGTATCTCACTCTAATGCATTAAATGGATACTCTTTCGTCAAACCCTCTTCGCAAGGTACATCTCTAACTTTATGCTGCACAAACTCTACTCGTCTTTGTACGTTTTCTTTGCACTTAAATTGCTCACAGCTTTGCTATTCACTGAATGTCACCTTCTTGGCAAATCTATCTTGCACAGATCATGTTCACTTCTCTGAGAAATGTCATATTGCAACTTTCAAATACCGCACAAGAGGAACTGCTCAGAGCTTTGCTATTTGTCAAATATCCACTTCTTTTCTGATTTATCTTGCACAAATGACCTTCGCTTCTCCTGGCAATATCAGTTCGCAACTTTCAAATACTGCAATTGACCTTCGTAACTCGCCAGTACTCGTTCAGGTTTGACTCCTTTCGCTCCCACTTTAAACAAGTTTGCCGAAATTCACCTTTCAGGAAACGTCACCCAAGCCATTTTTATATTGAAAGTTCGCAACTTTCAAATACTGCATTTAACTTTTTACCCCGTCTTTGCTCATTCAATTCGCGCCCACTTTGCTGACTTTCATATTGTGCTCTTCATATCTCTCAGGATACGTCACTCAAAGTCACTTTTTCTTATAAAAGCTCGCACATTTCTCCTGAGCTCTCAAAGACTTACCTTGAGTGACGATGTCGTTCCAACTTTGGAAGAGGGTTTGATTTGATCACAGCTTCAGACGCTATTGTAGAGCGAGACAATCCATTAAAGTACGCTTAAATTTAAGATAAGAAGCACAAAAAGAAGTACTTCATGAATTATATAGATTTACAAAGACAAAAACCAGTCAGCTGTGTTACTGATATCAACAGAAAGAAAAAAGTGAAAAAGATTAAATCATCTAAGACTTACATAAATTATTTCTGTTATTAGAGTGATATATTTAGCTTGGAAAAACCTTTTAATACTGGAATTGGAGTATGCAATATGTTGTTATTTTGGTATTTCATTCTCCAAAGGAAAATTTGGGGTTAAACCAGAAAAATAAAGGAGGCTTTTAAAAGATAATGCAATTATTAGGGTTCAGTGACTGGAGTTCATCTGGAAATCAATCCTATCTGACCAAAATTGAAAAAAAAATGGAGAGGCAAGACAAATAATTGGAGAAGTTCAAAATTACTGGACTAAATGACAGATACATGTGAGAAGGAAGTAAACACATGTACATATTTAAATATTTACATCATAAATTCTCAGACTAAACATATCTGCTGAGAAAGCTCACATCCTAATATCGTCCATTCACATCTGCAGATTAAATACCTACCAACCCGACGATTTGGCAAAATATTGTCCTCCCTCCCCGCTTTGAGGCGATTGGCCACTCCATGATTGATTTGAGTAACCGACGTCACCCCCTGAGAGTCCTTGGCTACCCGAGCCACCGCTGCCACCACTGCCGCCTCCTCCACTGCCTCCACCACTATTACCTGATCCACTGCCCGACCCGCCACTACCTCCACCGGATCCCATCCCACCTAGCATGTTACCCATCATACCAAGCCCTGCCTGGCTAAGAGCAGCCGCTAAGACAGCCTGGTTGAGTTGCATCTGGCTCAGGTTACCTTGTCCACCCCCGCCACTCCCACCTCCACCTCCTCCCCCGGATCCACCCCCACCAGAGCCCCTGTCCATGGGAGGGTGTCCACCCCCAGGGCCATCCCTTGGGCCATCCCGGGGCCCGTCCCGCCCACCTCCATATCCCCGCCCCCATAGCCACCACCTCCCCCGTAGCCACCGCCGCCTCCTTGCCTGAAGCGACCACCATCACGATTGTAGCCACCGCCACCACCGCCACCTCCTCCTCGATGGTACGCTGTAAACCGAAACAAAATTTTATCGGAATGTTACATAACATCCATACAGACATTCAGTAATTAATTTAGAATGTCCTAACATTTTCTCCAATTAGTGTGATTATGACTGAGCAAGGTCTTCATTCATTTCACCAAGGGAGCTTCCAAAAATAGGCTAAGGATGAAGGAAGAGATTTAAACATTGATCTTCACACGCTTGATCTCTTTGATTGAAACAGAACATATTCATCAGATATTCTTTTTTAGCTGAAGCTTTATTCTCTTTGACTTTCATTCTGATTTTCGAAATGCTTCCTTTCTCATATCAGAACTTACGTTACAATTTCAGAAAATATCTGGATGAGAATTTCAGTATTAGGTGGCCTTTGAAACAACACCAATATATTGAAGTAATGATCACTACGAGTATCATCTAGTGACTAGCATCATTTTTTCAAAATGACAGATGAGTAATTCCCAAGAATGACCCTCTACAATCACATTTTCACTGACACTTGCATGTAGACTTGTTTGCAATCACTCCCCCCCCAAAAAAAAGGCAAGATTTTCTCCTTTTCCTCTAAAATGTGAGACAGCAATACATATGTAAAGACAAAATAATGAGACCATCTACAAATAAATTGGTACTGTCCAATCTTCACATAATTAACCCTGACACATCCTTACCAGAGGCAAGAAATCATAACTATAATAAAAAAAAAAATGAGTGTAATGCCTAAAGTTTTTTAGGATGTTTGCATCTTCTAGATCTTTAAATTTCAGATCACACTGTCTTAAAAAGTACTTACAATCCATGTTGCCATATCCTCCTCCTCTGTCGCCTCCGTAGCCGCCTCCATCACCATAGAAACGGTCTCCTTCTTTACCCATTGCCATCAAGCGTGATTTGGGCTCTGCTCGATTTATGTACACACTGTTTCCCTGTAAGTATTGCAGTAATTTAAATACAGAATAAATATTTTTGATGTCATTAAAAAATAGATGGAGATTTCACTCAGAGGCATTCTTTCGTTACTCACATGGAAAACAAGCTACTGAGTACATGCATGTTCAGTCCCAAACCCCAAAATTTCATAAATGTACAAGCTTTTACTTTTCTATGTAAATATCACAGATGCCTATCAAATGCCATTTAAATTTGCACCCGACAGTTTGAACAAGTTTTTGGAACCTTGGCTGCCCAGTAACCACCTGAGGACACTCTTCCCGCCGTTTTAATTTCATGAGAGGGAGATTTTACTCGGGGATGTTCCATCCTTACTCATATGGAATTATGGAAATCCAAATATCGAGATAAATGATGATCCACAATGACGGCACTTGGAAGCCAAATATTCCATGTTAATCTTCAGAGCAGAAAATACCTAACGAGAAGGTTCAGAAAAAGGACTACAAAATTGGTTAATCGGTTGAACATCACATTATTGGAATGCTGAGAGACAGAAAAGTTTCAGAATCAAACACAAGTCTTGCCAGAGACTAGAGCATTATCATGTGTTATGCAACAGAAAATTGCTATAAATTGTAACCTATTAGTGGTGACAAGACACCTGCTTCTGCTACATATGCATCATTCCATCAAAGATGTAGAGTTAGAGTTGCAATAGGGTTTTATGTTAGGTTTAGGGTAGGGTACAGAGTTCCATCCATGGGTGAAGCTAGTCCTTCAATTGGTGTGTGGAATTTACAGCGGAGCAATTTTCGCCAGAGCAACTGTCATGGAACCCTAGATTCATTTGCCTACCTTGATGATCAGATCTTCTTGGACGATCTCATCAGCATCCTTTGAGTTGTGCATCGTCACAAAGGCAAACCCTCTGAATGGCTTTGGAATGAATACATCGTCCACCTCACCGTACTTGCCGAAGATGTCATAGAGATCATCCTTCGTTGTGTCCGATGTCAGTCTTCCAATAAACAGCTTCTTCCGACTTGCCTGCTATTAAAATGGAAATAAGGATCAGTGAGGCAAGGCCTGAGAAAAGTCACCATGCCACTTTTATATTGTACTTCTGAAGTCCCCAACTTTGGTTGTTTTTTATGCTGGACATAGTATATCATTTTTATGAAAATTGTACAACATGGACAAAGAGTTGTTGATATCTGTTCAAAAATACTTCAAAAAGAAAGTTAATTTTATGAGTATACCGAGATGTACATGTAGATGTGCTATAGAGGGTCTTTCAATAAGAAGAAAACACAACTTTCAAGATACTTCTTTATCGATTATAAGTATGAATTTCTATGATGCCTGAATTGGGGTTCCTGCTTTGTTACTGCCAGGAAAAATATTCAATGCATTGAATTCAATCACTGTATACTATATTATTGTGAAAAAGAAATATGGTGAACGTTATAAGTAACAGAACCTTGCCTTTGAAAGGGAATAGTGTGCAAAAACTAGAAAGACACTGTACTTTTTTTAAGGGCGATCAAATTACATGTACCTTACATTTTCGTGAGCAGAAAACTAGTTCAACTGGGACAAAAGAAAACAACCAGTCTATAAAATATATTGATAGTACATGAACATACTCATACCATCCATGTAGTATGTATAACTGTGAAACAAAAATCAATAAGTCAAATCAAATCAAGTCATACATTATTTCAGACAGTTTGGAGTCAAGTTTGTTAATGTGAAGGTAGTTGTTCTTGCGATGATCAACTGCATACGTACCACAACTCCACCTGTGCTTGGGTATTTGACCTCACACCATCGGCTGGCATGATCGATCTTATGCCTCTTCTCTACCACGCCTTCTTGGGAATCAATATCCCTGTAACGGATGAACCCAAAGCCCTTGGATTTCTGAGTGACTGGATCTCTCTTCACCTGATTAAAAAAAAAAACATAAGGAAATACATCAGTTGTAGGTGACGCATGCCATCTGACTGTCTGAAATTATTCTGGCTGTGTCCAGTCTATGCAAGTTTAAATGCAACACAGAACACAATCTCTGGAAGTCTTTAAAATTATGTCATTCATATTCATTAACCATCTGTCTTTCATGATGAACTCGAGTGTATTTTTCTTTTGAAATATTGATAACAGCACTCAAATTGTGCCGTTTTGAGCATATTCTCTGTTTAAGTGGAATTTCAGAAATCGATCAATTCAGGGTTTTCAAAATAGTTTAAAAGAATGAATATGCCTTCTAAATTATACAAGGCAAATACATATGATAATAACTGAACTAGGATCTAATTGGAACTGAAATGATTAATCCACTAGATCATTCAAAAGTGCATGGTGGTGTTTGAGAGGGCAATGTTAATATAGAATGAGGATTAGGTGGTTGGCATGATTTCTTTATGCAATCGCATAGACATTTCAGAATTTTTCATTTGACTTCTAAATTTTTAGGGAAACAGGCAAAAAGTTCACATTACTTTCCAATGCTACTTTTTAAACTCATCAGCCAAAATTTGATACAATAATTAAATTAGACCCTATTATATGGGAGCTCTTTTAAGTTTTCTACATCTCCAGTGTACCAGTAATTTTCCCTTGAGAAGAAGGGTGGAAACGATGCAAAAATTAAACACACACCTGTGCCATCAGAAGTTCACCATATTTTCCAAAATACTCCTTCATCTCCTCATCAGTTGTGTTGTAATCTAAGCCCAAGACAATCAGGTCCACTGTCTTGGCCTCTATCTTTCTCGTCTTACCAGCCGGGTTCTCCCGATTGTCTTCACCTTTCCTTTTGTTCTCTGAGGATTGCTCTGTAAAAAGAGACAATTACAAATTTTAAGTTTTGGGTTGTCAGTAAAATAGGTCAAGTAAATTCATGTGAATAGTGCTGAACCTGATAGATCCCCTTGAAAATTTACAGCCACTAGAGTGACTAGACCAACATGTCGCTAGCGTAACCTGCCCAGAATTTGACATGAAACTTCAGCTTTACTGCAATATTTTTTGTTCTAAAATGTCTTTTCACAGATGAATTTTACATCAATGTTTGTTTGATATAGATCTGTTTGTCTTTTAATTGCGATGGTTATTTTCTCAATATTTCAATAAAATCTTGTTTCGCCATATTTTGCACCCCTCCTTCGACATTTCGCATTTGCACGTTCAAAAGTCAATGCGTGCGAGTGCCGCTAAATTGCACCAGCACCGCACAGCATGCGATATGCAACTTGGAAGCTGCAGTGCGTGGCCATTCGTTCCAGCATTTATAAATATACGCTCGGAGATGGACCCCACGTCATGACTCATGGAGGCCTGCAGCTAGTACATGTAGCATGCGTGTCCGAGCGTAATGGCCCAGTGGATTAGTCTTCTGACTTTGAAACAGAGGGTTGCGGATTTGATTTCCAGCCATGGTGTAATTTCCTTCAGCAAGAAATTTATCCACATTGTGCTGCACTCAACCCAGGTGAGGTGAATGGGCATTGGCGGCGGAAGCCAAAAATTTTAGGGGGGGCCGCCACAATTTTTTTGACGTTGAGTACGTAAGCAAAAAAAAATGGAGGGGGGACACAGGCAAAAAAATTGACAAGCAAAAAAAAAAAGGTCATCAAGTAAAAATTTAGGGGGGGGGGGTCGTCCCCCCACTCAAATTGAATGGGGGACATGTCCCCCGGCCCCCCCCCACTTCTGCCACCTATGTGAATGGGTACCCGGCAAGATTAATTCCTTGAATGCGTGAGTGCTGAAAGGGAGCTTAAGCCAGGGTAATAATAACGTGCCTCTCCCTCGGAATAGCATGAATAGAATATTTCTAGATCATGTAGATAGATGGTGCTACGTACATGTATATAAATGCCTACATGTATCATTATGCTCTAAACGACATAAATAAACTTGATTTCTGTGCAAATTCTTTGCGATACACTTTCTCCATGTTTTTATTGGTCATTTCGATTCGAAGATCCTCAATTCAATAATCAATAGGGGGTCCAGGGTTCACAATCAAAACCTCAGAAAAAACCACAGATTTTTTAGACAAAGTCAATAGCGCATTTGTTTATTTGGCGACCCGCTTCTTAAATTTGAGCTAAGCCATTCCCACGCATGATAGAGTGTTGTATGTTTTACATTGTTTTATTAAATAAATTCATTTTTTTTTATTTATTGATAAAAAAAGCCTAGGGCTAGGCCTAGATCTAGTAAAGTAAAAAAAAAAAAAAAGGCAGTGTATACAGCCACACGCGTGTGTCTTTACCATCCAGCCACACGCGTGTGGTTATATCCAGAACACCTATCTGTGGATACCGCCACACGCCGCCAGTAATAACAGTAAAACACGTACCGTATGTAGGTCTGACCGTCTATATCACGATCAAAATAACCTCATTTCTTCATTAAATTCTTACATTCTAAACCCCTTTGATATCCTTAGATCGTTTCAATTTCATTCTCACCGTCTTCTCTCCTTGCTTTTCTTGTCTTGTTACAAACGGTCGTCTGTTTAACTGGCTTCCTTCGCGGTGGCAGACCCACACAGCGTTAGCGCAGCGCAGTAGTAGACATACACAGTTTGGGTTACTACTGCGCTGCGCTAACGCTGTATGGGTCTGCCACCGCGAAGGAAGCCAGTTAAACAGACGACCGTTTGTAACAAGACAAGAAAAGCAAGGAGAGAAGACGGTGAGAATGAAATTGAAACGATCTAAGGATATCAAAGGGGTTTAGAATGTAAGAATTTAATGAAGAAATGAGGTTATTTTGATCGTGATATAGACGGTCAGACCTACATACGGTACGTGTTTTACTGTTATTACTGGCGGCGTGTTGCGGTATCCACAGATAGGTGTTCTGGATATAACCACACGCGTGTGGCTGGATGGTAAAGACACACGCGTGTGGCTGTATACACTGCCAAAAAAAAAACAGGGGAAAGCCACTGAAAAAGGCAACCAAAGACAAAAGCCAAAATAAATTCAAAAGTACACACATACGGTACCGGTATTATAGATTTCATTTAATGATTCTATGCCTACAACTAGATCTATCTGTCTCACCTACTCCCTTGGGGAAAGTTGTTACATAAATGAGATCTTCCCAAACGCCATCTGATCGCGGTGCATACACACGTTCGTCTATCACACGCAATCCACGGATTCCCTGACTCTGCGGGTTACGGTACTTCAGTCCGGTCGCGCCGGGGAACTGGGCGATGATGGTTGATAACATGATGGTCCCATCTGGCTCAATGGGTAGTTCGATAATCGCGTCCGGATCGGTCTCATTTTCCGTTGTGGCGACACGAATGAAATCCATGATTTGTCACTGTAAACTTGCCAACTTTCCTTAGAAAATGAAAAAAAAAACGTTCTCTGAAATTCTGCTTCACCAGTATTGAAGCTAACAAAATGATATTCCGATTACGATAAGAATGTCGCTGGCTTTTTTGCTTTATTCAACATGGACGATCTCGATTCGGCATTTAGACACCACGCGTGTTGGAAGGTCAATGAACTTTATTAGTCTGGTATTGCAGACCTGTATACAAGTACGTACGTATCAGGGAGCTCGGAGAGAGGTCAGCGCCGGGGTTCAGCACTCCGTCCTATACGAATCTACCTCACAGGGGCGGCGGAATCGGGGGGGGGGGGGGGGGGGGCTGGGGGCTGAATCAGCCCCCCACTTTTTTTTTAACTGTGTACATCCACGTAAAAATGACCATAGGATTGTGATTTTTTTTGCACGGTCAGCCCCCCCCCCCTCTGATCACCGTTCCGCGGCCCCTGCCTCCGCACACTAAATATCAAAACGACCAAGTGTTTGAGTGGTAGTATGAGGGATAAGGGGCGGCGAAATAATTTTCGTTTGGGAAGGTGGGGGGGGGGGCAAAGCAAAAAAAAAACAAGCACGAATATACGGTGCAAATATTTATACATATTTTCAACACGAGGTTGCATTTCTGTCTGAAATAGATGCGTGTTTCGTGTTAATGCAAATTGAGCCATAAGTTGAGCAAAACCCTTCAATAAAATTTGGAAAAAAAATATTTTGAAGGCATAAAACTTGCCTTGTGGCCCTACTCTGGCACTAATTCATGTCATGTGTGCATAGGTGATTTAGACAATTCTCTTGATTTTTTTGTAGTTGTAATTGTATAAAATTCCCCCTCGAAAAGCACTTTTTATCACTTGAAGAGGACAATAAGAATCAGATTAGGTCCATGATCATTATCACGGAAAAAATGGCGATGGATAACTTTTTTATCTCCCTGATGAGGGCACTATAGAGGTGAGGCCAAGACTTTCCTTTTTAAGGAATCAAACATCTAAGTAGAGTCCGTGAATAGAATCCATAAAATTATGTCTTCTCTGTAGTCTGTACTACATACATGCCCCTTAAGGGGCGAACAGAGAATGAAAGAAGACGGACAAGGAATGACAAGAGAACTACATTTTTCAATACAAAATACAAAACAAATTAAAAAAATCAACTTCTGGGACAAAAAATGTGCAGATTAAAAAAGTGTTAACCGATCATAAACGGCACCTTTCTAATTTTGGAAAAAAATTGTCTTTTTTGTTTCTCAAGTTGTAAATTAATTCATGCATGGGGCAATCGCCCCCCCCCCCTGCTAGGCCATGGTGGGATTCGAACACAAGGCTCTGATTACAAGGCGAGAGTCAGGACCGCTACACCACGGCGCTTCTGGTTTGATTAAAACCATAAATTTTTTGACGTCACAGACTCACAGATGACTCTCTCTCGTCTCGTTTGTGTGAAATAAATTATTTTTAAATACAATTTTCTATTTTATTTTCTTTGTTCGGTGGTCATTAATATTAGCATCAGAGTCTGACCACCGTGTCATGGTCTAATACACAATTTCATACTCCCTTCTATAAGAAAAATATTTTATTCATCACGTTTCATCAAAGTATCATGAATTTATGAAATTTATATTAGGCCTATACATGATGTCTACGAGGAGCTGTTGCATGACGTCACAAATTAACAACTTAGAAAAAAATCACAGTTTTCTTAAACTATAATATATTTTCATCAAACGTGCAAGTCCACTCCAATAAAAAGTTTGTTTGAATAAAAAGAGAAAAATCCAATAAGCATAACACAGTGAAAATTTCATCAAAATCTGATCATTACGAAAATTTCCCGTTTGATTCTCGACCTCACTTCGGACTGCAAACTGCGGTTTTATACCCCGATTTGTGTTTGGGATATCTCAAACAACTTTTCCAACCCCGATAAACCCATCTTGGCCAGGTAATCCCCTTGTCTCGATTTCACCACCACGGGCCAGCTAAATGAGCGTTGAGCCAAGGACGAAATGATAAACAACAGCTGTGCTATTACGTAAGACTTGTCTGCCTGTAGAAGGATCTTCGGAATGAAATTATTGTATTCGATATTAATCACGTTTTCAAAGGCATATTACATTCAGACATCCAATAGTAGTACATTTTCAATTTCGAACGAAGAAAATCGACCTTGAAATAGGGAAAGTAAGCGAATAAAAATTACGGTATGCTTAGCATGAAAGGACCGCGATGCATGCATAGTTTCTGTCCGTCCAGCAAGAAAATGGGTTCACTCGCGCAATGATAGTCTTAACGTTCAAAAAATAGAAGTAATGGCATACCAATTAACATACAAAGTATAATAATCATGCTGCTGATATGCACAAAAATATGAAATCATTATTTTTTTTACCCAAAATCTTATTCATAATTTAAATACAAATTATGCCTGTACCAATTTTTTTAATCGCACCTCAACTTTGAGAAAAGGACATTTATAGGCCTCACTACAGACAACAGATATGATTGGCAAATGCACGTTCTTTAGAGGTGTAGAAAGGGAGTGGATGAAGAAAAATATGTCTAGAAAGAAAAAATTAGATAGCCAGACAGAGAGAAAGAAGGAAAGAAAGAAAGGAAGGAAGGAAGAAAGAAAGAAAGAAAGAAAGAAAGGAAGAAAGGAAGAGAGAGAGAGAAAGAAAGAAAAAAAGAAAGGAAGGAAGGAAGAAAGGAAGGAAGAAAGGAAGGAAGGAAGGAAGGAAGAAAGGAAGAAAGGAAGAAAGGAAGGAAGGAAGGAAGGAAGAAAGGAAGGAAGGAAGGAAGGAAGAAAGGAAGGAAGAAAGGAAGGAAGAAAGAAAGGAAGGAAGGAAGAAAAGGAAGGAAGAAAGGAAGGAAGGAAGGAAGAAAGGAAGGAAGGAAGAAAGGAAGGAAGGAAAAAGGAAGAAAGGAAGAAACTTTCTATCAACGCGTGTATACATGGAACTCCATGCGCTCGCCGGAACTACACACATTGCAATCCATCGTGTGTGGACCCCTGCTGTGACCGTAGATGCTGGGGTGAATTATCTTCGGACCGAGGTCAAGAAACAGGTGTTTCTATACTTAAATTTCATGCTTTAGGGCAATAGGATTTGTATTACCGGGAGAAGAGATGTGATGATAAGGAAAATGGGGTATACAGCTCTCAAACGCGAGATTTTCGTCATGGTAAAATAAGAAAGTTATGACATTTTAAAGTTTCGCTTAATTTCACAAAACAGTTATATGCACATCATGGTCGGTGTGCAAATGAGGAGACTGATGACGTCATCCACTCACTATTTCTTTTATATTTTATTATTTGAAATATTCTAATTTTCTCCCCATTGTCAAATTAGAGAATCAAGGATTAAGTCCTCCCTGAACATTTGGAATTATCATTGTTTAGTACTATCGTTCAGTCAAGTTGATCCTCATTGTCAAATCTTTAAAAATTGAAATATTGTATAATTCAAACAATAAAAAAAGAAATAGTGAGTGATGGACATCATCGGCTGACTCATTTGCATGTCACTGAGTTTTACATATCACTGTTTTGTGAAAAATAAGTGAAACTTTAAAATGCCATAACTTTCTTATTTTACATCCGATTTTGATCAAATTTTCAGCGTTATGCTAGTTTGATTTTTCTCCATTTATTCAAATCAACATTTTTCTGGGGTAGACTTGACCTTTAACAAACATTTTTTCTCTATATATTTTTTCTGCTTTAATAATAAAACCACTTATTTTCGGGCATTGGCAAGACGAAATTCCCATTGAACATACATGTATATGCTGCTTCAGGAAAGTTATTTTTAAATCAATTAATTTTATTCATTCTAATGATTTTTTTTTGGTTGTTGTTGTTGAAGATCTTATGATATCAGATAGATTTATTCAGATCTTACAGAGAATGTCTATCTAGTGTCAGGAGCCAATCTAGGGTCTTTAGGGAGAGACTATTTCTTTGTTAGCAGCGACACGCTCGTCTCAATTACCGCTCGACCCCTTTGCCAAGAATGAACGCGTCCGTACAAGATATATCTCATTTCTTCTGTTCAAACCGTTGTAAGGGAACACAATGAATTGTTGCATAGAATCAAGCACATTCTTATTTTTTCTGACAGGGGGTCTCAAGGGGTACCAAAAGGGTGCAACGAGCGTCCCGTCGCCGTGGTATTTGCATTTGATGCACTTGTCGCATTGAGTTTACAAGTGGATCAAGACTAGATTGAACCCGATCTTCTGTTTATCTATCAAACAAAATGCCCGCTAAAGTAAAGAAAAAGAGAGCCAAGTCGAAATCACCAGGGTCGGCTGAGGAAAAAAACAGACCACGACCAGACCCAATTCCACCACAAGATTTTGGACCAGAAGAACCAAAACCATCACACCGAGAAAGTGTAAGATTTATTTAAATGATTCCCGAAACACCATGAACACACTAGGCCTATACACTGTTGTTGTTAACGTTCATAACAGAACAACTACACTCTACAGTAATTTCTATTCCCTCCTTTTCTTCTTTCTATTTCTTCTTCTTTGATTCTTCACTAAGTTGTTTTATTATGTAGATATAAATTTAAGCTTTCTTATGTTCATAAATAATCATGTCCTGTCGAATCTGCACCCTAGTACCTTTTTGAAAGAGGCTATAATTGCCTTTGTTTATGCCTAATTAATTGGGAAGTAAATTTGATTGATTATCCACATGAATCGTATCAGGCAACGGTATATATATCTTGACTTTGATGATATGCACCAATGGTGGGATATTATGTGAAGAATGTGTGAAATGAAAAAGAAGAAAAGTTTTCTCTGTATGGTTTTCTGAAAACCATACAGATGGATGTGTGCCTAGTTATTATCAAAGATGGACAAAAGAGATTGATTTGGGTCCATATGTGATGCAATTACATGATGGCAATGGGCAATTTCCTCTTTATCACTGCCCCAAATTAACCCTAGAATTCCAAAAATAGATGCTTTGAAGCAACCAACTTTTCTAGCTAGAGTCGCCCCAAAATCTGTCAACGATATCCAAGCTAGAGCATTTGGAAAATCAATATACATGCATGGAGCTATAGCTCTATGGTGTTACCATAATGTTTGTGAGTCTGAAGATGTTTGTCAACTGTGGATGACTAACTCACAAACTTTTGTTTTTCTTGCATCATGAATCATCAAATCATTCTTGATAATCATCTTCTTTCTATTATCAACAAATAATGTTTTTTCTCTATTCCTCTTTTCTTGATCCGTTAGCTTCAAAAGGTACTTACCGGAGACCGAGTCGATCTTCAAACCAAAGAGTTTATGGGATGTAGAATAGCAACCAAGGTGTTTGAACAGCTTACCACTCATGAGATACGCGATCTCAAAACAGTCTTTGATGCTTTTGCTGATAAAAGGGGGTAAGTCTGAGCTCATTTGGGTGATAATCTAATGAGGTGTTTAAAGATCGTGTCATTTTTCGGTAATTAATGATCACAAAATTCTTCAAAAATCCAACAAAATTAGTTACCACCCAATGTGACGCATTAAGTGCTTAACCCACCCCTATCTGATGAATCCATAGACTTTGTAAATTTTTTTTTTACTTCATTCCATTTAACAATTGAATTCACACCTTGTAATCCTGTGTAACTACATTCTTGAAATTTTTACTTGACATCCTAACTGTATAAATACCAATGACTCTGTTAATAATTTTCAGGCTGAGGATGAGGTGCGACACCTCGAAACATGCTCCGTTTATTAAAATGTTATGTTCTATTCTTTATTTTTGCTTGTAAGGTATCGTACGTTGTTCAGAATGATTCTTGGGAAAAAAATTGGCAAGAATCTGTCACTACCGAAATGCTTCGTGAGCTAACTTGTGATGTCACTTTCATTGTTATCACATCAGATTCATTTTTTTTTTCATGAAAAAATTGATACAAAGAAATAATTCAGTACAATTTTGTAAGATTTTAATGGTAGACAAAGAGAAATATTATTGAACCTTTATCAAAACTTTAGACAGGCTTTTAACCATCTTGTAATTCTAAGGCCCATATTCTGATGTCAACTTAGACCATGGTCCAACTCTGTGCTAAAATTATGGGAAGCCAAAAGTGTCAAAATTTGTATGTAGTGTAGTTGTATGTTAGATTTACTGTGCTCTTTCCTCAGGGGCCGCACAACGGTTTTCAAAGTGGGGGGGGGGGGGCTGACCATGCAAAAAATCACAATCATATGGTCATTTTTTTTGTGTACATGGCTTTGGAAGAAAGTGGGGGGGGGGGGGCTGGAGCCCCCCGCTTCCACGGCCCCTGTTCCTTATTCATCGATGGTGAAGACAATCATCCATTTATACTTCCTAGACAATTATGAATGATTTGAGAGCCAAATGAGCTGAAATATGATATCTCTACTGTTAGTGATTTATGTAACAATCGGCTATCCATACTTAAACCTCAACTTTAAACCTGAGTTTAAGTTAAACCTGACTTCAGAATACGGGCCTAAGAGTTTATTCAGCTGACCTGTGATTCCAAAGTAAAGAAAATATTGTAAAAAGCTTTGTATTTGTCATTTTACCCAATTAACACTGCCACTCAAAATTGATTTTTTAAAAGCTTGGAAATCATTTAGCCTTAAGCCATTTTGTAAGTACAAAAATATGAAAGTTTGAATAATTTGAAAATAAGTTCATGAAGCATAAAGAGTGGCATTCGTGAGTAGTAACTTTAAACAAAAAAAAAATCAATTTACGACATCATCCCTTCCATGTTTTTAATAGATTCATGTAATACCTTCCATTTTCTTTTCAATCACCAAGGATGATACGAGCTGACCATATAAGGAGAGCTATGAGATCTCTTGGTTTCAAAGTCTCAAAAACGGAAGCAGTTGCCATGGTAGCAGATATAGACCTTGATAGATCGGGGTAAGTGTTCTCATTCTCAGATAACTTACAATTTATCCGTATGAATCATGCTTTCTCTTATCAATAAATTACATTTTCAACCCAAATAACCTTTTAATTGAATCAAATTCAGGTGAAATTTAATTCAAAATCGTTTGTGAGGTCCAAAACTTTTATCGCAGTGAGTAGCCGAATAACCAAACTTTTAACTAGGTTTAGATTAAAGTGGTCTTTATAAACAGACAGCAAAACATGAGTCTCCTCTTTTTGGATTATTTATTTTATACAAATGATCTCTCTACATATATCATTTCTCCTTTTTTTCCTGTAGAACAATTGACTTCAATGAATTTTTGCTGTTCATCATTGATAAGCAAGGCACAGCAAGAGATGTACAAGCTGAAATATCACAAGGATTCAAAATGATGGACTATGGTGAGTTTACATGTACATTATCTGAAGCGTAAGCAGGGGGGGGGGGTGGTAACAGGGGTTCAACCCCCCTAAATTTTTTTGATACCCTAACCCCCCCTAATTTTCTTTTGAAGACCCTTTTTTTCCGTGTCAATTTGTGTTGAGGTACCAGACAACATAAAATTTGTGGTGGATCGAGACTCACTTTTTTTTTTTTGGGGGGGGGAGGAAGGGAGCAACCTAAAAATGGCGGTGAAGGTCTTTCTTTTGGGGTTTATTTGGGGGGGTTTCATTCAGCTTGAACCCCCCTTAAAAGTCCTGCGTATGATGCTTTGCATAATAGGAACATCTCCGATAAATTGCTCTGATAAATGAATGGCAATTTTGTATACATATACAAAACTGAAATTGTTCTGAATAATATGTTTTATTTCACTGTAAATCTACAATATGTTTTCCTTTATCAGTATCAATTTATAGGTGATCATTTTTTGGCATTCAACTTTTCCCTTTTGCCATGATTTTTTATTAGCCAATTAGCAGTTCCATGAGAAAATGTTTGTGTTCCATTTAATCTTCTTTTTTCTTAAAATTTGATACCTGTATGTTATTCAGAGTTGTGTTCTTGAATTTATTGATATATTTTTTATGAGTATTATGAATTGTGATCAGTTTTAGTTTCAACAGAGTGGGTTTGAAGAGAGTGGCCTGCAGGCCTTAGTCATTTAGTTTACCCTTTCCACACCCGGTCTGCCCAACCTCATACTGCCTAACTGAAATATATTATAAATGTTGTGTTATTTAACAAACTCATGTGAAATGGCATATAAAATACTAATTACAACAAATAATAAATGTAGAAGTGAAAATATGTAAATTAATCTGTTGTCCTGCCAATCACTAACACCTCTCAAAATGTGTTTGGTGGCTTAATGGACTAATCAGTAAACACAAACCCATCATTCTTAAATTGGCAATTGTCAATGAAAATTTCTTGCTTCAACCTTCAGATAACACAGGCAAGCTAACATTGGACAACCTGAAGCGAGCAGCAAAGGAATCTGGTGTGAAGTTTACAGAGGCTGATCTGAGAGAGATGATTGAGGAGGCTGATAGGAATGGAGACAATATGGTAGACCTTCAAGAATTCTCCACTGTTATGCTTAAAACAAATCTATTTTGAATGTTATTAATGAACAGTTCTATGTATAGCACATATCACATTATGAACATCTCTGCGCTTCCAAAGGACTTGGATATTATTTAGCCTGGCTTAAAACAAATCTATTTTGAATGTTATAAATGAACAGTTCTATGTATAGCACATATCACATTATGAACATCTCTGCGCTTCCAAAGCCCTTGGATATTATTTAGCCTGGCGGCCTTACAGTGCACAAGGAATTCAAGGAATTACTCTCTGCCAGGTACCTATTTTCCTCGACCGGGTTGAGTGCAGCACTTGTGGATTGATTTCTTGCTGAAGGAAATTATAGCACAGCTGGGATTTGAATTCACACCCTTTGATTCAAAGTCCAGAGAATAATCCACTGGGTCATAACCCTACACAACCAAGAAATCTGTCCAATTTTGAAAAGGATATATTTTCTTTAGAGTAACATGAATAGTAGGCTAAGAAAAAAAAGGTCTGCCCCTGGGCATACATGTACATACCCCCCCCTAAAAAATGGCTGAACTATAGTCCCACGGGATATACTTATCACAATGAGCTGTGTCACATATCTCAGGGGAAGAAGGGGGGTATGACATCTACAAAGCTGACTCACTGACTGTCAATTTAAGGAGACAATTTCATACCGTTGCAATACCTGTACATGAAGAGCAATGCGTATAGGAAAACACATTGAATATAAAGGGCAAAAATCTCAGTTTACTTTTACTATTTTGTTATGATTTGTAATGTCATTGAGTTGGCATCGTTGCCTCTTTCTCTTTGAATTTTTTTTTCTGTCCTCATAATATCAATGAAACTAGTCTTCAGAAGCCAAGAACCTTGTAGTGGAGAGACTAGCCCCACTTTCCCCTATTTTTTTTAGAATACTGTTTCCTGAAGTGTTAAAAAAAAGTGCAAAATAGCTTTAATCCCTTATATCTCGGTCACATTTGCTCTACGGCGGCTGTACGGCGAGTCGAATACAGCGTTTTAAATATACGTTTTAAACATTTTTTGTACCAGCTACATATAGGTGGTTTGAAATAAAATTAATGAAATGGCTGTTTTCGACTCACCGTAGAGCAACGTGACCGAGGTATTATGCAGCTTCCCAACATCTTTTTTTTTATAGTATTCCTCACATGATTGCAGTTGATTTCATAAAATGAATTAAATTGCAGTGGGTTTATTGAATTAAAAAAGATTTCAGGAAATTATTGATACTACAAGTAAATTTGAATACATGTAAGTTGTCCTTCCAGAAATCGAATATTTGAATATATTTAACCCTAATTCTCCCAGGGGGGGGGGGCATAGCGGCCCCCCTCGACAATTTTGGCGATATATCTGCCGCGCAAAATTTTTTGACCTCGCCGCTCACTGACTTTTACTTTCAAGTCTCGCGCAAATTTTTAGACCAAATTTGTGACGCCCGGGTATGCAGTTACGGCATTACGCAACATCATGTAAGTGCATGTCAGACCCAAAATTTCTCATTAACGTGATTTCATGTACAAATCCAATGCAAATTGTGTATTTAGCCAAAATTCATAAATTTAATCATTATTGCTACTTTTACTGATTAAATTGAATTAATTTTGCCTGGTTTATGATCAGAATTAATTATGGAACGATTTCCATCGAAAAAACAATAAAAAACAAAAAGTAAAAAACAAAGAAATACATTAGAAATTTAAAAAACAATACAATACATAAGAAATCGGTCCTGAAACCAGAATTTTTTTCATTCACAATTGTTAGGAATGCTTTAAAGAATATTTTCACCCAAAATAGCATTCTAGGAGCTTTATTAAGTGAATCAGAGCAAAAAGTATGATTTCATGAATAACTTTATAGCATATAATTCATATAAAATAAAAACATATGAATTCAGTGAAATTTACCTATGCAACTGCATGGATTAATCATTCTCTACCATCATGCAAATTTTTGTTGTGATCGCGCGATCCGCGACTGAGATATTAAGGGGTGGCCATAATTCCCCCCCGGAATGACAAGAATCAAAATACCCTGGGAGATTTAGGGTTAAGCAAATTCCTCAACCAGATAGGTGCAAGAGGTGAATATATGTACTTTAGTTATAATTACTGTGATACAAAATGTAATATTATGACTCAAAAGTAATATTCCATCCAACTGTGGAAATGATTAACATTTTTTCCTGTACGAAATACAATAGACCTAGTACCACCTGTGAGAAAGTCTTTAAATTCAAGGTCCACTTTTGATTAGGAATGTGGATCTAATTCTAATACATGTAAGTTCTGACATACATTTTTTCATTACAAGATCTATTTGTGTGAATTGTGCAATCTAGGCTGAAATAGTAATGAAGATCTCCAACACATATCATTTGTAGGAACATGTTAAATATTGATCAGAAATAGATTCATCAATCTAGGCTGAAATAGTACCGGTAATGAAGATCTCCAACACATATCGTTTGTAGGAACATGTTAAATATTGATCAGAAAGAGATTCATCAATCTAGGCTGAAATAGTAATGAAGATCTCCAACACAACACATATCATACCTGCACCCTTACGTTAAGATATGTAGTAAGAATAATTATCATCGTTTTCTGGGGTTGCCACGCAGTCAAGCTTAGCTTATAGTGGCAACCCCTGCAACCTTCTAATAATCGATGTAAATGCATTTTTTTTTTGTATGTTTTGCTTGTCAGTTATATGTATATTATTGTATTGTATTTTCTTTGTTAATATGTTCATGAAAAAGTGTTGCAGAAACCAATAAATGAATGAATTTGTAGGAACATGTTAAATATTGATCAGAAAAAGATCCATCTAGCAGCATAATGGAATACTTATTTTGTCCATTGAGGTCTTCCAACAATTATTTACTTTCTACTAGAATCAGTCTGCATAAGATGGTAATATATTCAGTACTACCTGGGGCCCGTCTTACAAAGAGCCTCGGTGTGTGGGGAGTGGGGTGGGGCGCAATGCACTCTTCGGAGTGTTTTGGACAAGGAAACAAGTTAAAAAAGGTAAAAGCTATCTTCAAATCAATTTTACTAGCTAAATTCCAAGTGTTGTTGATAATGAAGGTCTACTTTTATTCGCACAAGTATTCCAAAGTTCTGCGCAAATCATTTTTCACTAACTTTACAAAAGTGGTGCTCAATCAAGCGGAAATATTTTCCGATATTTATATCTTCATTTGCTTACATGGATCTGTACGAATGTTAGAATGTGGAAAATCTTCAGGATATTACAAATGTATAATTTTACAGGAGTTTTTCTAAGTGTAAAATTTTTTTCGATACGCACTGTATAACATTTCATGATCATTTCAACTGTTGACATCCAAGTGTTCATGTACTTTGCTCCCCATGGCATGTCATTTGCAAACCCTCAAAGGGCCTGGTCTTCCATATACATGATGTATATTGTACTATAAATTTTTGTTATGAATCTATCTGAACAATTTGTAATATTAGTCGATTTGACATTTTCCGAACCTAGAAATGTTCTTTCCGATGAAATTTTTTTCTTGATTCGTGTTCCTATGGGGTCCTAGAACAAATTCAGCTTGGTTGCCAAAAGTTGCCGTTTGGGCAATTTTGCTAATTTGCATAAATCCAAAATGGCCGCCAGATGCCATCTTGAAAACCTAACTTTTGAACCCCTGTCCACAAAATGATGAGTAATGACTCGTTTTAGGGGTTTAGATATGTGTAGAACTGATTTCTGTAATCATTTTTGCAATATAAGGTCATCTTTAGGTCAATCCCAAGATGGCCGCCATATGCAATCTTGAAAATTGACTTGTGTTCCCCTTGCCCCAGAATGACGAGTAATACCTCTATTTAGGGGTTTTGGGGTGTGCAGAATCCATTTCTACTTTCTATTTTGCAATATAATGTCATCTTCAGGTCAAATCCAAGATGGCCGCCATATGACGCCATCTTGAAATATCAATTGTTGAACCCTTTGCCCCAGAATCATGAATAATAACTCTATTCATGAGTCATTAGGTATGTTGATTCAATTCATGTAGTTATTTTGCACAAAAGATAATCTTCAGATCAAATCCAAGATGGCCGCCAACCGCCATCTTGAAAAATTACTGTCTGAGGCTTATACGTGTTAGAACTAATGTAAAGGGATTTCAGTAAGAATACTCATTTCTTTTATTAATTCTCAAGTTCATTTCAACATTAATTGCTCAACTTAGAATGAATCCTCTTTAGGTTTGGGCTATCCATTTCGAGTGTATTTTTTTAAGGTCCATTCATACCTTTGTACTGAAGAGGCTTTTAGGGTCTTATTTCAATTTGGAAGTGTTTTATCAATATTATTTTTCTAAATCAATGTGTCCAATGATTGGTAGGCATCATTTCGCCTTAAAAGACGATGGTGTAGCGCTAGGCCTTACATTTTCGAGAGTGACTATAGAGCACCACTCTAAAGTGGCAGTCTCTAGAGCAAATTTTTACAGATGAAGGAGGATGGCGCTGAGACACGTTTATATAGAGATGCTGCCCTAGCCTTCCTCCTAGGCCTTTGGTCTGCCAATTTAGCATTCCGATTATTTTCTGACGTCTTGACCCCTGTACTTAGTAGCTCTCCATAGAATGGATGGCGACTATCATCTACACCTTCATAAGTGTTAGTGTCTATGCCGGCAAGTTTTATGTCATATTTGCATGTGTCTTTAAAACGGAGGTGTGATCTATCGATGGGGTGAGACCAATCCAAGAAGGGATTCGCCAAGGTTTCATGGGGCAAACATGCCCCAACCACCTGAGGTGCCTTCGACAAAGGAGCGAGAATAAGCTTTTGATGCCAGCACGTACGCTGAAGGGCCTCTGTATTTTTCACTTTGTCCTGCCATTTAACGTGCATGATACGTCCGAGGCAGCTGACATGGAAGGTGTTTAGCCACTTTTCTTGGTCGGCGTATGTTTTCCAGGACTTACTTCCGTGCAGGAGCTTGGCCATGACTGTGACAGATTTTACAATCCTGATGCTTATATGCTTGTCCTGTGAAAGGGGACAAGAGACATATAGTCGGTCCAAGGTAGGTGAGGAGTCCACCATAACCAGACGAGTGTGTGCTGTTGATATACATATCTGGAGGACAGTCGGTGTCTTGAGTCTATCAGGATTTCTGACTGTCTCAAAGTCTGATGGATGGTCCAAACCCCTTACATGCACAAGACAGGCAGCTGTTATGTATGACTAGGTCTTGTACTCCCACTTCTTGAGAGGCAGGGGCGACATCGTTTCCGTAAAACATTTCACGAATGAGAACAATCCTGACCGTGGAACAGTCTTGGGGAGCCTATCTTCTGCAGGAGGCTAAAGAGTGCACTCCTGCTGACCAAGTCAATGGCTCTTGTCAGGAGGAAAAGTCCAATAATAATTATAAAGGAAGTTAATAATTAAATCAATTTTTTTGAAAAAAAAAGGAGAAATCACTTTTTAATTCAAATAATACTTTAAAGTCATTTCACTGGAAAAGTATGGTTGCACAGAAATAAAAAAGGGATCAAAACTCCCGAAATCATAGCCCAAACCTTGAATGGTTTAATTCTAAAGTAAGCGGTTAATGACGAAATCTATCAACCATCTGACCATCTTAGACATGACTTGACCTCAAACTAAAAATGGAGTGATTAAAAGAAATGAATCATTCTCACTGAAATCCCCTTACATGAGCTCCAATACATAACAACAACCTTATTAGGGACAGCACTTCTTCAAGGTTCAATAGTCCCGGAAGTAGTTTTTTTTTTCTTAATATGGCGTTTAGTGGTCATGTTGGATTATTTTGACCTGGAGATGATCCTACATTGCAAAATTATGAACAGAAATTGAATAAACATACCAAATAACTCACGAAAAGAGGGATATTATTCATGATTCTGGGACAAAAACTTGAGAATTAATAAAAGAAATGAGTATCTTACTGAAATCCCTTTACATTAGTTCTAACACGTATAAGCCTCAGACAGTAATTTTTCAAGATGGCGGTTGGCGGCCATCTTGGATTTTATCTGAAGATTATCCTTTGTGCAAAATAACTACATGAATTGAATCAACATACCTAATGACTCATGAATAGAGTTATTATGCATGATTCTGGGGCAAAGGGTTCAAAAATTGATATTTCAAGATGGTGTCATATGGCGGCCATCTTGGATTTGACCTGAAGATGACATTATATTGCAAAATAGAAAGCAGAAATGGATTCTGCACACCCCAAAACCCCTAAGTAGAGGTATTACTCGTCATTCTTGGGCAAGGGGAACAAAAGTCAATTTTTCAAGATTGCATATGGCGGCCATCTTGGATTTGACCTGAAGATGACCTTATATTGCAAAAATGATTACAGAAATCAGTTCTACACATTTCTAAACCCCTAAAACGAGTCATTACTCATCATTTTGTGGACAGGGGTTCAAAAGTTAGGTTTTCAAGATGGCATCTGGCGGCCATTTTGGATTTATGCAAATTAGCAAAATTGCCCAAACGGCAACTTTTGGCAACCAAGCTGAATTTGTTCTAGGACCCCTTAGGAACACGAATCAAGAAAAAAACTTCATCGGAAAGAACATTTCTAGGTTGGTGTATTGAGCCTATGAGACTGTCAAATCGACTATATGTATATATGTAAATAGAGAGCTGTATCATGGTCTGTAATAAGTATATTTTGTAAAAACAAAGTCTTTGTTTTCTGAGAGTTTTCATTCATTGAGTATAGATCTATCAAAATTCACATAGCATGCACTCTAGGTCACATTGCACAAGAGTAGTAAATTTGCCATTCGAAGACCTCCCAAGGATTTCTTGAGTTTGGCTGGCTCTTATGTATCGTGACTCACACGTACCAAGGTAGTTACTATTGGATGGCTAATTCACTGGCAAAATAACTAAAATGCACAGGACCAAGAACTGCTTCAAGCCCTGGTCATGTCTTTTGGATGGTGATATTAAAGGTCGGCCCCAGATGTATATAATCATGTCTGATTGATACACGCCTGCTAAAACTCAACTACACTACACACACACATTACATTTTGCTTCATCTTCTGTACAACCTTTGACTTTGATAAGTTCCATTTAAAAACAAAGTCCAACAACAATTTCTTTTCATATAAAGTGTTAAACAATACTTTATTTCTGATTATAAATCTCAAGGCAATCTTTGTTGGTACAATTTATTCAGAAGTTTTCCAGATAATAACAGTACATGTACAGATGAATAGGGAATGGTTTGACAGATATATATCACTTCACATGTACACAATACATGCAAATTCTGCATAAATATAAACACCATATAATCAACGTTTTTATACATCTTGAGTGCTTTCAGCTATTTGCTATACTAAATCCTAAACCTCTACCAAAATACTGTTAGTGTTTGATAAAGTCTTTAAATAGTAAAGATTGATTCAAATTTCATACCTTTTCTATAAATCAAAACTTTTATGGAATAAATAAGACATATAGCAGCCATAATTGCATTTTTTTAACAATGGATGAAGAAATTAAGGTAAATGTATGTCACACAATTGCCCATTTGTCTTTGATGGGTCCCAGTCATTAATTGAAATACAAATCATGTTATGTTGCCCTGTATAACAAAGAAATATATTAAATATTTACAATCAATTGTAGCTTTTAATTCTTAGATTTTACCACTGATTTTTATCTTTTTATCAAACAGGGACCAGGACAATCCATTTGCTTCTATAACAAAATATTGTCTCTTTTTTCATGACCCTTTTCCTGAATAAAAGTTCAAAGATAAAATTCTACAAGGATATCCATAATACAACTGATCAAATTATGACATAACAGCTGGAATATGAAGCCTCAATTTCAGAGCCTGAAATACATCCTTATTCTTATCTAAAACTCAATTGTGGCATTTTCAAGTAATTTTGTTGATAGTCTGTAATGTCCAAAAATATATTTGTGTTAACAATAAGCTACCTGTACTTACAGTAGAAATTTATGTTAATCAGCAACTTCCATGAAATATAGTATTAACATAAAAATAGACGTACTTAACATAAACTACGGTATTCATTATAAAGAAATGATAACTCTGTCAGCTATCATATTTAGATACTGTATGTGGTGTAAAAATAATCTTATATATTCTGTTCATATATTCATGGAAGATGATTTAATTTACCTATAACTTCACTGATTTACTCCACAACATAAAATGTATATCATTCACATGAAACTGTTCGCTATAATCAATCACAAAGACAAAATGTGATAAAAGTTGATGAAATGAGATAAAAGTCTTTTAACCAATAAAATAGTAATAAGGCATAACTCTTTATTAAAATATACATGAAAATGCATGAGAAAAGCCTTGAGAGTTACTGATAACATATGAAATTGAGTATACAAGCATTCAGAAGGTGTTTATCCACCTAAAAAGTTACAGATGACTGCACAATGTCCATGAATATATACATGAATATAATTCATTCTGGATGTTACTGCTGCTCCATAGACATTGTGCAGTCTAGAATTCAAAATATCAGATTTTCCCCTCATCAATTTTGGCCTCTTACATGTAAGACCCTTTTGAAAACAGTGATGATATGATCAGATATTCACAAAATAAATTGAGACAATCATCTATTAAAAGCATACACATGTCCAGTAACTATACTCAAATTAAGAAGCCTGGGTCCTATTTTACAAAGAGTTGTGATTGATATGATCAACTCAAAACTATATGGAAATCCAACAATGTCATACTTTTTAATTGAATTTGACTACAGGATATTTTGACAATGTCCTTTTGCATACAAAGAGGAGGAAACTAAATTGTCAAGAAAATCAATGAATGTACAGTATATATGAATATACAACATATCTAGAGAACATATTGAACAAACATGCATTTTGAATACTTGCATTGCTGGCTTTCCATAGTTGTTGTTGATCGGATCAATTACAACTCCTTCTAAGACAGGACCCAGAATGGAAAAATTGCACAAGATATCACAGAAAGCCCTCTCCAACACACTAACAAGAAATAAATGATCTGTATACAGTTCAATCTAATTAACCCAAATTCTTTCAAGCCTTAATACATGTATATTGTACGTACATGGTGGCATACTGTAGGCCTACATTAAATTTATTGATCACATTTTTCAACAATGCTTGGTCTAAAATGTCTTAAGGCCTGGTCACACCGCTCGAGCCTTGTTGGAGCGGTAGGGAGAGAGGGTCGAATTTCGCTCACAAATTGGGGAAAAAATCGAAAACAAAAAAAAAACAATCGAAATCGAAAAAGGTGAACGGTAGCAAGCGGTGATTATTTTTTTTCTCTCCGCTCCAACAATGCTCGGCCAGTGTGACCAGGCCTTTAAGCTCTCATGAGGGTGGATTGTAATGTGCTGACAATAAAGGCCCTATCACATCAATCCGTGGAAGCCTGGCCTGCCACAATTGCTTCAGGCTTATTTTCGTCTAAGATGTAGGGTTAGTGTTAGGGTTGCTATAGGGTTTTATGTTAGGTTTAGGGTAGGGTATACTACAGTGTTGAACCCAGGGTTGAAGTTGGCCATTCGATTGGTAGAGCAATTGTCGCCAGAGCAAATTTCATGGAACCGGAGCACATGCAAGTCTGATTTGCAAGCAGAAAAGTGCTCAAAACTTTGTTGAGGGTGATAGCTAACAACTTACCCGCAAGGCTTGCACGGATTGATGTGTCATCAGGGTCTAAACTTAGTGCAAGGCACTGAAAATTAAGCACTACACGTTATGTTCATCTTTTGGTGCTCAGCCCTTGAGCAGTCTCAGCAAAGACATTGTTTGGCCAGCTGCTGGCATCATTGAGTGAGAACAAGTCAGGTTAATAGATGAAAATATACTTCCCTACCTTACATAGTTCCTTTTGTAAAAGTAGAAGCCCAAAAGAATAAAAAAGAAACAAGAGAACATCTTACATTTTATTTGGCTTGCTTACACAAATATTAAATTAAATTTCTTTAAAGGAAACCAAAACCCAAGAAGAGAAGCAATCTTATTGGAAAGAGTAAAATGAGAGGAACAATTTTAAAAAAGTTTCATCAAAATCGGTTATGAAATAAACAAGTTATGGACGATTAAAAAGTCTTGTTGTACTTACTATGTGGATCCTCAAATTGGCAAACGTGCTTCAAAATGGCTGATTTTGTGGACAACTCTCCATTTGTTTTGTACACATATTTTCAGATTTTCCCCTTTATTTTACATATTTCACATTATCTCCTGACCTTGACATATATGGTGTGGATTATATTTTCCCATGACATATGTTGTGCTCAGAAGGAGGCAAGATGCAATTTGAAAGATGAGGAAAATCTGAATATTTGTGTACAAAACAAATGGAGAGTTGTCCACAAAATCAGCCATTTTGAAGCACGTTTGCCAATTTGAGGATGCCCATAGAAAGTACAACAAGAGTTTTCAAACTCCCATAACTTGCTTATTTCATAACCGTTTTTGATGAAACTTTTTTTAAATTGTTCCTCTCATTTTACTCTTTCCAATAAGATTACTTCTCTTCTTGGGTTTTGGTTTCCTTTAACTCCACGAAGAGAACAAATTTAATAAAAAAAACCCAATTACTCAAACTTTTCACCACATCCAATGAAAAATAATGAATCTAATTGAAAATGAAAATAGAAAAAATAAATCATAAACATCCTATGAATAGGTCATCAAAAATCGTTCCAAGAAGTATAAAAAGATGTTTCAAAAACAAGATATGAAGTTATACAACTCCTGAATACACAACATAGTCTTCAACTAGAATCTCCAGATTAAAGGTATTCATGCAGAACTAACTTCAAGAATTTCATGGATATTGAGATTTGAATTTACAAAATGTAATTAAAACCGTTTTTAATGTGATTTTTCCTTTCTTTTACAGTTTACTGGTAACGTAATTCAAGTGTTATGCCAAAGATCATGCGAAAAGTCAAATGTTATGCCAAAGATCATGCGAAAATCAGCAAAATATATATACACATGCACAAGGCAGGAGGAACAAGATACAAAAAGGGTAAAATAGGGTGCATAATAAGCATATCATTACTTAATTTTACAAACTTTTCAAAGAAAACAAATTTTGAAAATGCAAAAGAAACATCGAGGATTGTCTGAAAACATGCTTGAATTACATGACTATATATCAATTTTGGAGAGAGACTGGGCTTTGTAAAATAAATCATACAGAATTTCATGACTCATATGACAGTACTTCATTGCTTCATGGTTGATGCACTTGTAAGTCAAGAACAGTATCTGAAGCAGCACATAAGGAATGATGCATGTATACAAATTCAATGGACTCAATAAACATGATAAATCATGTATTTTGCAAAGCCAATGGATGCAAATTTGGGTAAGGTTCATTTTCATACATGTACATGTACTATAGTGAAAGAGGTTATTTCTAAACTTATGATAGCAACTACATTAAGTACCATGTGCAAAAAGTGAAACAGTAAAAATGTGCAAGACTTTTATTGTGCAGGATACAGAGAGAGAGCTTAAAAGTAAAAATGCCCCTAAAACTATGTGAGAAGTCGACTAATGAATTATTTGATTCCCATAAACCTTGTACATGGATTACACAATTCTAGAAGGCAGCAGAGCCTGGAGATAATATGTAACAGGCTAGCCAATGGAAAAATGCTAAACAGGCAAAAACTCTATAATTTGACCAAATGCACTATAGATACAGTATGACCACTGTCCACGGGCAATTTTCTCGACCCATCAACGGGGGACCTCTCCAGCAACAATACGCCACTTGGAAAGAGGGGCCATGTTGGCTAAATTTTCCTATAATGAAATGCAATGTCAGGCAATGGTAACTTCCAAGAAATCCTCAATTTGATAAGCTGTTGGTCATTATTACCATGGCGACTACCATTGGATGTTAGAATGTACCACAATAGTAACTTGGATCCCTAGGACTGATCCAAATGACACACTTGCCATGTAATCTCCCTCTATGACAACTGTCGGATAAAATGTCTGACAAGTCCTTTCATAAAATGGGACCCTGGACCAAGTTGTGGACTATTTAGGGATATGGATATAAATCATGCAAGGAAGCAATATTAAACTCAAAGTTTTAGTGTTTTTCCAAGTTGAGTTGTTTGTAAAAGCAGCAACAAAAAGCATCTATTCATGTCTTGGCAGGTACTAAGGCCATTCCAAAGGGCATCTAAGGCAAAAAAGCCTGAAGTCTTTGGATCAATTTGAGCCCCTAGCATGTTCCTCTAGCAACAAGAGTGATCATGCTCACCAATTCAGTGGATTGGTCCAGCATATATTATTCCAGTAAAGCGACTCTGAACCTGTCAAAAGGAGCTTCTGAATGGCAAAAATAGGAACTTTCCACTGAAGTGCATTTAAACACAAACACTGTGAACAAATAATTTGATAACAACAGTTGTTTATGAAACCTGTATGATCATTTAATGCCTACATGTATAAGAGAAATGTTGGGCAAGGCTTGGGCTTTGTGTAGTAAAAAACAAAAAAATAAAGAAAAACACGGAGCTGAAGTGCAAAATGGGTGCTTTCAAGAGCCAGAGTGTTAACACAACTCATGCCAAAGTAATGACCATGCTACACCTGCTGATATTTATCTTAAGATTATTTCAAAATACAAGCAAATGCAACCTAAAATTTTCAGAGGAATTGCCTATACCCGGTACTCTAATCTGCTCAAATAAAAAATTCTGTTCTGAGCATAAATAGACTTCTGCAGGAAAGTAAAATGAATCTGCATAATCCAAAGTGAGTTTCCAAGTCATTAAAATGACCTTTCTTCTTATACTTGTATTAACGATATAACAATCTTGAAAATAAATCCGGATTGAAACCCATGTTAAAGTTAGTATGCTCGATCCAGTTTACTAAAGGCCTTTAATGGGTGTTGCAAAGGAAATTTTTTGCCCTCTATTGCAAATTTCTGTTGTAATTTGAAAATTCAATGTTACCAATTTTAGCTCAGTGTAAAATCTGTTTACACTCCTTATGGCAAGAGGCAGATAAGTAATCATTTGCAAATTCATTAATATTGCAAGTCTAGGGAATAATTTTTCTTACCAAATTGAATTTGCATTTTTGGTCATAGGAGAAGAGCTCTCAACTACATTTACACGTAAGTTCAGTACAGTCCTATGTAAAAATCTGCTATATAAAAGACCTATTGTGTAGCAGTCTATAAAAATTGCGGAGCAATTACGATGATAGCAGGACCCCTCTTACAAGGAATCATGATTGATTCAATCAACCTCCACTGTATGAAATCCATCGATGTCATAATTTTCATACAGGAAATTTCCACAATGTCTTTGTAAACCAAGGGAAGCACTAAATTTTAATAAAACAATGAATGCATTAAAGCATATCTATAAAAAAAATGAACAAAGATGCATTTTAGATGTTGGTGTTGCTGGCTTTCCATAGTTGTGGATGATCAATCGTAACTCTTTGTAAGATGGGGCCCCAGAACAATTATTCCCCGATGACATAAATTTATACTTTATTATATATAGATTTGCAATTGAAGAAGTTTCTTGCAACACCAAATAAGGCTTCATAACAGACTATTCAGTTTCTTTTTATTGCATTGCTTCAAATCTGGACAGGCACAGCACAACACAAAATCACCTGATGATTGATTGCATCCACTCTTGGTGCCTTGCTTGATTTAAAACCATGATGGCTCCAAGATGCTGTATCAATACCTGCAATAACAACCAGTGTGCTTCATATATGGCAGCAGTTTATGATTAATGGTATACATACATAAAACCATTTGCAATCTGCCGCCACCTTGTCTGTGTTGAGATTGAGTCAATGCAACATACAGCACTCAATCCCCCAAATTTTAAAAATATTTAGAAACAAACTGTACTTCATTCCATTGAATTATGATCAAGTTTTTAATAGAACCTTCAGGATTATTATTCCTTAATCGCAAGAGCACTTGAAAAAAAGCAATCATGTTCAAGAATATACTTGTGGGACCTTCCTCTACTGGTGAAAAGTTGAAAATGTAACCCCAAAACTTAAATTCAATTACAGGAAAAAAAATTATTTTAAGAATTCAATTTAGTTTTGGGCCAAAGCATGATGAATAGCTGTAATAGATACTGCATGTGCCCCCCAAAATCAAGCATTTCTCCACTTGATCAAGAAATAAGCAAAAACTTGCCAACCTAATTATAGCACACAGGAGTTACTTACAGAGGACAAGTTTATATCATAGCCTTGTATATTGAATGAATGTATACACCCCATGCCATGACCCATGTATAGCAAGCAACTTCGTCATTCAACCCAATACATATTTCTCTCTCTCTAAAAAAAAATGAAGTCCTATGCATGGAACCAACATACCTACACAAAGAGATGTTTTTTTAATTTTCTTGGGGAATAAAGTGTAGTGTACTTAATGTACATCATTTTTAGCTTTATCCTCATCCTCAAATTGGGATTAAATTGTCTAGAACATGAAACGTCTCAATTTTTAAAGGAATCATTTACAAAGCATCCATTCTTTTTAAATAAAAAAGCCTTAGGTCTACAAGGTCTACATATACATATATATAGTGACTTCAAAGTCGATTTTCAAGAAAATTTCATAATAGCTAGGAATAGCCAATTAAAAGAAACTTATTTATCGGCGAAATAATTACATTCAAAAGACTCAATTTAAATAATCAATAAAAATAGCAGTGTACCACAATACATATTTCATGGAATTATTATCAACAATAACAGAAATATAAAAACTAATTCATAAAGTCTATCTAAATTGTACGGAAAAGAAATACATGAAACTGAGTACTGATAGAGTGGAAATGTTATGCCTACATGGGTAAGATATTGTCATCTCTTTCTTCTTCTTCATCCAGACCAAGTTGGTCATCACCCAGACCTTTGTAGCTCTTAGACGATTGCTTCTTGTTACATCGACAGAGAAAGTCACATCCATCCTTTAGAAGAATGAAAAGAGAAACAAAATGGATCTAACAGCATCACAATTTTAGAATTTATATTATAATAGCACTTAAAATGAATATAAGTGTAAAAATATAGTTTAAAAGATATGTAAATAAAAAAAATAATTCTGCTCTCAATGTGCTTACAATATACAAAGTGGATGGTATAGAGAAAATAAATGGGTTATAGCTTTTTGTTCTGAAGGATATGAACAAATGTTGATTGGGAGACCATTCCAAACACTTGGCCCAGTGAAATTCATGCATTGTCGATTGTTCAAGAACTTTGAGGAGTTCACTTTGGGATTTTGTGAATGAAAAGTCAGATTATTTGATGGGAGAAAAGAAACACGAAATGTCAATGGGATGGGAGGCGATCAATATTGCAGACGAGTGTCTGTATCTGTTGACAGATGATGAAAAACACTGTAACAATCAATTTTTTTTCTTCAAAGGAATACCACAAAATAATTTCCTGATTGCTTGGACAAGGTCATGGCATCAGGCATTGTAAAAATAAATATGATAAAAAAACTTTCAAAACCTTCTTTTTTTTAATTAAGGTCAAGTAACCCCAAAACATGTTGATTTGAATAAAATGCAAAAAAGTCAAACAAGCATAACACTGACAATTTAATGAAAAGAAAGATATGCATTTCTAAGTTCTTGATTTATTTAAGAGAACAGTTAAATGCACAACACAGGTATTTTGTAAATGAAAGAAGGCCAGCAATGTCAAATCCTAACTATAATAGAATTCATTACAAATTATTTTTTCCTCAATGTTTGTAGATTTGATAATGAAGAATCTCCCTATCATATCAAAATGAATTAAGGCAACAAGCTAAACCACATTTTTCATAAGAGGAACAGGTATGCAGTAAAATACAAACAAATTAATGTGTGTGACATCATCATTTTTTTTCATTTGCATACTATCTAAGTTGCACACATAGCTGTTCAGCAAAATAAAGTGTAGAATGAGTGTTTATTAGTATAACATACATGTACAGTATATTGATGGCCAATATTAAAGTTAAGATTAAACTCAGTGATTCCCTTCCACGCAAAGTTTTCTCTTGGTTTTTTTTTCATTTTTGGGGGCTACTTTTCACAACCTCCTGCCTCTAAAATCTGCAACATTGAATGAGCTTCAACATGGCAGTGCATGGGGACTTTCCATGACTCGAGCGTTGTGGCCCATTGGATTAGTCTCCGGAATTTGAAAACAGAGGGTCGTGGGTTCGAATCCCAGCCATGGCTTAATTTCCTTCGGCAAGAAATTTAACCGCAATGTGCTGCACTTGACCAAGGTGAGGTGAATGGGTACCCGGTAGGAATTATTCCTTGAACGCTTTAGCGCATATGGCGGCTCAGCAAACGCCGGGTAATAATATGATACCACGTATCAAAGCAAAGTTGAGTATTTTAGTAACTGCACTATATAAATGGACACATTATTATCATTACGACTCCTTTCAAATTATCCAGGGTTCTTTAGGGCATTCGGGGGGGGGGGGGCAAAATTGCCCTAAGCCCCTGTGCAATTTTTCTCTCTCTCCCCTTGAGTAACCCCATAGAATACTACAAAGACAATTCATACTACATCATTATGGGATACTTACTGCTGTTAAATTACCAAAGTTTGTCCAGAAATCAATGTTTGGAAACTGCTCTCTTCCTTTCGCTCTTAAGAAAAATCTCTTGTACGCAACCCCTAGAATTAAGTAAGCTGCAGCTATGACTAAAGTCCTGGATTTAAAAAGAAAAAGAGGGAGAGAAAAAAAATTCAAGGATCACTGCTGAGATTCACCTGAGCGTTTTGATTTTAGGGATGAAATTTCTTTTTGGCAAAATCAAGAAAGTTATGCTACAGCAATACATTTACGATCGCTGTACGAATGATTTTTATACATATATAGCAATAAATGGTATGAAATTGTTTATACGGTGTTCGTAAAGGTATTTGTGACCCTAGTATTACACTACATCACAGGCCTTAAATTTCAACATAAGAGCAAGGCAACTTTTCTATATTACAGCACAAATGGGGGGACTGGGGGAAAGAAAAAGGGAACAAAATATCTCCAAAGGTCTGTCTATCTATCTATCTATCTATAGGTATCATCAACCTATCTACTGTTCACAACTGGGTCAATCCATGTCAAATCAACCAATGCTTGTCACCCGACCCTCTTCGATTTTCTTTAAACTCGCACCAAATGTTGCCCCAAGTGTCTGACGGAAAAATCTGAAATATTTTGCCCCAAGGTCAAATGGTTGCTAAGATACAGCCTCCCATAGCAACCAATGCGCACTCAAAGAAATTATTTTAAATAAAATTGCCTATTTTTGATTGACTACTGCAGCAAAGTTTGATTGATAACAGTCTTCATTTTAAGTAAATTGGAAGAACTTTTTGGTCTAAACATGCAGAGTATACTGTAGCGCGGACCTGTCAACCGGATTTCGCACACGAGGTCACCGAAAATGGCGTTAAGCATCCGTGTCAATGATTTCAGAAGCATGTTTGGAGGCTCATAAATCCAAAACTAAATTAGCTTAGAACCAAATATTATGCACATTTATGGACTTTCATATACTCAACAGAATTACAAAAAATTGACCCAAGAGTGTGCGTCGTTTTCCTGTAGGGCGCCCTCAAAGTTGGATTTTTTTCAAAAGATGCCAAGTTCAAGGTCACGGATCACCTCCCGTCCCATCGAGGAGGGGGACCAATTTCTGTGTTTTGATAGACATTTACCCATATTTTCAAGTGTTACTTGAGAAATTTTGCTACCGGAATGTTTAGGGGCTGATTTGCGCATTCCAAAATGGTCGTAAACACCCTAAATTTGACGTTAATGACAAATACATGCTTTTCAACACTTTTCAAATTATGATAACTAAAAGATGAAATGCCAAGAGACATTGATATCTTCAGTGATGATAGTCTGTAATTGGTATTAAAAGGATATATCTTCAGAAATAGTTTTTGTTGTTGGTAATGACCTTGAAAACACACCTAAAATTCATTAAAAACAGTAAATTGGCGAATTTTCCAGAATCATATGGCATTCAAATGGTGTTTACATTGACTTTCAAATGGGTGTCATTTCAATACAAAGGGTGAGCTTAAGCCAAAACTTGAAAGACATGTTCAACTTTTGTTCTACTTTGAGCAACATAAAATATTTGAACTCAAAACTATATCATTTGACCTTGAAATTATTCCAAATATAGCTGATTATTGCTTCGTAAGTAGCATATTCAAATTGCGCGAGTACATTGCACTTTGCAACACATTTCAAAATGGATTTTCTCATAGAGAGAATACCTGATCAGGCTGATATTTGCAGTATTGGTAGTCTGTAATGAGTTCTTGGAGGATCTACAGATTAAGTACCTATTCTCTCATGACAATGACCTTGAAAATACAGCTGAAAATCATGAAAATCAATAAATCATACAATTTTCATTAGTAATCTGTTTTTACCCAATCAATAAATCAGACTGAACTCAAAACCATATATTTTGACCTTGAAATCATTCCAAATATAGCTATTTGTTGCTTCATAAGTAGCATATATTCAAATCGTGCATGTACATTGTACTTAGCAACACATTTCAATACTTGGAAATAATTTCAAGGTCAAATGATATGGTTTTGAGTTCAGTCTGATTTATTGATTTTTCATGATTTTCAGCTGTATTTTCAAGGTCATTGTCATGAAAGAATAGTTCCTTGATCTGTAGATACTCTAAGAACTCATTACAGACTACTAATACTGCAAATATCAGCCTGATCAGGTATTCTCTCTTTGAGAAAATCCAATTTGAAATGTGTTGCAAAGTACACGTGTGATTTGAATATGCTACTTATGAAGCACAAATAGCTATATTTGGAACAATTTCAAGGTCGAATGATAAGGTTTTGAGTTCAAATATTTTATGTAGCTTAAAGTAGACCAAAAGTGGAACATGATTTGCAATTATCAGCATGAGCTCACAATCTAAGATGGAATAACACACAATGAAAAGTGGGTAAAAACACTTGATTACTAATGAAAATTGTATGATTTATTGATTTTCATGATTTTCAGCTGTATTTTCAAGGTCATTGTCATGAGAGAATAGGTACTTAATCTGTAGATCCTCCAAGAACTCATTACAGACTACCAATACTGCAAATATCAGCCTGATCAGGTATTCTCTCTATGAGAAAATCCATTTTGAAATGTGTTGCAAAGTGCAATGTACTCGCGCGATTTGAATATGCTACTTATGAAGCAATAATTAGCTATATTTGGAATAATTTCAAGGTCAAATTATATAGTTTTGAGTTCAAATATTTTATGTTGCTTAAAGTAGAACAAAAGTTGTACATGTCTTTCAAGTTTTGGCTTAAGCTCACCCTTTGTATTGAAATGACACCCATTTGAAAGTCAATGTAAACACCATTTGAATGCCATATGATTCTGGAAAATTCGCCAATTTACTGTTTTTATTGAATTTTAGGTGTGTTTTCAAGGTCATTACCAACAGTAAAAACTATTTCTGAAGATATATCCTTTTAATACCAATTACAGACTATCATCACAGAAGATATCAATGTCTTTTGGCATTTCATCTTTGAGTTATCACAATTTGAAAAGTGTTGAAAAGCATGTATGTGTCATTAACGTCAAATTTAGGGTGTTTACGACCATTTTGGAATGCGCAAATCAGCCCCTAAACATTCCGGTAGCAAAATTTCTCAAGTAACACTTGAAAATATGGGTAAATGTCTATCAAAACACAGAAATTGGTCCCCCTCCTTGATGGGACGGGAGGTGATCCGTGACCTTGAACTTGGCATCTTTTGAAAAAAATCCAACTTTGAGGGCGCCCTACAGGAAAACGACGCACACTCTTGGGTCAATTTTTTGTAATTCTGTTGAGTATATGAAAGTCCATAAATGTGCATAATATTTGGTTCTAAGCTAATTTAGTTTTGGATTTATGAGCCTCCAAACATGCTTCTGAAATCATTGACACGGATGCTTAACGCCATTTTCGGTGACCTCTTGTGCGAAATCCGGTTGACAGGTCCGCGCTACAGTATACTCTGCATGTTTAGACCAAAAAGTTCTTTCAATTTACTTAAAATGAAGACTGTAATCAATCAAACTTTGCTGCAGTAGTCAATCAAAAATAGGCAATTTTATTTAAAATAATTTCTTTGAGTGCGCATTGGTTGCTATGGGAGGCCGTATCTTAGCAACCATTTGACCTTGGGGCAAAATATTTCAGATTTTTCCGTCAGACACTTGGGGCAACATTTGGTGCGAGTTTAAAGAAAATCGAAGAGGGTCGGGTGACAAATTGTCTGAAAATTGGTTGATTTGATGTGGATTGACCCAACTATTAATATATGAAACCCACAAGAAGAAATCAAGTTCTACTTTGCATACAGTCATCGTGAAAAGATACACATAATTCCTTGCTGTTAATTGCATTTATTTAGTATCTTTTATTAATTTATTCATTTCATTTCGACAGTCTTGATGAAAAAAAAGAAAGAATCCAAGTACAAAGAAAATTTAGAAAACAAATGAAAAAATAAGAAATATTTAATATTAACACAATCATGGCAATAGAATGAATAAAACAATGGAGAGTATGAGGGAACTCGCATAGACCAGTCCCTGAACACGATTTAACAAATGCTAAAAGCTTGTAAAAAGTAGGACTTGTTCCAATATAAAGAAAAAAATGGTTGCAAATGATATTTAAATACATCAACATAATGGTTTGATTGGAGTGAAAAACTTTGCACTTACGAAATGACAATAATTCCCCCAACACCAATTCCTGATGACGATGAAGGTATTGTCGTTGAATTTGAGCACGCTACTGAACTTCCTACTTCAAATACATAGGCACATTCGTTAGTCCTGTTGTTATTCTCTTCAACCAAAACTGGCTTTATCTGTCAAAGAAACAGAATATTGATATCAACCCATTGAACACTGAATAATTTTGCTATAACATGTGCTTTCCATAGACTCCATCCCGCTTTATATGCAGGCTCCCTCTCCAACAGTTTCCTTTTTTTAATATGAGAAAATACGATACGTGTACATACTGATTGATGGGCCCTAATTTTAGATATTTTTAGGGCAAAGCCACTTTTTATAGGGTGCATTTTCATCAAACAGCAAAATTGGGGTAGATTTATGGCACTAAATATCAAAGGCCATTGAAAGGGAAACTGAAGTCAATCCATACTGGAGCAAAGGCCAAAACCTGTGGCTGATGATGTCATATCCCCCTTTTTTTGCATTTTATTATATGAAATTATCGGTAGGTTTATTCAAAATTTATCTACCAAAAGCTAAAACAATTGGATTGACAAAAGATTGCATCAGTTATTTCTTGCTGCAACTTTGATATTTTATCATAATGGAGACACATCACTTACACATTTATAAAAAAAGTAACATTTCTGATTTAATGTAATAACAGTGGTGAGTGGGGATGTGACATCATCAGTCCACCTAATGAATATTCATGAAGATATGCCTAGAACTATTTCACCAGGATATTGCAAATCTCTAAAATTCAATAACTTTTTTATTTGTTATCCGATTTTGATCAAATTTTCAGCATTTTGCTCTGAGAATGTTACTCTATTATATATTCAGCCCAGAGCATCCCTTCAAGGAAATATGCATTCTACATGTAGAAGATGGCATTTCTGGCATTTCAGAAGGTGAGAAGGATTGGCTCAATCGCATTCATCTGCAAGATGGGCCAAGAATTACTTACAAGAAGTCCACTTTTGTCACACAATATAAAGATGGTTGCTCTCCTTGTTTCTCCATTGCAATGCTAATTGTATGCATCCCCATTTCGGTATTCAAGAAAGATCCAATTAGCTGAGAAATAAGAACATTTGAACATTTTTTGTTGAATGTTACTGTCTTGTGAATTGCCAACAAATATTTAAAAATATTCACTTTTTACAGAGTTATTTCCTGCAATAAAACATTTATTAAACATCAGCTTCAAATTGATTTTAGCCAAAAGGAGAGAAATGAGAGAAAGATCAACAAGGTTCAAATCTCGGAAAAAATTTACACTTTTTTTTATTTCAGCTTCTGTTCCACTTTGTCAAATCTGAATATAGAATGTAAGAAATAGTGAGTGAGTGACATCATCAACTGTCTCATTTACATACCGGTATCACATTTTTGTGCATAAATGTTTTGTGAAAATAAGTAAAACTTTAAAATGCTATCAGTTTCTTATTCTACATCCGACATCTATTAAATTTTTGGCATTACGCTTAAGTTTGATTTTCTATATTTATTAAAATCCCCTGTTTTAGTTTGGCTGGACTTGCCCTTTAAAATAGTGGTACATATCATAGCTTACTTACTTCCAACCATAATGTTAGTTGCAGTTATTCTCCCAACCACATGGAAAGGTGCTTTATCATTTTTAAGATCAAACTGCTCAACTCCTATATCCTCCGCACCGACACCATCTACATGGATCCCATCACAGAAACCAACCTTATAAGAGTAGTTGTGAGCAGGATCCATAACCTCCACTCTGTTGATAAAACAGAAAAAAGATACCTAATCATCATCATGCAGAAGTTATTATCAAAGGTCATCAACGGCAATGGAACCTTTTAGACCGACGACTGGGATTGTTTCTCATCTCATGACATTAGCCTTGTCTGACCCTGATAGAAAGATGCACTACAGTCTAGAAAAGTGACACTTCCCCCCCAAAAAAAAAAATCAGGCCTGAAAATCAACCTTAATAAAAGAAATGTTTGATTGGTGATATAGGCCTATGTCAGTGTGGGCTTGCCGTAATTTCTATCAATGTTGATGGAGGTGGGCGGTAAGCAAAGAAGGTCATGCTTACGTAGGACATGTCTGGAGGTGTCTTTCCAAGACCAAGGACCATTCGCCCAAAATCGGCTTTACCTCTTTAACGTCAAAGGCTTTGACATTTTGTGAAACAGTTTTGAGCGATATCTCGTTCTGTAAACATAGAGCGGTTCTAGGACCTACTTCCATGATCAATTTAAAAAAGACGATTTCATGAAACAGGCCCCTGGGTCCTCAACAGCTGTGTTGGGTCTACTCCGTTTAGTGGTAGATCAATTTTTTTTTTATTTTTATCAAAATTATCAGTCTAACGTTAGACTAGACTATTATTGACGTTGACTTTTTAAAGCCTGTGTATAGCTTTGGTAAAGGGTCAATAATGTGATTGATAATCGAATATCATCTATTATCACCCGTATCAGACATCTGAGCTGGTCATTTACAAAACTGTATTGCCCTAGATTCATAAATATCGGGAAGGGATAGGTATATTATTTGTATTTTCCTCGGTCTCAATGCGCATATTTACTTTGCATGCAGAGACGACGCAAAATATACCTTTGTATTTTCCCTGGTCTCACATCCGGGCATTTGAGGATGCGTATAAAGAGATACGCTTCTTAAGGATCTGCGCGCCAACAATATACGTCATAATAAAGACATCACTGGATCCAAGCGCTTGCAAGTACGTCATAATGGTAAAGTGCAGAGCCTAGACCCTTATATTAACAAGACACAATATAACTATTTTAAAAATAAATATCACCATTATCACGATTTTTGCTCTAGATATCTGATTTGGATGATAATAAAAATATTGACTGGCTCTTCTTTCAGGGAACATCAAATATAATGTTGTAAGTTAGAGCAATTACGGGATCGGAGTTCGGTTCGGAAGTTTTGCTCCTAAAATCGGAATCGGTTCGGATATCGGATCGGAAGATATTCAAAAACAAAAAAATACATTAAAATTTGTATGTGGCCGGCGCGTGGACAAATGCGGCACGCTACACTGATGGCAGAATTTGTTTTTGACTCCGACAAAAGCGGAGGAAGAAGATGATGAGTTGTTTTGATCACCGACATAATCGGAGGAAGGAAAATAAGATAATGACGTTCCAGCGCGCGACACTACCGCCGATCAACGATAGGCCTCTTCTCTACAACATCGTGGTGATGGCGGAGTCCGTCGTGAACTTTTAGAGGCCGCATTACTTACCGAAAAAGACGCACTATTATCCAAAGTTGTTTACGATGATATTCACCTTTTCTACAATATCGTAGTGATGGCGGAGGTAATCGTAAACTCTTAAAGGTCGCAAGACCTCCCGAAATAGACGCATTATTATCCAAAGTTGTTTACCATGATATTCACCTTCTCTACAACATCGTGGTGATGGCGGCATCCGTCGTGAACTTTTAGAGGTCGCATTACTTACCGAAAAGGACGCACTACTATCCAAAGTTGTTTACCATGATATTCACCTTCTCTACAACATCGTAGTGATGGCGGAGGTAATCGTAATCTCATAAAGGTCGCATGACCTCCCGAAAAAGACGCAATATTATCAAGAGTTGTTTACCGTGATATTCACCTTCTCTACAACATCGTAGTGATGGCGGGGGTAATCGTAAACTCTTAAAGGTCGCCTGACCTCCCAAAAAGGACGCATTATTATCCAGAGTTGTTTACCATGATATTCACCTTCTCTACAACATCGTAGTGATGGCGGAGGTAATCGTAATCTCAAAAAGGTCGCATGACCTCCCGAAAAAGACGCATTATTTTCAAGAGTTGTTTACCGTGATATTCACCTTCTCTACAACATCGTAGTGATGGCGGAGGTAATCGTAAACTCTTAAAGGTCGCATGACCTCCCGAAAAAGACGCATTATTATCCAGAGTTGTTTACCATGATATTCACCTTCTCTACAACATCGTAGTGATGGCGGAGGTAATCGTAATCTCATAAAGGTCGCATGACCTCCCGAAAAAGACGCATTATTATCAAGAGTTGTTTACCGTGATATTCACCTTCTCTACAACATCGTAGTGATGGCGGAGGTAATCGTAAACTCTTAAAAGTCGCATGACCTCCCAAAAAGGACGCATTATTATCCAGAGTTGTTTACCATGATATTCACCTTCTCTACAACATCGAAGTGATGGCGGAGGTAATTGTAATCTCATAAAGGTCGCATGACCTCCCGAAAAAGACGCATTATTATCAAGAGTTGTTTACCGTGATATTCACCTTCTCTACAACATCGTAGTGATGGCGGAGGTAATCGTAAACTCTTAAAGGTCGCATGACCTCCCAAAAAAGACGCATTATTATCCAGAGTTTTTTACCATGATATTCACCTTCTCTACAACATCGTAGTTATGGCGGAGGTAATCGTAATCTCATAAAGGTCGCATGACCTCCCGAAAAAGACCATTATTATCAAGAGTTGTTTACCGTGAAATTCACCTTCTCTACAACATCGTAGTGATGGCGGAGGTAATCGTAAACTCTTAAAAGTCGCATGACCTCCCAAAAAGGACGCATTATTGTCCAGAGTTGTTTACCATGATATTCACCTTCTCTACAACATCGAAGTGATGGCGGAGGTAATTGTAATCTCATAAAGGTCGCATGACCTCCCGAAAAAGACGCATTATTATCAAGAGTTGTTTACCGTGATATTCACCTTCTCTACAACATCGTAGTGATGGCGGAGGTAATCGTAAACTCTTCAAGGTCGCATGACCTCCCGAAAAAGACGCATTATTATCCCGAGTTGTTTACCATGATATTCACCTTCTCTACAACATCGTAGTGATGGCGGAGGTAATCGTAATCTCATAAAGGTCGCATGACCTCCCGAAAAAGACGCATTATTATCAAGAGTTGTTTACCTTGATATTCACCTTCTCTACAACATCGTAGTGATGGCGGAAGTAATCGTAAACTCTTAAAGGTCGCATGACCTCCCGGAAAAGAAGCATTATTATCCAGAGTTGTTTCCCATGATATTCACCTTCTCTACAACATCGTAGTGATGGCGGAGGTAATCGTAATCTCATAAAGGTCGCATGACCTCCCGAAAAAGACCATTATTATCAAGAGTTGTTTACCGTGAAATTCACCTTCTCTACAACATCGTAGTGATGGCGGAGGTAATCGTAAACTCTTAAAAGTCGCATGACCTCCCAAAAAGGACGCATTATTGTCCAGAGTTGTTTACCATGATATTCACCTTCTCTACAACATCGAAGTGATGGCGGAGGTAATTGTAATCTCATAAAGGTCGCATGACCTCCCGAAAAAGACGCATTATTATCAAGAGTTGTTTACCGTGATATTCACCTTCTCTACAACATCGTAGTGATGGCGGAGGTGATCGTAAACTCATAAAGGTTGCATGACCTCCCGATAAAAACGCATTATTGTCCAGAATTGTTTACCATGATATTCACCTTCTCTACAACATCGTAGTGATGGCGGAGGTAATCGTAAACTGTTAGAAGACGTATAGTCAGATAGTCGTAAATATTACCGCGCATGTCAGCGTGTTAAACTAAATCTTATTTGCCTCCGCTTAAGATCAAAACATATCGTCTTTTCGTTGTTTTTCTTCCTCCATTTTTGTCGGAGATCAAAACAAATTATCACCAATTATCATTATCATCGTTTTGTTTTTCCCGATTATGTCGGAGATCAAAACAAATTATAATCTTCTTCTCCACCTGCCTTTCCGCTAATATCGGAGATAAAAACAAATAATTTTCTTCCCCTTTATCTTCTTTTCCTTCCACCGATTTTGTCTGAGATCAAAACAAATCACCAGCGCATTTTGACGGCAAACATGTCGCCACGTGTTTTTTTTTTGTCTTGTTATGTTTTGGTTTTTCCGATCCGATTTTTTCCCCCAATGGTCAAAAATCGGAGTTTGGAAAAATGGAGAAAAAAGGGGAAAATCGGATCGGATCGGGAATTGGAATAAAAATCGGTTACAGCATTATAATATATTGCCCTTAAAAGACCCATATTGCCCTCGTCTAAAGACTTGGGCCAATATGATTCTTTTGCTGGCAATATATTTGATGTTCCCCTCAAGGCCAGTCAATATTATATAAATGAGTCTTACTAAAGCATAGAGACCATCAGATATTTTTCCAACTGCACTTCTCTGAGAAAATTTCAAATATTCAAATCTTGGATATATAGCGCCCTCTCTCGGTGATGCTTATTTTAAATTTAAAAAATGGGCATTCAAGCACTTATCTTATAGGCAGTGTATACAGCCACACGCGTGTGTCTTTACCATCCAGCCACACGCGTGTGGTTATATCCAGAACACCTATCTGTGGATACCGCCACACGCCGCCAGTAATAACAGTAAAACACGTATGTAGGTCTGACCGTCTATATCACGATCAAAATAACCTCATTTCTTCATTAAATTCTTACATTCTAAACCCCTTTGATATCCTTAGATCGTTTCAATTTCATTCTCACCGTCTTCTCTCCTTGCTTTTCTTGTCTTGTTACAAAAGGCCGCCTGTTAAATAGCAAATTTCCACACTTTTTCTACTTGTGTCGATTCTCTACTGACTCTAGGCTATGTGCGCGTACGTGCGTACGTACGAAACTCGGGATTCGTGCATGCTTAACGCTTGGTACATAATTCGTACCAAACGTAAAGCCAAACTGTGTATGTCTACTACTGCGCTGCGCTAACGCTGTATGGGTCTGCCACCGCGAAGGAAGCCAGAATCGACACAAGTAGAAAAAGAGAATTTGCTGTTAAACAGACGACCGTTTGTAACAAGACAAGAAAAGCAAGGAGTGAAGACGGTGAGAATGAAATTGAAACTAATGTTGTAAATCGGATCAAAAATCAGATCGAAAATCGGATCGGCAGTTAAGCTTCTAAAATCGAAATCGAATCGAAAATCGAATCGGCGATGTTTAAAAATAAAGGAATACATAAAACTTTTGTTCTCGGTCGCGCGCATCTTCTTGACAAAGTCACAAAGACGAATGTTTAGGAATGGAAGTCGCCGACATGCGCGATCATTTGGAACATGTTTTAAAAGGGTTTTGAGGTGTTACTGCTTTACAACAAAATGAGTGATTGTTATTAGAAAGATAACCGAATGACGCATCTTCCGAGCAAAGGAAAATAATTCTCATAGATCACAGGTCAATGAACGATCGGCGGGACATTTTTTTAAGCTGAGCTCAGCTCAGTTCGCTCATTATAATATATGATTACAGCCACGCCCAAAAACCATTCCAAAGTACACCCATTTTGTGAAAATAGCTTACTTGTATATCATTTCTCCGAAACAGTCCTCGAAAAAGTTAAGTCACGCCTCAGTATCGATCTTTCTGTATACCCACCCTCTCAACAATATCAGTGAATTACCAAATGCGCGCAAGCACACAATACAAGATAGTTTTGGGGCAGAGCCGAAAACTGGTACCGCCCAGACATGAACGGGCTAGTGCAGAATTCTTTACTTTACCTTTTGGCATGTGCAGTGGTGGGTTTGATTGACGGTGCTATTCTTTGAATTAGCTCACTAGCTGGATTAATAATATCAGGGCAAGTATGGCTTACATAATACGTACAACACGCAACTCATCCATGCACACACACAGCTCTCAAATTCCCTTGCAATTATTCGTCCCTTGGTCGTGTGTGCACTTATGGGCGGGATTTAAGCAGGGCAATCACTAGCATCATGGACCTATTAGCATATATACAACACAGCATTCAATCATACACTTTTCTCAAACTCCCTTGCTATTCGTCCATTGTATACACTCATGGGTGGGATTTATCAGCGAAAGCACTAGCATACATAATACGTACAACACATTCATGCACCCATGCGGTCACACACAGCTCTCAAACTCCGTTGCTATTGGCCATTGTGTGCACTCATGGGCGGGATTTATCAGCATTTAGCACTAGTTAGCATACATAATGCATGTAATATTCATGCGGTCACACACAGTTCTCATTAAACTCCATTGCTATTGGCCATTGTGGGCGGGATTTATCAGCATAAGCACTAGCATACATAATGCATGTTTTATTCTTGCACCCATGCGGTCACACACAACTCTCAAACTCCCTTGCTATTCGTCCATTGTATACACTCATGGGCGGGATTTGTCAGCACTAGCATACATAATGCGTACAACATATTCATGCAGTCATACACCCATGCAGTCACACACAGCTCTCAAACTCCATTGCTATTGGCCATTGTGTGCACTCATGGGCGGGATTTATCACCATAAGCACTAGCATACATAATGCATGTAATATTCATGCACCCATGCGGTCACACACGGCTCTCAAACTCCATTGCTATTGGCCTTTGTGTGCACTCATGGGCGGGATAAATGACAATCCCAGTACAAGTACATGTTCCTTGTTTGTATTATACAATACATTCATCTAAAGTTCCACTCCCACCATACCAGTCAGCGCAGCTACCGGTAGGTCATAAGTAGGTCAACTTGTTGCGAGTCTTTTCTGACATTCCAGGAATCTGATTGTTCGAACTATTCCATTGTTAACAAGCTCTAAATAGAACAATCTTGAAATATGTTCTGACTGCACTGTAAATAGATCTATGCCGATTTTTTATATCCGATTTTTTCCTTCAAGGGGCATGATCGAAGATCGGCAGGTGATCGCCGATTGTTGTGAAATCGAATGGAATCGGTTGCCGATTGCAAAATCGGTTACAAGCTTAATTGAAACGATCTAAGGATATCAAAGGGGTTTAGAATGTAAGAATTTAATGAAGAAATGAGGTTATTTTGATCGTGATATAGACGGTCAGACCTACATACGTGTTTTACTGTTATTACTGGCGGCGTGTGGCGGTATCCACAGATACAGATAGGTGTTCTGGATATAACCACACGCGTGTGGCTGGATGGTAAAGACACACGCGTGTGGCTGTACACTGCCTATCTTATAAATTTAGTGATTAGATATCCAAAAAGTTACAAAGAACATATCTTGAAAGTTTCAGCCCATTCCATGATTTGGAATAGGATTTAATTGAAAGACAATAGGGCCTAACACACAGATAAATTTGATCGGGTGACCCGATCAAGTTAAATTTCCATGTAAAATCGCAAAATTTATCCTGTAAAACACATTTTCATTTCATATCCTCCACACCATAACTGTTATAGGGCATATCCATTCATATTAGCTAGCAATGAATTGGAATAGTGATAGGTGCATTTTGGTGAATTTACCAAAACTATAGCCTAGGCTAGCCGCCCTAGGCCTACACAAGCTTTAACATTAGGGCTATAGACTAGGATACACAAACATGAATAGGTGGGACTTCAACCTATAATAGTCTACGACTGGCAATCAATCCCAATGCCAATCACCATCGAATAAAATATACTTACGTTTCGCCTTTCAACGGTTCAATGAGTGAAAGATACTTCTTTTCTGAATGTGCAACTGAACAATCTGATAAAACAGACTGAACACAAGCAAAAAGGCAAAATAACACGACGAAACACGGCATTTTCAGTCCTGAAAAGTCCATCACACATTCACAGCTCAGATCACGTGCTAATTATTAGTCTTGTCTTTCCAGACGTAGACGCGACGCGGTCTTGCGATGCGATATCGAGTAAACCGTGATGTGCAAGAACCTGATTGGTTAAAAGTTTCTTTACAGAAAAAGTTCAAATTATGTCGTAAGAACGTGCCGATGAGTACATGCGAATAACATTTTTTCCCAAATTGATTTTTTATTGTCATTTTGCTTATCATTTGCTCGTTATCATCATCAAGGGATCAGGCCCCGGGTAATAATATAGGCCTAAATCAAGGTGACCAATCAAAGTCATGAGCGAGAAAGCGAGTGAAAATTTTGACCTATTTAAAATCAAAACTATATTTTGAGATTGCTTTTGACATCATATTCATAAAATGCCGTCATATTTCACCCATTTTCCCTTCCTCGATCCCCCCTCACATTTCTTTCCTTACATGGTCATTATTATTTTGTGGGTGGGGGGGGGGGGGCCACTGCCCTTACCCCCTCCCATTTATTCACCAGTAATCACCATAATCTTCATTAAGGTATAATCTAGGCAAATGCTGACAACGTTGCATTTGCTGTAAATGCAGGGCCTTAGTTAGCTGGGAATGATTTTTTTTTTTTTTTTACTGGGGTTGCTGATGTAAATCTGAGAAAAAAAAGAGAAATGTTTTCATTATCAAATGGAGGCCAAACAGGTCCAGAGAAATATGAAAAGCATGAAAAAAAAGGTTCTACTACAAAATGAAGGTCAGTTTGGTTACATTTTCCCATTTTCACACACCTTTCAGAATGCCTGGGGATGTTGCTCGTGGAGAATAAGTCATCACCCCAAGCAAAATCTTTGGGGTGCTTCAGCACCGTCCGCTTTCGGGCCATGGACAAACGTAAAGTCCCTAAACCGAACAGCCACTGCCTATACAGTATATCATCTCATCTATACGTACACCAAGTCTATGTTTTCTTATATTGATGGGTATGCAGTGGCAATCATTTGTACAAAATATCTGCAATGGATAAGAAATAAACCAACAAATAAAGCAAGACGAAAGGGTATGGGTACTGGGTATGTGCTCCATTGTCTATGTATTATCTTGACACATCAGGTACCTCGCTTACATCTGGCATACAACAGCTAATAATACAACTAAAGCCTCCGTCGAGATTGTAGGCTTGTACATCCTCATCATTCATACTCCTCATTATTATCATCATCATCATCACCACAATCATTCATCCTCCTCCTCGTCATCATCATCATCCCCATCGTCATCATCATCATAACATTCATCATCATGTAACATGATGAACAAAAGATTTGAGAGGGAGCAAGACATATGGGACAAAATGTTTAAAAAGTCACGAGCAAGCGAAGCACACTAGCAATTATATCTATCTTCCCTATAATGCAAATGTAATACTGTACCATACTTTGCCCCTTCATTTCTATTTCTTTTCTTTGGTGGAAGGGGAGGGGGGGGGGGCAAGCACCTCAACTCCTATAACTAAACATGAGAGATCATCACTGAAATTATATCTACTGAATTGTTTTCATTATACTTCTCAGATGGTATACGGAGTGGTGTGTTTGTAAAGATTCAAAATTTTGCCAGCAAATATCCAGTATTCCAATTCAAATCCATAAGGACGCCGTTTTATATTTCCACTTACAGAAGAAATTCATGATCCCAATAAGTTGATTTACATAAAAGCAGAAGAGCCAATGTAAAATATTGGTAAAGGTTTGATGAAAGTCCATCAAAGAAAACAGAGTTTGGGATTTTAAAGTTATAAATTTGCAAGCAGCTTCCCCATATGTCATGTTATAAAATTTCCATCAATTACATTTTTTATTGAAATATGATAACAATATCTCTCTTATAGAAGGAGATATGAAATGATGTGTCTGATGATAAATACCCAGTATAAGTAAAATCACTTTCAAATTTGATTAGAAAATAGAATTTGTAGTAATTTATATTACAATATATTCAACAAAATTCAAATTCATTCAACAAAACATTCGGAGGAGCTGCTCTTTTGTGACATCACAAGATCAAATTTCACAATTTCATAACTCTGTTATTCTTTGATTTATCAAACCTTTACAAGCATTTGTCTCTGACTTTTCAGAAACTGTATTTACTCAAACAAACTTATTATCAGGGTGGGCTTTCCCATTAAGGTCATGCCCAATAGAAACATAATATTAAACACTCATCAAATGATAGTATAAAAATGTCATATTTAATTTATGATATACTGTGCTGATACATTTCAGTAAAATTATCAAAATAAAATGAACAATGTATATTCTTCCAAACGAGTAAGTCACAGTACAAAACTGTATGCAATATGCCATCTTTGGTCAACAAATAATTTGAAACATAAAGCATTTCGAAATAACTACATGTATGTAGGGTCCAAACTCAGTAATAAAAGTTCACAAACAGAGATAAAAATACTTTTAAAACAGGAATCTGTTCTATCATACTATTGATATTCATAAAAGTGGGTGTATGGTGTAAGGCAATACCACCTTGAATTATCACGAGAATAACTAATGGGTGAAGAGCAGGAAATGTATTGACTTCTTGCTGAAGTAACATCACTAGAAAAGAGGCGTGTTTTAGTAGACAATTAGTGATGTAGAGAGTTCTGACTCTTGCCCCTTTTATCAGTGGGACGTTAGTTTGGGGGAGCATTTCACGAGACAATCTTGTTAGTTGTATTCATTGAGACATTTTATCTGAGCCAATCATATGCATGGATTACAGAAGCTTTAAACAGCACATAACAAATAGTGAATGACACTGACTACTTCTTTCATGAAAGACACCTCTGAACTCATGACCCTCTGATTAAAAGGCAAGAGTCAGAACCTCTACACTGCATTGCTTACACAAAGTGTGCACAGGGAGTAATTGCAAGTGTAGTGTTAGTGTTGTTGTAGGTGTTATAAGTACAATTCAAATTGTCTTCCCTAGCATCAACACCCAATGCAAGTCTTAAAATCTTGTGATATTCAGCCCATGACCATTTTCATTAAGTTTGAAGTTCACACGTGAATCTAGAACGTGAATCGGGTATATTTGATTATTCAGGATGATTTCACTGAGGCTGGTTTGACTATAATGCTATTGCAATTATCACCAAAACCATTTTGACGGAGATCTAATATCATGAAGCAGGACTTTGATTTTAGACAATATGATTATTCAAACATCAACGAATAATAGTACTGATTAAAAAAAATACTTTGATCCACAAACATACATGTTCATTGCTGCCTTGTACATAGGATAACCTATTCAGACATCATACGTTCACTGTTCAATTATAACAAATAAAAGCTGCTTTGAGCAGCAGCTGAAATCAACAATTGTATGCATACATTGTACATGAAAGGATGGAGTTGCATTTTAAATACTTAATCAAATGTTTAATATGCCCTTCACAATCGATTAAAAAATGTTGAAATGTCATGAAGAATTATATTGTTGAAGTGAGTCTACATGATGATAATGATAAAAGTATGCAGTGGAAATGATACAATGTTATGAAAATGATGAGCTAAATGCAAAAATGAGAATGATTATAAAATAAGATAAATGAAAATGAATTGACAACTTGATTTTTAATTTCACTGAACAAAGTGTTGCTGGAGAAAGATAAACTTCCAGGAGTTAATCTTCACAAAATGAATATGACTTTACTTCCAAAGTTCCTTATATTTTCAAGATAGCAAGTATGTGTGCATATATATTTTACATTCATATCAATCAAATATGATCTTTTTCAACATTTGGCTTGAGGTTTTCGACAAATCAAAATTTTTACTAAACACATAAACACGTGAGCCAACAGGGAGGTGGGGTGCATTTAATGAAAATGCAGGCAAAGATTTTCACTGACTATTGCAATAAGCTAATGAAATTAATAATAGGCCTTTATATAGCACAATCTATCTAGAAATAATCTATTCCGGGGCACATTGTTATTATTACTTCAGCTTTAGCTTGAGCTGCCTTTCAGTGCTCAGTGCATGCAAGGAATTAATCCTGCCAGGTACCCATCCATTCACTTCACCTGGGTTGAGTACAGCAAAATGTGGGTAAATTTCTTGCTGAAAGAAAACAAGCCATGGTTAGGAATCAAGCTGACATCCTCTGATTGAAAGACGAGAGTGGTAACCACGAGAACTCAGCTGAATTCCTTGCATCTGACCGACTGAGAACAAATTAGTGAGAGAAAATCACTGACAAACTTCTCATGAAACACTACCCTGATGAGCATGGCCTGCTTGCTGAAGAATGAACAAGCAAAGAGTGAAAACATTTCAGATAAGCAATCATTAGCAAATGAATGCATCAATATTTGAAATAATCATATTCATCCATAGATAGGAAATACACACTTCTTAGAAAAATAGTACAAGGATTAGACTGGGCCATGTCTTACAAAGATTTGGGATTGATTATAATCAATCTCAACCCTCTGATATAAATTTGCGTATTTGGGAGACAGTAAGTAACTCATAGATTTGTGATGGATTGCAAATATAAAAGAGCCATCCTGATTGGTTCCTGGAAAGTGTTTTGAACAAAATGGGCATGCCAAAATTATCCAGATTGGTCATTGCCAATTAGTCATTGATTGCTAAACCTTGTGTAGCTGAGCCTTGGTAATTCGATCTTGGTAACCATGTAACAGACAGACTGGATTTCACAATCAAATTTTGAGTAGTCCTCAAAGGTCTGGGATGAAAATGTGAAGGGTTCAAGGCGACAGCAAAATGGGTTCAGATAACATCACAATTCCATGACAGTGGGCCCTCTCAGCTGCAAATGTTTGCTTTCAAAGGTCAATGGTGAAAGTTGAAGGGTGACAGTAGACAGGTTCAGCTAACATCACGATTCAGAGTGGTTCAGTGGTTACTACCCGGTTCTGGCAATGACCCCTTGGGGTATGAATGTTAGATGGGGGCTCTCAAAAGTGAAAGATGAAGGGTAATAGGACAGGTTCAGCTGACATCCCCATACCATGAGTAGTTCAGTACACTGTTCTGATGATGGGCCCCCTCAGCTGCCAATATGAGATGGTGGCTATCAAAGGACAAAGGTGAAATTGGAAGGGTGAAAGCAGGACGGGGTTCAGCTGACATCACCATTCCATGAGTGGTTCAATGGATACTACACGGTTCTGACGGCGGGCCCTCTCAGCTGCGAATGTTAGAAGGTGGCTCTCAAGCGTGTCTTCAGGACCAGTTGTGATAAGAGATGGATCGTCGATCTAGCAGGGAAAAGGGTGAAAATAAAATCATCTAATCAATAACTGATAAACATAAGAATTACAATAAAAGCAATGATATTGATGTTAATAACAATAATTTTCTCAGAGGCCCATTGCAGAAAGAGTGGCATAAAAACACAACAAAAATGGCTCCAGTACCACCTGCATGTATAGTGGGCGCTGGCATTAAAATCAAGTGCAATTCCTTATCACACACATTTCATTGGTCGAAAATCATTTGAATTTTGTGATTGATTTTTTGAGCAAGGGAGATTTTTCTTAATTGCACTAATCATATGAAAGAAATCAATGTATGAATCAGAGACAGGTTGAAAATCTGTTTTTCACTTGAAAATCGGTCATTTTTTAGGGAGTCTTCCTGACAGTCAGTACCGGCTGCACAGAAACGTTGTAAGCCTAACAGAGCGCTAACAGTAAGCCCAGTTCACATGTTTCAGATTGTAAAGTAAAAACATTTATTTCAATGTGTAAGTAATGCATTGTTGTAACATTAGGCATTGCTGTCACATTACCGGTTGTAACAGGGCCTATGTTAGCGCATTGTGAGCACTAAAGTTTCTGTGCGGTCAGTATGGGGAGACTTCGCAGCCATGTATGATGATGAATTCATTGAGCAGGTTTAACCCTAAATAGACTGGGCTATTTCGACACCTAAGAAGACTGGGGGGGGGGGCTGATTCAGCCCCCCCTTATGATCTCGGCCGTCGATGGCGTGATCGTGACGAAATTGGCACACGCGTTATCCATGGCATTATCTACAATACTATAACATCAAATTCTGCAAAAATTCTCATGTCTTATTAATTATGCTAATTTATGCGTAAAATCATAGTTTGCTCTAATTAATAAAATAATGCCCCTGAAATGCTAATTTTTGTTTCACATACGCTAGATAGGCATCTGATCAAATTTATTTTTAAAAAATTCAACATCACATTTATTTTCTTATGTATTCTATTGTTTTCTAAATTTCTTACATATTTCTTTGTTTTTCGACATTTGTTTTTTATTGTTTTTTCAATGGAAATTGTCGGGGACTTTATTTTGACCATAAAAGAGATAAAATTAATTGATTTTAAGCAGTAAAAGGAAAAATAATGATACATTTATGAATTTTGGCTAAAAACACTATTTGCATTGGATTTGTACACAAATTCACGTTTTTGAGTAAATTTGGGTCTGCATGCACTTACAAAATGTTGCGTAATTTCGGAACCGCATACCCGGGGGTCACAATTTTGGTCTCAAAAGTTGCGTGAGACTTGAAAGTAAAAAGTCAGCGAGCGACGCGGTCAAAAAAATTTCGCGCGGCAGACTTCTTGCAAAAAATGTCGGGGGGGGGGGCTGAATCACCCCCCCAGTCTTTTTAGGGTTAACTCTACAAATGGGCTTTGCATTATGTCCAGTCAAATGAAACGAAAATGACTTACTGCGACTGCTTCCACAAAGTTCTGCATGAGGAAGAAGTCGGCGCAACCGTGGCCTGTAAGTCTCGTTCTCACCGGCGTGATGGACCACGGGTAGATCTCCTTCGTCAGACGGGTCAGGAAATCAAATAAGTGGATTGACGTGCCACCAGAATAGGTAATCTCTCCCTTTAAAATAGATATAGTTAGAGTGCTGTAATTACTGGCTATTGGGAAACAAACATGAAAACTAAGTGATAGTGACAGCAGAACATTATTATTATTATTTGCTTGGCGTCACCTGTGCCTGGGGGGGGGAATTAGCGAACTTAATCACTATGACGCACAGGTCTCTCCTCCCGATGTAACTGCTTGAGGGAGTGCTGCAGGTGGACCACAACACTAGGGTTTCCCCCTACACTTATACAAATAGTGCAGTGGGTTTTTATTGTGCAAAGGTGGTGACTCTCCTCTACACAGGGCCTCCATTTAACATCCTATCCGAGGGACAGATTATTTTCCACTGTAACATAGGCAGCATCTATGGAACAGTAGAGAGACATTTACACACAACGCACTGGCTTCAGTCATCTGCCCGGGGTGGAGTCGAACCCACGATCATAAGTTCGACGGGCCGTCGCATTAACGACTGAGTCACCTTCAATTAACATAAATCAATGACAATGCCATCAAGGGTCAATGCATTCGATGCCCTTTCGATTGCCCCTCTCCTTGGCCTTGGAAAAGTTTTGTGCCCTTTTGGATTTTTCCTATATGTGCTGTAATATAAGAATGTGCACTACAGAAAAGAAGCCAAGCCCTAAACAATATGATGAAACTTTAGGACTGAGGCAGGGAACCTTTTCATTTGCCTGGCTTCAAAACTGCACACCCATCTTGAAGGTTTAGCATAAATGAAATGGATCGACAGTAGCCAATACAAAATTTTAACCAAAGAAATCATGACATGACTGATGACATCATAGTGATATTAGCAACACTGTTTATGTTTATCTCACCTTAGTGCCGAATATTCTGACCTGTCTTTCACATAGTTTCTCACTGAAAGCAACCATCGTTAGTGTAGCTGTTCTTCCTCCATCAAACAGCATATTAACTACCTGTGTAGTGGTAGAGAGAGAGATAGAAAATATGTTCAACCTATTCTAATCCAGAACCCCGTCCAACTGTGTGGAACACGTTTCACCGACATTTGTGTCCGACAAGGTGTCTGATCTGATAACTTTCCTTTTCATGTAGGTTGATTGGTTGAGAAGCACTATTACTATGGTAAACATCAGACATTTTAGGACTTGTCAGATAAAACACCCGACAAGAAAAGTTCATGTAAAGCTCCCCTGATTTGTCCGTTCTCAATATTTTCAATATATCTGCCAAACTATATTTTTCATGTGAATCATCTGTTTATTCATTTTTATTTATTTGGTTTAAAAACAAATACATGATACAAAGGTCCCAGGACCAACATAATAGTAAATAAAATTCAACAAAAAAATTATAGTAAATAAAAAAAAAAACAACTACTATATCCGGAAGATTATAAATTATGACAAAGAAAATAGGCGGCAAACAAAAGAGGTAGGCGATTTTCACAAGGTATTATTTATCTTGAAAACTTTATAAAAAAAATAACAACATTTTAGGCGAGTTACAGTTACAACATGAAAGGATAAAAAAACGAAAAAGTACATGGAGGAATAATGCAGAAGATCTCTACGTCTACACTCAATAGTTATTCAAGTCAGGATGAATTTCAAAGAATAAGATGGACAATCTGACTGCCTTTATTAGGGACATTCCTGAAACGATAAGTCTCTACTTTTAGTTAACCCTTTTCACGCTGATGTTCCAATCTTGCACATTCATACAATTAAATTAAACAATTTTAATAATTAGTGTTCTCCCCTACCTTCAAATGAGATAAAATAATAAAAGGCAATAGTTCTTGGATAACATCTATCGTAAATTAAAAAAAATAACATGGAAACAGTTGCCATAACTATCCCCCAAAATTAATTAAGCATGCAAAGAGTTAATAGGAATAGTTGCACAGCTCTCAAAACATTGATTTGAGCAGCTTGTAAAGTAAATATGAAAAGCAGAAAAAAGGGCCATACAAAAGGACGATTTTTTTCATGGGATTAACAAGAAGAATGTAGACTTACCTGGTTATCACACACATCATTTTCTCCTTCGTACACGCATTTTCCATAAGGCCCTTTTTCTAGTGCTTCCTTCACTGACTCTGGTGTAGGTACATCGGTAATGATTGATACAGGCCAGCCTATATTGCCCTGAAAAAAAAAACACAAAAAATACCCCCCCCAAAAAAAGAAATCTGATTTAAAACTTTGCCTATATGCAGGCCTGCTAAATGTACATTAATTTCTCACGAATCAAACTATAGCTCATTTCAGTAACAACCTATCAGGCTCCATACCCAGACGCACATTCCCATTATCAGATAATAAGGCCTAATTGGTCAAATTTATTGCAATTAGTCTTCGTATCAAGCAAAAAGCAAAATTAAAAACCTCCATTGATACCAAGCTAACCAAGTATACGGTTGGAATCAGAAGCTTTATCTATTTAACATCAAAGTGATCTGAATCACAGTGACCGGTACATGTCTCTCCTCCAGAGAGAATTGATGAGGGGGGGGGTGCAGTTGGACCACTACATTTACTTTCCTCGTTTCTTGTGAAAAACACAGAGGGATTTTAATCTGCAGGGGTGGTGACGTTCCTCTACACTGGGACTTACCATTAAGACGTTCTTTAGGTAGAGTTTCTGAGCCGAGTACGGACATTGTTGTTCTACAGCACATTCTACACACCTAGAACCTGCACCTTCAGGCTAGTAAAAGATATGAATCATAAAAACACAGACTTCGGTTTCAGGCTCAGGATATAACCAGTTTGTCAGCTTATTTAACTTCACATCTGACAAAAAAAATCTGTTAAGGGAATATTTCTCCGGCTTCTCAGAAGCATTTCATGAAAACTAACAATGCTAATTTGCTCCAAGTCATCATTTACAAGGATTTAAATTTGATAACTAATAACATTTGCCAATGGACACAATGACAAGACTCTTCATGAAACGCCTCCCAGGTTTCATTCCAAATAAACTTTGTAACGATCCAATGAGCATTTAAAAAAAAAATTAAAAGCCATTTTTTTTACATTTTGGGAGGTGTATTAATGTCAGAGCCAGAAGGAGGGTGCATTAGAAGGTGGACACCATGCTCATAAACAAAGCATGATAGGAGGTTGATTTTTACAGCCAGGAAATGTATGCTGGTACAGTGGAGAGGGCATCAAAATAGCCAAAATCAGGAAAAATGGTTATACTTTTCTCACTATCGTGAAAATCAAATACCTTAGGCACTATTCACTGTGGGGGAAATCAGGTCAAAATATTTGTTCAGGTTCCTTTACCAGGGTTTGTAATGACAGTAGCATCCTTCCCCTTTACCCTGCTAGGAAATGACATGCATATCTTTGTGGTAAGTGAAAAAAAAGTAGCCAAGAGTAGGCACTAACTTGTATGTACTTGGAATTGAAATTAATTATCTCACAACAATAAGGAATAGCTTAAGGGGATAGGGCTTTTTAGTCAGTTGGTCCTCATCTGTGAAATTCTCTACCAATCATACTTCATAATTGTTACAACCTTCAAATCTGAACTAAAGACCCATTTCTTCCAGCAACTTTGTGAATAATGTGCGAGATATTTGGGAGCTGGTGTCTTTGAATGTTTTTTTTTAAGAGATAAATGGGGCTATACAAATGCTGTTCATCATCATCAATAGCAAGCTGGTGTAGTTACCACTTTGCAATGAGGGAATAGAATTTGACACTAATTCTTATATAGGGGAAGGCGGGGTAAGTTGAGCATAGGGGCAAGTTGAACCACCACCCCCAGTGTAATAATGAATGAGTGGTGTCATGTATTGATGACCCATTGCATAACCCTTAACCCCACCATTTTGTTTTCAACTTTGAAACAAAAAGTACTTTTTCAGAGGGAAAAATACAAATTTCAGCCAAAAAAGTAAAAAAGGGTGTGAAATAGATAAGTGCTTTTTACCCACACACGTCTTTAAATATATTATAGAAATAAGAACAATATTGTTGGTCCAGGTATGGATTTTCATTCTTGTCATAGTCTTTTACATGATGAATGCATAAGAAATGTGTGGATGTGAAAAAATCGCAATAAGTTTGGACTGGGGTAATTGAAGCCAAATCAACAGGGGGCAAGTTGAACCATGATAATTCTTATGGTGATGTATAATAAAAAAAATTAAAAACGTAAAAAGCCATTGATATGCAGGCAGTAAGGAGCAAATTCACATGACAGTTCTTTTACTTTTAGAAGATGTTAGAAGTTATAGAGAATTAGCAAGTGAAAAGACTTTTTAAATGAAAAATTGACATCCTGGTTCTTCCCGCATACATTTTGTACATAGTTTTTGTGGCTCAATTTACCCCAGACAATGGCACAACTTACCCCACAGATGGGGCAAGTTGAGCCATTTGACATCGTTTTTTTCAAAGGTCACAATGACATTCAGCGTGGGGGTAGAAAGTTATATATAGGTGAAAAATATTTCCCAAGAATCAAATTTAAAGGTAAGGTACTTATTTCTACAATATTACTAGTCATATCAATTCTAACATGCAAAATGCAAAAAGTGTCACAACTTACCACGCCTTCCCCTAATTATTTAATCTTTACATATAAGGCATACTCTTATTTTCATTTAGGTTAATATTTATCATTGATAAAAGGAAAAGAAAAATGAATCACTCCAAAAGAAAATATAAAACTATCAGTTAACATTAGCCTATCTTTGAAATGTTCTGCATATCATAGATTTCTTACCTTATTCTCTCTCCTAAAATGTTGTAATGACCCAAATGAAGACACACTTTGACACCTTCAGAAAAGAATAAAATAACAGATTATTTTCAAGTACAGTATACCTTTTGATATTCAAAGCTCTGAAGTAAAAGGAAGATTGTTAAGTGTTGGTTATTTTGTAAACTTAGGTGTTAAAATGGTTGCACATAAACTCTAATGGCATCAGCCAAAATCAAAATAGAAGCACTTTTAGGGATAAATAGGGGAGAAGGGGGGGGGGGGGGGGAGTATTTCATAATGATGATGATGCCGTCCTGTCAAATTCTTGGCAGCAACTTTCCGCTGCCCTGTCTGATGTGTAAAGGAACCACAAGCAATAAAGCTAATACTTGTAGCTTGATTTCTAGAATATGTATTTGGGTGCATCTTAAATGCAATTAATGTAGGTGTTCTGTGTTTGATTACGCTGTGTCCTGGGTTTCATTGACTTTCTGAATGTAACAGTAGTTTATTTTAAACAGGCATTCAGGAGTTTCCATCCATTTTCTGTGACTCTAGATATTTACTCAAATGACAGTTTAAAAAATAACAAGTGGAATGCCTCTGGCCGTCTCACCTGCATCACGCAGGAGTGATATAGCAGCAGTGCTGACTTTGAATACTACTCTAACTCGCATAAGATGTTCAGTGATACATGGTTACTCTTATGTCCACCTTTTATGAACTAGACCAATAAACTTAGAGATATGATGGTTATTCAACAAAAAACCCCAACATGGCCAAAGTTCATTGACCTTACATGACCTTTGACCTTGATCATGTGACCTGAAACTCGCACAGGATGTTCAGTGATACTTGATTACTCTTATGTACAAGTTTCATGAATCAGATCCATAAACTTTCAAAGTTATGATGGTAATTCAACAGATACACCCAATTCGGCCAAAGTTCATTGACCTCTGACCTTGGTCATGTGACCTGAAACGCGCACAGGATGTTCAGTGATACTTGATTACTCTAATGTCCAAGTTTAATGAACTAGACCAATAAACTTTCAAAGTTATGATGGTAATTCAACAGATACCCCCATTTCGGCCAAAGTTCATTGACCCTAAATGACCTTTGACCTTAATCATGAGACCTGAAACTTGCACAAAATTTTCAGTGATGCTTGATTACTATTATGTCCAAGTTTCATGAATCAGATCCATAAACTTTCAAAGTTATGATGGGAATTCAACAGATATCCCCAATTCGGCCAAAGTTCATTGACCCTAAATGACCTTGGTCATGTGATGTGAAACTCATGCAGGATGTTCAGTGATACTTGATTAACCTTATGTCCAAGTTTCATGAACTAGGTCCATATATTTTCTAAGTTATGATGACATTTCAAAAACTTAACCTCAGGTTAAGATTTCGATGTTGATTCCTCCAACATGGTCTAAGTTCATTGACCCTAAATGACCTTTGACCTTGGTCATGTGACATGAAACTCTAATAGGATGTTCAGTAATACTTGATTAACCTTATGGCCAAGTTTTATTAGCTAGGTCCATATACTTTCTAAGTTATGACGTCATTTCAAAAACTTAACCTCAGGTTAAGATTTGATGTTGACGCCACCGCCGTCGGAAAAAAAGCGGCGCCTATAGTCTCACTTTGCTTCGCAGGTGAGACAAAAATGTAACTGACAAAAGGAGCTAAATCCGATAAACCGGATACACTGTCATTCAATTTCAGTCAATGAGGAGTGATAAATCTGATCAACTATATATTTGTCAGATTATAATGTTCGAAAATAGTTCACCATATTTCATATTATTCAGCCTTTCCAAAAGCTTCAACATTCAGCAAGGATTTAAGTACTATAATTACATACAAATAATATTCAAATTATCCCAAATTACACTCACAAGGCCTTTATCATTCTATCAATTGACCACTGCCCCCTGGGTATGGAGTGTTAAAGTTAAATAAATGTTGGTTAAAAGCTTACCTATTTGGCCCCATCCACCAATGTATGAGGTCCATATCATGGCAGCATTTGGCGAGGAGAGAAAAGGTTGACTCTGATTCTTTGTGCCAATTTCCTCTGACAAAGGAATGTGCAAAATGGTAGAAGCCCACCTATGACAGTAAAATACAACTGACTGAGTCATTGAAGACGGTTATTGAATTCCTGTCTGGACATCACACAAGTACTCTACCAATAAGTTATCATGCACAATATATAATATTATTAAGTCTGTTTCAGCTGGAATGATAAGCCTTTATGAAAAAAAACCCCCAAAACCTGTCACATAATAGGAATGTTTTTCCTTTTAGGTATTTTTTGATGGAGACATTTTGCATGTGTGCATATATTCTTGTCTGAAAAACTGCCTGGACTGATAAAAACTATTCAATTCATGGAGTATCAGCTTATATAGCAGGATCTACTACATTGTTATTTATAACACTTATGACATACTCTTTACATATCTAAGAACTTACAGATTATTACCCCTGACATCAAGTAGTAGTCATTCCTGCACATAATGTACATATATACACATCCTCCACTCCCTGGGGAGTAATCCCGCCAGTCCACGTATGAGGTGTTCACAATGCTAGACAAGCTACAATGACTTTCACATCCAACCGGGTACCAAATTGTAGACTGACACCTTGCCAAAGGATGCTAAGATTGTAATGGGATTCTAACACACAATCCTCTCATGACAAGGCAAAAGTGGAAAAGACTACACAATGGTAGTCTGCAGGAACAGACCCTGATTGAAACTTTGATCAACAAATGAGTCTTCGCACAAGACTAGCACATATAAAACTTACTGTTTGTCTACACAATTCAATTCGGGCTGCACATTCAGACCAGAACACAAGTGAAGGGTTTTCCCAGAAGACAAACACCATGGTGCTATAAATATTTCATGAATTATTTCTATTTTTATAGAAGAGTTTGTTTTTCAGACTTACTGGTTCTAGATGCTGTATGTTTACCACATCGCCTATGACACCAGACATAATGAGTTCCTTGATCTTCTTCATGGGAGGGAAGTGTCTCAGGACGTGACAGACCGCCAGCATGACATTGTTTTCTTTACAAGACTTCACAATCTTCCTACAATCTTCTTCTGTGATCTGACGTACAGGTGACAGGCAAAAAAGCACAGAAATGTCAGAAAATACAATCTAAAATAAAGTCTGTGATACTGATGACAACTTAATGGCATATTTCATAACATTGTCAAAAAATGTTTTTTGAAATGTTAATGATGGATACCATTATTACGTTACTTTAATGCATCTGCATCTCCTATATTTTGCTCTTTAACCCTATCTAGGCCGGGGTATTTTGGGAGTTCATAAAGCCGGGGGGGGGGGGGGGGGGCCTCCCAGGCCCCCCCTTAAGATGTCGACCGCGCAATCGCGCCGAAAATTGGCACGCGGTTTGCCTGGGACATAATCTACAAGAATGTATAGTAATTTATTTCATGCGAATTGCTATTGAGTGATTATGCTAATTTATGCGTAATTAGTATGCAAAATCATACTTTTACCTCTAACTCCCTGAATAAAGCTCCAAATGTACTAATTTTTGGTATACAAACTCTTTGTGGTGTTTTTAGCAAGTGTAGATGAAAAAAATTGCGATATCAAATCATTTTCTTATGTATTATATTGTTTTTTGCAATTTCTTATGTATTTCTTTGTTTTTTGACCTTTTGTTTTTCATTGTTTTTTCAATGAAATTTGTTGGGGACTCTTCTGTGATCATAAAAAGCATAAAATAAATATATTTAGACCAACAAAACTAAAAATAATCATACATTTATGAATTTTGGTTGAAAACACAATTTGCATTGACTTTGTACACGAAATCACGTTTTGAGCAATTTTTGGTCCGACATGCACTTACATAATGTTGCGAAATTTCGGAACCACGTACCCGGGTGACGCAAAATTGGTCTCAAAAGTTGCGCAAGACTTGAAAGTAAAAAGTCAGCGAGCGGCGCGGTCAAAAAATTTCGCATGGCGAAATTATCGCGCGATTCGTTGAGGGGGGGCCTCCGAGGCCCCCCCCCCCGGCCTAGATAGGGTTAATACAGTGCATAGAGATTTACTGCAATATATTTAATATGCTATTACAGGGGTATCTCACCCTGACATCTAGTTGGTTTTGATAGAAGAAAACTTAAAGAAAATCAGTGAAGTTTTGCCATGAATTCACCACAGAATAAAGAAAGTATCTTGAAATGTTTTGATGTTTGGATTCTCCATACATATCATCACACATTATTTCATACATGATTGGGAGAGATTAATTCATTCTGTCATCATGAGCCACTGAAAAACGGCAATATATGGAATTTATCATCATCGTCATTAATTTGTCAGCATTTTCCATCTTACAAAGTGTTACTGACTAATATGTCATGATGACAATCATCCCTTCCACTTGTTCCTATCTTGAAGATCCTCCTCATTCAGACCCATCTTTATTTCCTTCTTCTTAATATCTTTCCATGAAATCTGAGGTCTTCCATGAAGTGTTAAACAAATATAATTATATTTTAACAAAATGGAGACAATCATTAAAGACTAAAGGGACTTTTACAGCTGGTTGTGATACTATATCCAGCAGTTGCATTAATGTGCAAAATAGTTTCTAGCTAAATGGTTGCAAAACAGTCATTTGTGAAAACCCCTTAAATAATCATTCAACTCTTAAATAGGATTATTTTTAAATAAAATGATTTATTTCTGGAAGTACTTACTGCCATCGGTTTCTCCAAGAGAATATGGTATCCTTTAGCGGCACACGCCAAAGCTGGTTCCTACATATAAATTCACATTTAAACAAATATAACTTTATTTGAAGAAATTATGTTTAAATCTGGGCTATTTCAGATCATACTCTAATACCCTTTTTAGACAGGCTAAAATTTCCTTAACCCCGTACTATTGGTGGGGCTAAATGGCAATTTAGCCCCACCTATAGTACGGGGTTAAGCTTAGCCCACTTTCGTTTTACACAGCGTTTTTGCAAAGTGGGCTAACCCCACCTATAGTACGGGATTATTTGGCCCTGCAAAAAAGCAGGGTTATCCCACCAATTGCGGTGCTAAGAGCAATAGTACGGGGTTAAGATCGCATGTGTAAAACGAAAGTGGGCTAAGCGCTCCCATTCATGCCCCGCAACAGAGCCGGCCCTGTTGTCCAATCAGAGGTAAGTATAATGAATATTCATGAACAGCGATCACGGCGATGAAAAAAGAAGCGCGGGCCAGAAGTCAGCGATTTTGGATATGACCCGAATGACCCCTCAGTGCGCTTGTGAATATTCATGAGCTACCAATAGTCCGGGGTTAGCGAGTTTCGTGTGTAAAAAGCAAGCATTCCTTATCCGGGGTTAGCAAAAACAATTTGGCATGTGTAAAAAGGAAAATAAATAGTACGGGGTTAAGGATAGTACGGGGTTAGCGATAGTCCGGGGTTAAGAAAATCCTGTGTAAAAACCCTAATAGAACATTATGCATGTACATGTATACATGTGGAAGAGCCGTGGTGTAGTGGTTCTGACTCTCGCCTTGTAAACAGAGGGTCGTGTGTTCGAATCCCACCGCGGTCTAGCGTCCTTTGGCAAGGCGTTAATCCACACTTTGCCACTCTCGACCCAGGTGCTAAATGGGTACCCGGTAGGATGCGAAAGATATTGTATGTTTGATTTTACCAGCGCCATAATGAGGCTGCGATGAATGCAAGGAATACTCCCCAGGGAGTGGAAATTGTGCACTTTTCGTGCGGGATTGAAATGAATCCAATGACCGGGGTAATAATATGCTGTAACGTGCTTTGGGCCATTCTGGGAAAAGCGCTTTATAAAAATTGGCTATTATTATTATCATTATACACATATAAATGCCATACATCCTTTCCATCCTCTTGAATATTTTAAGATGAGATCCTTTAGGCATTCAAAAATGTATGCACATCCAATACCTTCAAGGTTTGGAGGACATTCCTGAAATGATTCGACTTTGTTTCCTGGTTGATATAAAGACTATAAAGTTGGATATGACACCTAGATAGATAATAATAATCCGCTTTTATATAGCGCTCAATCCATCGGAACGACGTTTCTAAGCGCTTTACAGATATATTATTACCCCGGTCATCGGATTCAATCAGTCATTCCCGCACACAATGTGTGCACATCCTCCACTCCCTGGGGAGTATTCCAGTCAGTCGCCTGTGAGGCGCACACAATACTGGACAAGCTACAATGACTTTCACATCCTACCGGGTACCCATTTAGCACCTGGGTCGAGAGTGGCAAAGTGTGGATTAATGCCTTGCCAAAGGACGCCAGACCGCAGTGGGATTCGAACACACGACCCTCTGTTTACAAGGCGAGAGTCAGAACCACTACACTACGGCTCCTCCATCATATAGATCTTTGTTAATATTGGATGGGTTGGTTGATATCGATCATTCAACCCATTTTACAATGATATAATCAACCGTGCAAGTTTTGATCCATCCATTGTGCAATTTTGGATCTATACGATTTTGTCGATTGCATGCGCACCCAGACTGTAGGCACCACTCGTGTTCGCAGCACACATGTTGTAGTACGTGATAACTAACAGACCAAGCTCGCACTGCATAAGCATATTTTGCATCGAAATTCACAAATCACATATATATGAAAAAGAATCTATTTCTAGGTGTCATATAAACCAAATAATGAATGTTCTTTTCATTCGTGCAATGGACAGAATACTTCATTTGGTGAAAGATGAAATGAATGATCCATTCAACAAGGAGTAGGGAGTAGCCTTGTTGAATGGATCATTTCATTTTTCACCTAATGAAGTATTTTCTGTCCATTGCACTCATAAACATTCATTATTTGTATAGTATTAATCGTGGCTCTGGCAGATCATTAAGTGAAGTAACAATGAAGAAAAATAAGAATTAGACATGTTACAAATAGGTTGATTATACTTAAAGGGGAATCCAACCCAAATAAAAACTTGTTCTTAGGGGAATAAGAAAAATCAGACAAGTTGATAGGTGAAAGTTTGAACACTATCTGACAAATAATAAGAAAGTTATGATTTTTTATGTTGTGAATATTGGTAATCCCTAGATCCATGGAGACTGCAAATTGGCCATATATGTGATGTCACAGTGATGTAAGGCAAGGACTACTCTTCCATGTACTCCAATACATAAAATGGCTAATATGTCATTTTTTCAAATGTTCTACTTCAAATTTTATTTTTCTTTCATGAGGACATAAAACAATATACTACAAGGGTTATATTTAGATTACTGCCCCAGGGGAATGGGCAGTTAGGAGAAAACCACAAATCCCTGATAATTAAGTACATGGCCTATGGGAAAGTTGTCCTTGCCTCTTGTCATAATTTACTTACTTACCCAGTTGCCAATTTGAAATCTACATAATCATAGGGATTTCAATTTTAAAGCAGCCATAACTTTCTTATTGCTGGTCCGATTTCTTTCAAACTTTCACCGTTCTGTTTTATCTATTTTTCTCCTTTCCAACACTACATTTTATGACCAAGGCTGGATTCCCCTTTAATTGAAATGCTGTTTGGCTTCTTTTCAAATTATTAAAATGCAGAAAAAAAAGGAACTTTCTGACAACATGCTGTACTCAGTGAAAGATCTACCTGCAAGGTATACTATTGTATTTTCTTTTAAGAACCAGGTGGATGTTTCAAAAAGTTGTTGGTAAGTTATAAGTGACTTTACACTCGACTGGTGATCCTTTCTTGAGCTATGTCATACACCCATGTAGTTGACTTAGCACCTAAGAACATGTTCCACTCATTCGTAAAATTGTGCATATCTTTGTGAAAAGGAGTAAAGTCACACACTACTTTACAATTAGGTTTTAATTTGAAACACCCATCAGCTACTACAAATGTGTATCTTCTTAATGAATTATTTTCAAATAGGAAAACTGATGTGAAATGAACTTACTATGTGATGTCTGTCTGGGGTGGCAATGATGGCAGCGTTAGCAAACTTATTCTGCTCCACTAGTTCTCTCCAATCTACAAAAAAAGGGATACAGAACACTACAAATTTGTTGGAGTTCTAAAAGAATGTATACACAATTTAAATATTAACAGGGCATTATTGTGATATTGAGAAACATCGTTCTCTTCATACAGCAGCACTTTATTCAGTCACACGCACAGTTCCCTATTTCCACCTCCATTCACTTTGTACAGAAGTGCGCATATACAAATCGACAAGTGGTTCCCAAAACCACGATTTGGCCATTAACAGAATACAAATTTTTGTTTTCAGGCAAAAAAAGCTGACTTATAAAAATAACAAACTTAACAACCACAACATTACAAAAATAAGATTGAAAATCATGAGATAGAAAAGTAATATCCTTCAAACATAACTGTGAATCAGTGGAAAATCTGCCTACCAAAAACTTTTCTGGTATAGGTGTTTGTCAAATTTTAGCTGTACACTGCAGTGCTTGTATATATTTTAAACAATTTTGTCTTAAGATTTTTCACTATTACAACTGACTCTACCTTATGTTTGATACATGTTACTGAAGGACACTAAATTCTACGGCAGCTTACGAACTATGCTAACAAGATGACAAGATAAGAAGATGACAAGAGTGGTTAAATGACACGAAAACAAGCTGTTGGAACTCCGCAAGTTGATCCTGTTTGGGAAGAGAAAACAAGATGACGAGTTGTTGAAACTTGGCAAGTCAACATGCTTGAAACAAGAAGATAAATCAAGTACCAAAATCCAACAACTTGTCATCTTGCCTTCTCTTCCCAAACAAGTCAACTGTCTGAGGTTCACCATCTCGCCAGCATGTCTTCTTGTCTAAATCAAGTCGACTTGCAAAGAACAATAGCTCGACATCTTATCTCCTCTTCCCCAAAATTTTGACTTGCCAAGTTTTAAAAACTGGTCATATTGTCTTCATGTCCAAAACAAGTCATCTTGCTGAGTTCCAACAACTTGTCTTCTTGTCATTTAACCCGTCTTCCAGTACACTTGCCATTTGTTTAGAAGGCTTCTGTAGAATTTGCATTTCAGGAAACAAAAACTAGGGGCTTTATATGACCACCATCCTCACTCGTTTTCACCACAGTACTTATGACAGAGCGATTGCCATGAGAGCAATGTCAGGTCACTGTGACAAACTTACCTTCAAAGACATTATCTGTAGGAATATCAAAGATCTTCTGCATGTGAGTCCGTATAAACTTCCTGGGATCTGCTACACCTACAATCTAAAGATTAAATATCATACAAGAAAACTTATGTCAGTAAATATTCATTTTGATTGATATTGTAAGAATTGGTGGCTCAGAGCCATTCATACTACTTAGTTATTAGGTAAACTTAGCATTATTCTTTCACATCATCAGGATTGAAATATTGCAATATAACTTCAGCATGAATAACAATAAACAGTTCTTAAATAAAATGATGGAGAACCCTAAAGAGGCAAGTCGAATGCTGGTATTCAATATTTTCACGAAATACACACTACTAAACTAGTATCTGTTGAAATTGTATTAGGAGTCCTGATGTCATGACATAATCAAGGTTTTCAGAGAAAGAATAGCCAAAATAGATGTTTGAAAACTTGAAAACAACCCTATGTTAAAAGCCAGAGTACAAATATTAGATAGGGTAATAGGGTCTGTCAAGTTGATGCTCAGTATGATTTTTAGTTTGCAATGTTGATTATGATTTAGACCATGGCAATTCCCCTTATACTTATTATTTATCGTAGAGATTTTTCTGCATCAAATGAGAAATGTAACCATCACCTTCAGTTTATCAGGAAATTCCAGAGCATAACCAGCATAAGTCTGGCCTCTATTGCCCGCACCTATCACAATGGCGGTGACCAGTTTCGCCTCTCGAGATGGCTCGGAAACATCTTCCATCATCCTCTCGGCCATGTCAGTCTCCTTCAGTTTCCTGACGTAGCAACAAGAGATGGAAAGAAAATGAATTGTATGAAGGTATCTAGAGAAAGAAGTGGATGATGTTAGTGATACAAGGATAGGCCATGGATTAGTACAGTCCCTGTTCTGATTGTAGAAGAAAATTACAGCAGATGTGGTAATAAAAGGTACCGGTAGTCATTTATCTGAAGAGGTGCACACTCACCATTACTGAATGTGTGTTATGAATAGCCACTCTTCAAATACCTTTGGAGAAAATGGGTAATAAATTGGACTATGATCTTATTTCTTTTAAAAAAGTGAAAATGAAATGTTTTATGAGGAAATGTAACTGATTTGCTACTAGGTAATATAATTATTGTGGTATATCAATAATACACAATTTCAATCCTGATTAGATCTAGATGCTCAAAGGTTATAAGCAAACTGGTCTTGCTCAAAAATAGAACATTTTACCATCTGACAGTGATGATTAACAAAATCTCAATTAAGGTTAAAAGGCTGTAACTAGCACATCAATGATGTGGAGCTCATCCAGTTTCTCACAACACAATTTAACACAATTTTCATTTCAGCCCAGTTGACACTGTAGTGAATTATATTGGTGACATAAATTGAGGATATAGAATTGAAATTGATGAAGAAATGACATAGAAGCATTTTTTGTGATCTGTGAATAAATTTCATATGAATTAAGTATTAATTATTATCTAGTCAAAATTTCTAAACTCTGTGTAGAACCTTGGTGAACATAATGTAGCTCTCAGATGGAACAAAAATAACCAAAATCAATCAACAAATAAGCAATTTTTGTGAGTTTTGAAAATACTAGTATATGAATAAATAGCAGATTCAACGAGTTTCACAATTCTATGTTTAAATTTTGTATCACCACCTCGAGCTATCATAAAGCAAACAAAACTGAAATTGATCAACAAATGAAGAAAAAACTTTTTTTTGTGATTTATGAATAAATTTTGCATAGGTCGAATGAGACAGAACTTTTCCTTTTTATGAGGGTCCACTTTGTGCCTCGATGTCAGGATTAGTGTGTCACGATAGACCTTTATCCTAATAATCGAGATAAGTGCATAATTCATTTTTTCCTCTTTTATTTGGATTGCTATTGCGACCACATTCTACCCCATTTTGGAGTATGTTTAGAATTACGACAACTTCTGGGCTTTCGCCCGCGAACATGTGATCTCGAAATCAAACTTTAAGCTGAAATGCAGCAGTTACCGATCGCGATAATAAAAAAAAAATGGTGGGTATTTTGACCTCGAAATGTGACAAGAGACTTTTCAATGTCATGACATTTGTGAACCATTGGTGGTGAGGTATGCTGGTAATCTAATCTGCTAGTGCAAAACTGCATTAGTGTTAGAACTAGAACTTCAGAGCTTGGCTGGGCCTAGGCTTGGGCCATGCCCATGGAACTATTACAAATGGACATTCAACGAGAGCATTTTAATTTTTATGGCCACCACCTGTTTCCAGCTGTCACTCAATTAACTTTCTCTTCGCCCTTTTTTACGATGAGCACCCGGGCGATTGTTTACTCATTCCTTCTCGGACCATGACAGTCACTGCTCGATCGCTGGCCCTTTTTCGACCAGATGCGGTCATGCAAGCTTGATCGCTGTGATCAGGGAAAGTCCCTGCATTACCTATGCAATGCGCAATTTATTTCAGATTTTCAATACATTCTTTCATGATGTCAATATTGTGCAATTGTCGTCTGATCATCAGAAAAAAAATCCTATTAAATTTCGCCAATCCTCTGGCATTTTACACCCAAATGGAAATCAACTTCTGACCCAAGGTAAGCGCAACTATCGACATATACTGTCCGTAAAAGATGCATTTTTAACGTCTTTCCGCACATTTCTCCGTCAAATTTTAACTGATTTTTTTGCTGTAGGTAGCATGGGGGGGGGGGACAAGGACTCAAATGGGCAATACACGCCTCGGCGACACAGGCCCTCCAGTGAGAACTCCCCGTAGTCACGGCGTGCGAGCTTCAGCTCATCAGGTCCTGTCATGGCGGGAGTTCCCTGACCTGGGGCCGATTGCACGAAGGAAAGGGTCTTTGCAAGGATCGTCTTTCGTGTCGCCCATTTTCAATAAATCATCTGCAAACATATTTTGTTTGTCCGTTTAATAAAATAAACAAAATTTTTGTTTATAAAATGATGTGATATATCATGAAATTGTATAAAATTTGATTTAAAAGCAAGCTAACGAATCTTATTCTTTATCATAAATTTCAGAAACACCCAGCTTATACTAGCGTATCATAAAATATGGACGACACGAAAGACGATCCTTGGAAGACCCTTTCGTGCAATCGGAACAACTCTTGGGTTAGTCACTCATTAGACAGGAATAACCGTCGTTTCTGGGGATTTATTCAACAATTTCTGACATTTTACTACAATCCCCATTTATGTATTGGTGAGTGAGCCAACGCAGTTCAGCGGAACAACCAAAATACACAGACTGAAGCTAGTCACTCATGAGCGTGGTGACAAGACAAGCAACAAAAAACGTGTTAAAAAAACCCTTTACCGTACCATACCCGGTACCGTATGTAACTAGCAATGGATTTTGCTGCCAGGAGCTACGAATAACATGCAAAAGAAAATACAACGATTTCTTATCTCGCACTTATTCGTAAAGTTGATAAAACAGGAAAATATCTAACCACTGATCACTCACCAGTTCCTTCCTAATTTCTTCTTGGCCGGTACGGTCATGCCCGCCCGCGCCCCCGGGGCCCGTCGCGGCCCGGCGGTACGACGGTCGATCGAGCGATCATTATGGCGAGCGCCTGGATCTTACGGTATCGGAGTCATAGACGAATTGGACCGGGCAGCCGATCGGGGCTGGAGGAACTAATTGGCGGCTCTTAATTTTATCCGCCGATTAGTTACGAATTTTGTTTTGTGAGGCCAGGCGCGGATTCAGGAGGGGGCCGAGCCGACCCCGGCCCCCCCTATTTTTTGACAACCTGCAGAAAAAGTGTACTTTTAACTTGATAGAAACTATGAAAAACAGAAAGAAAAGAAAAGAAGTATCATACCCATGATGTGTAATTTACAGCCTCGTAACGGTCGGCCCGAACCCGAAAGGAAACAAGATAAGGTGAGGGGAAGTATTGGAAAATAGACTTTGCTTTATATTAAAATTTTCGCTCGCGCTTCGCGCTCACATTGCCTGTGTAATGAATTCCATTCAAGAGGATTAATGGCACTTATATATCCAGTTCTGAAATCAATTTGCACACAATATTTTAGCTCGCACATCAAGCTTTCATTATAATTTTGTTTGATTTACACAAATTGTTTATAATTATATATCAAAATTTTCAGCTCGCGCTGCGCGCTCGCATTGTGTGATTTGTGAGTAACCTATCCTCTTTGGAAATTCTTACCAAAATTTGTCAAAATGCTTCTTTATTATGTCAGTATATAAAAAATCAAGCTCGCGCGTGCTTCGCGCTCGCATTGTTTAAATGTTTGTGAACACACAGCTTGTTTTTTATTCAAATAAAAACACGCTCAGACTGTCCAGTTCTCTGGTCGGAATATCAAAAATTTTGAGCTCGCGCTTCGCACTTTTATTATTTAATTGGTGATGCTGTATCCTCTTCATTAATCACCAAAGAACAGTCCTAATTGAGTCCCTTTTCACATTACTATAATAAAATTTCGGCTTGCGCTTCGCGCTCACATTGTTTAGTTGGATACTTATCTTTTTCCTAATTATAAAATTTCCTCAGAATCTTCCGGTCTAAGGACATAGAATATCAAAGAATTTGAGCTCGAGCTTCGCGCTCGCTTTATATTAAAACCACATGAGATACCTTATCTTGCCTTTTTTACAATAAACATTAACATGTTCTTAAAACTTCAGTCTTTAGTTAATTAGGACTACCCCCTGAAAAACCGGGGAAAAAAATCAGCTTATAGCCGCCAATCGAGAAAAAATGTTGATGAAAATATTTTCGGCCCCCCCCCCCCTATTGGCGAAAGCTGGATCTGCCCCTGGAGGCGATCGTCATATAGCGATATATTGGTTCCGACAAGACGGATTGTTCCTATACGCCGTTCATGTAACTTCGACAACCCCCCAACAGCAAAAATGTGAAATTCCGGTAGACTCTAGTCCTTTTCGACCAATTGGCTCCTCCAAATAAATGTACCGCGCATGCCCATGCACTGACAGAACAGCTACAGTTGCCGATTTGAGAATCTTATTTTAGGGACATAGACATACCGATGTATATATATTTTGGAAATATATAATTTATGCATTATTTTGGCACACTTCCAATTGATTACAGCTGTGTGGGCCGCACAAAGCCATATTCTCACACTGAGTGCTCCCTTAATTTGTACGCATGTGCTGGGTGTGAATTTCGGCGATTTTGTGTAGGTCTTCTTACCAATAATGGACAAGAAATAGTAGAACAATAGAACAAGTAGAAAAGAAAAAATATATATCAATTGATATATGCTTTTTCTTCTACTTTGGGGGTTTTATGGTGTAAAAGAACTAAAATAAGCTTCATAGTCCAACAATTAGGCTGCCAAAAACACCTCCTTGAGACAAACACACATGCAAATATTTTTTTTTCTATTTTTGGGGAGGGGGGGGGGGCTAAGGGCCCCGGGGTAGTCATAAAAGGAGAAGGAAATAGATGAAAATATAAGGGAGAGAAAAAAAAGGGAGATACGAAGAAGAGATGATCGCAAAAATGGGGGAAAGTATAAAAGAGGAAAGGGGGAAAATAAGAGGGAAGTAGGGGAGCCTGGGAGAGATTAAAAGGAAAAAAGAAGGGGGACAAGGGGAGATTAAAAAGGTTACATAAGAGCGGCAATTGAAGTGTGATAGGCGGCCGGTACAGAACTGGGCCCCATCTTACAAAGAGTTACGTTTGATCCAATCAATCACAACTATGGAAAGCCAACAACGTCAACATGTGAGTCATCAAAATATTTTCTAGCTTTGATGTATATTCATACATTAACTGTTTTCTTGACAAATCAGTATGCTTCTCTTTGTTTACAAAGGACATTGTGCAAATTTAAGGAAAAAAATTGACACTGATGGATTTCCATAGAGTTACGATTGATTGGATCAGTTGTAACTCTTTGTAAGACGGGGCCCTGATCATGTGTTCCACCTTTGGGCGGCAATTTGATGTTTGGCCTGGGGCGCATTCATGTTTCACATGGGGGGGGGCAAATTGGCATTTAAATTACTTAGGGGGCATCAAAGTGACCTGTATAAATGAGGGGCCGCCAAATTGACCTTAAACTCTGGTGGGGGGGGGGGGGCTTTAAATGGTGCTGACATAAGCAAACACACATACAGCATTATGAAAGATTTCTGCCTAAATGAGACAGAAAATCGTGTACAACTCTTGAACGCACACACAGGTCACGGAGTGACCCTGAGTGCAAACAGCTGACTGTGTTACAACGTAGGGGTGATACATTTTCGCAATAGGTGTGATCAAACTCACTGGAGGGACTTTAATTCACTTATAACAAAGAAATGTGTACTACAGTACTCCTGTTGAATGCTCTGATGAAAATTATATGAGTTTCACATTCATTTGAACGGGAGGACAAGATCATTGTATATATCGAGTGCATTATCCATAAATCATACTACCATTGCGACCCCTGCCCGGCCGATGGTTCAGGCATGACGATCCTGAGTGACGTCACCGATAGAGACCTCAAATGCCAGGACAGCCTATTCGACAACTAACTTCATCTCGTAAAAAACACGTATTGAAGATATCCAATATGGCTTTCATTTTCATGAAATATACATTCCGTTCCTCAATAAATCTTTAACCCCGTCGTTAACTGCCCATTCATTCTCGAGCAATGGGGGAATGAATACAGAGTGTCTCAAAGTTTGTGTGAAAAAAGGTGCATTTTCCATAGAACTTCTGCCAAAAAGCAATGCGTAAGGGAAAGATTAGCCCCAAAACACGAATAGATGAGTTAATCAAATGGAATGAATCATGAAAATCAGTGAAATATAGTTTCTCCTGTACTCATTACTGAATACCCCGACTTGATACGATTAATTTTTCCCCTCTCCATCAACTTTTAAGAAAAAGGGTGCATATTTTCATAAAAATATCATGTGTTATATCGACGGACGCCCGTGCGTACGAGCAGGAGGAAGCCAAATGTCTCGTATTTTTCATAATGTGTATCATTATGAAAACTCAAAACTGGTCGTAGCTTCTTACGATCATCAAAGCTTGGGAATGAGAGATAGGCAGCTACAAGTTTTGTATTGTAATTTTTTCACTGATAATTTAAGTATATATGGCACCGAAATTCTGTCCGCGGGTCATTTCTCACACACGCTATAATATGTGAAGGAAAGGGACAACATAATCAGGGGCGGCGGAGCAAATCAAAGTCGAAGGGGCACGGGGAAAAGGAGGGCATTTCCTCTTTGAAAGTGAACTTAAAACAAAGAACAATTTTAAAAGAACATATCGTCTACTATCAACCCCAGTGGCGCAATGAGGCAAACGTTTTGTGGGAGCAGACTTAGTGTACGAGGTAAACAATTTTAAGCTGCGAGCGAGCAAAGTGTTAACATTTTTTAATAAAAAATATAATTTTTCAGATATAGATTTTGGCAAAATTTTCAGAGAATATGTCAAAAGGGGTATTGTGTGCAAACACTTAACCCCAATGCCTATGGTAGTGCACGATGTCCTCGCTTTAGATTTAAAAAAAAATCACGGTCCATGTTTACAACTCAAAAAGTAAAATATTGTTTAAAAACTACTCCAAAAAAGAGGTACGGTACCATGTGTCAACTGTCCAGCGCTGCAATATACCCACGACGCGTGGGTCAAAATTTGAACCAGTCATTTTGATATGGCGGGCCCGATCGACTAGCCGTTTTGTACTGGCGGTACTAATCAGCTAGCTCTTTTGGACCGCCGCGGTACCCGGGCTAATTCGCTATGACACCGGCGAGTGATAACATGAACTGAAAATGCGGACAGATTTATTCAAGTACAAGATACGGTACGGTGCCTACAAAGTCTTCTAGGAAAATTAGATGACTAATAGTAAGATGTATTGAATCATTATTGTATTAATATCCCATATGCGGATCCAGGGGGAGCGGGCCCCTCGCCCCCCCCCCCTTATTGGCGGAGCAAAAAAGAAAGAAAAGGGGAAAGAAAGAAAAGAAAAAGAAGGGAAAAGAGAGGAGAAAGAAGCGGGATAAGATGAGGAATTAAAACGAGTGAATAATTAGGGGAAGACTTAGTTTGGAAAAGTGACTTTCAAAAATATATTTCATGTCACTAGGCCCCCTACATAAAATTTTCGCTCGCACTTTGCCCTTGCGTTGCTTTTTAGGTGAGTTACACATTTTGCTCAATATGGAGCTTAACATATCAAATTTTGCAGTCAACATACAAAACACATTTGAGCTCGTAAATCAAGTTCAGTCTTTCTTGTTTTTTTTTAATTGATTTTTAAAAAGAGCTCTGTAAAAATGTCTGTTTTGTGGTCTGAATATTAACATTTTCTTAGCTTGCAAATAATTGTTGAAATATGTATAGCGTCTTTATAGCTATACTGCCGTGCAAGGCAGCCGTTAACTGACCCTTTTTCATCAGATCAAAATAAATTCTGCTTGCACTCGCACTAATCTCGTTTATGCTCACAAACATTGCCCAGAATGATTAAATTTTAGGGGGAAAATAGCCCATGCTCGCCCTATTCAAATAAGGCCGATTGTGAGATTATCATATAATTTACGTTGATTTATTAGAATAAAGCTTAGAAGTGATTATTAGGACTACCCTTTTAAGGAAAAAAAAACTTCAAGCGGGCGATCGGGGAATGTGGATGAAAGAAATATTTTCGACCCCCCCCCCTATTGGCGAAGGCTGGATCCGCCCGCCTGCATACCCTCCCCCTTTCTCTGTCCGCCGCGGCTGAAGTACAGTTCTGCGGTTACACTTCGTAATTCCGAAGGTTCGTTCAAGTTTAAGATCATTTATTAAAAACCAAAAACATCACATCATAATCAAAATAGATGTAGATACAACGTAAATGAGTATATGAACATACATCAATAATAACATATACGAATTGGTTTTAGGGCCCCTTTAAAAGCAAAGCTTAATTGTGAGTAGGGCCCTGGAATACTTATGATTAAAATTAACATAAAACATAGGATATACTAATCTACAAGATAAAAAGGAGAGAGAGAAAAATGTATAATAACGTTAAGATGCTGAAAATTGAATGGAAAAACTATTACAAACACACATAGGCCTTTATACACACGCACACACACAACCACATCCAACCACACATGAACATACTGAACATAGATTCTGAGTAGGTCAACTTAAATGCAAATACATCAACTTAAAATACATATTGAAGGAAAATAATCAAAATCTGTTAGGAAAGTAAGTTTTGGATAATCTTTTGAACATGAAAAGAGTTTTACTATTTTTTTTTATATCAACAGGTAAATTGTTCCACTCTTTAATACATGATAATTCGTAATTGCGAAGGTTCTTTATTCCGATTTAGGTTCGTAATTCCGAAACACGTAAATTGCCTATACCTCGATGTTCGTTAATCCGAAAACGTAAAAGGGTTCGTTAATCCGAACATTTGTGGCGTTATTCCGAATGTTCGATAATCCGAAAACGAAATAAGGTTCGATGTTCCGAAGGTTACTTAATCCGAAAAGGAAATAAGGTTCGTTGTTCCGAAGGTTCATTAGTCCGAAAACGAAATACGGTTCGTTAATCATTTCGTTTTCAGACAAACGAACCTTCGGAATTACGAACCTCATTTCGTTTTCGGATTAACGAACCTTCGGAAGTACGAACCTTCGGAATTACGAACCTTCGGAAATACGAACCTTCGTAACAACGAACCTTCGGAATAACGAAGCTTCGGAATTACGAATGTATGCCCAGTTCTGCATGATGGGCCTGGGGCCGGCCCTAAACCCCAAAACGTTTCACGACTAATATAGTCAAGTCCCCTAGGGCCATGAAGTTTTGGGGACAGAGTTTATACACGCACCAAATTCTCCTTTGTCAATAACTTCAATTTTCCCCACAGAACATAATGTTGAAAATTGCATCTTCATGCAAAAATATGCTAATTTATGTAAATTATCAGTAATTCATGCATAAAACTTTATATATTTATTCATTTTAAACAATTAAGTGCACATGAACCAAGTTACCAATAATGCATATAGCATTTCCATTTATTTGAAAACAGGATAAAAGAGCATTTGTAGATTAATAGATGCCGCGGTCGGAGATCGAACCCCGGAACCTTTATACCAATACAGGAATCAATTAATGAAATGGAATAAAAAGATGCCATACTTTAGGAAAGTCTCTATCAGATTAATAGGTTTGATTTCCTTATATATTAACATGCCATTGAAAATTCTGTCTTCATGCAAAAATTTGCAAATTTATGTAAATTAGCATGAAACTGTATGCCAATAGGTATTAATAAGTAAATTATATAGAATAAAAAGAACCCAATTTTGGGGAAAGTCTCTATCAGATCGATAGCTTTATTTTTCCCTCAAAACACGATATTGAAAATCCTGTCTTCATGCTAAAATGTATGTAAATTAGCGTGTATTTATGCATGAATCTATATGCGAATGGGTATTAATTAGTAAAACGGAATATAAAGAAACCAAACTTTAGGAAAGTCTCTTTCAGATCGATAGTTACCCAGGACCAAAATCCAATTGAAACCAGTTGGATTTCCAACTGGTTTCAATTGGTTTCAATTGGTTTCAACTGGTTTCAATTGGTTTTAACTGGAATTTAACAATTTCCAGTTGAAACCAATTGAAACCAGTTGGGCAACTGGAAATCCTAACTGGAACCAGTTGGGTAAATGGATATGACTTCCAACTGGAAATGATTTCTAACTGGAACCAGTTGGGTAACTGGAAATCCTAACTGGAACCAGTTGGGCAACTGGAAATCCTAACTGGAACCAGTTGGGTAACTGGAAATCCTAACTGGAACCAGTTGGGCAACTGGAAATCCTAACTGGAACCAGTTGGGTAACTGGAAATGACTTCCAACTGGAAATGATTTCTAACTGGAACCAGTTGGGTAACTGGAAATCCTAACTGGAACCAGTTGGGCAACTGGAAATCCTAACTGGAACCAGTTGGATAACTGGAAATGACTTCCAACTGGAAATGATTTCTAACTGGAACCAGTTGGGTAACTGGAAATCCTAAATGGAACCAGTTGGGTAACTGGAGATGACTTCTAACTGGAAAGATGGGTAACTGAATTCTAACTGGAACCAGTTGGATAACTGGAAATCACTTCCAACTGGAAATGATTTCTAACTGGAACCAGTTGCATAACTGGAAATCCTAACTGGATCCAGTTGGGTAACTGGAAATGATTTCCAGTTGGTTTCCAATTGGAAATTTTCCAGTTACCCAACTGGATCCAATTGAAACCAGTTAATTTGCATATTTTCTGCCAGTGTGCACAGATTAATGTTTTATGAGATTCATCATAATTTACAATGTATCTATTTAATTTTTTTCAATTTGAAGTTCCACACTTTTTTCAGATAAGTGTTTCCAATACTTAACAGTGAAAACCATGTTCATAGATGTCATAGATTATAATTAAAACAGATTCAAAGATAATTAGTACACCACTAACTGTTACCAAATTACATCAAATAAAAATACATATATTTGAAGAACTCCAATATGAATATATACATATGAAAGTCTGTATTTTATCAATGCCCTTTACATTGGTATTAATAGACAAATAACACTGCTTCTGTGTTGGCATGAGCAATAGTTAGTGCAAATGCTAATTAATTTGTAACTAATTAAGTTCATTCCAACTGGAAGTTCCAATTGGATCCAGTTGGAAACCAATTGGTTTCAACTGGTTCCAGTTGAAAACCAGTTGCCTCCAATTGGTTTCAACTGGAACCAATTGAAACCAGTTGCCTCCAATTGGATTCAACTGGTTTTAATAGGGAAATTGGAACAACTGGAACCAATTGAAAACCAATAGCCAACTGGTTCCAGTTGCCCAATTGGTTTTAACTGGAACCAGTTGGCAACTGGTTTTCAATTGGACGGTTGTTCCAATTTCCCTATTGAAACCAGTTGGCCAACTGGTTTCAATTGGTTTTGCTCTAATTGGTTTCAACTGGATTTTGGTCCTGGGTATAATTTTGGCTAAAAAACATGTTATTCAACCTGTTTTCATGCAAAATATGCTAATTTATATAAATCAGCAATAATTTTATAGATGTTTAACTTGGTCGCATTCCAATGGGAAAGTACATGTAAAAAGTATAAAGAAATAGGGGCCGAACTTTTGGAATACCTATATCGGCTCAAAGCTATAATTTTCCAAGAATCGTCGGAATTGGGCTCAAAATATTATGTAAATAGTGGTGCATCACAGAGGCGCAGACATAGACAACATTTTCCGACATGAGAACCATCCATACACCTATTTTTCTTCCTGACAGCGAAAACTCTTCATTGGAAAGAAATCTGACCTCTTGAATTGCTTTGAAGAAAAATGACTAAATTCTGGTTTATTTATTCCAGATGATTTTTTTAATTGTGAAAGGGGTAAGCACAGGATCTATGTATTTGCATAAATGTGCATTTTAAATATGAAACCCTCCTTGCTTGGAAAGACACCAAAATGAATGAATTGGGTAACAGTGTCTTATATGTATAGTGTTGTGTTGGACCCTAAATTCTAAGCCTCAAATTATGATTGTTCACGTGTTTTACACAAATTTCAGAAATTGCATAAATTTGCATCAATTAACATTAAAAATTAATTCTCATTCCGCAATCTTATAGAAATCAATTGAGATTTGATAACCCATCAAAATAAATCCTAAGTACAAAAAAAGAAAGAAAAGAAATAAGCTTCTAAAAAAGTTTGGGTCTGTGATATACGCATACAGCAATACGGTAAATAGTGTGAATTTCGTGATTTTGCATAAATTTGGATAAATTAGCACTATGAAATAGGATTTCAGTCACTGATAACGAGGTCCTATCAATAATTAATGCTTTTGGTACCAGTGACACATGTGGAAAAAATAATTGTGATTTTAACCATTCTGTATGTTGAGATAAAATTATGAAAAAATGTGTTTTACATATAATTTGCATAAATTAACATTAAGAATCGATTTAAACTAACCAATTTAAAAAAAAAATCGACCTAAAATTGAACATTGAGCAAAATAAGACCCTAATACAAAAAATTGGCCTTTGAATTTTTTTTACCGTGATATATATGGTGAATTATGAGTTTTTTTACATAAAATTTGCATAAGCATTTAACATAAGTTGCTCTTCGCCGATTTCGGGGCACCCTATGGCTTTGATACCAGGGACCAACATGCAAAAAATGGCACTATTGTAAATTCTGTCCCCAAAATTTTGCTAAGGCCCCTGACGAAATAAAAGATTTTCAGATTAATTCATTGTCCTCAATGGAAATTCACTCTGTTGGCATTACAAAATATACATACATTATTTACATAGATTATAATGCACTCACATTATTTACATAGATTATACTGTTCATTAATATACATTATTGAAAAAGAAAAATGAAATGAAAAAGAAATTTAAGCGAAAGAAAAAAAAAGATGAAATATGATACATTCTTTTATTGTCATTTCAAAACATATCACTAAATACGATTTTGAGGTCAAACATTTTTCTCCCTCTCAGCTTTTATAAAATTTGCACTGACGCCATGTCGGCCGGGCCCTCTAATTTTCTGACACTTGCCAAACTACTACCCCCCCCCCCAAAAAAAATGTATATCCTTCAAAGAGAACAAAATTAATGTCAGATCGACACATGCTCAAGACAAATGCAATGAACTTGATACAATTTGTTTGCATGTACATCCCCCATACACTATGAATGGAGAGTTTCATCGTTTCACGGGGAATACCCATACTCACCATGCTCACCCACGCTTGATTGGAGAACAATATTTACAACAGAATGGTCGCCATTTTTATTTCAAACGTAATATCGGATAATGTCAATGGCGAATTATGTATTGAACACAGATTGATCATACAAAATAGCAGCTCACTTTCTTCAAGCTGTGATATCATATCAACACCTGAGATTTTTTTGTAGGATCCGCGGTATTTCTGAATATGAGGTGACCGATAATAACGGAGACATCGTTATTTCCCGATTGGAGTTGCCAGACGAGTGCTGGTCGGCACTAAACTTTGATGCTTAGAGAAAAGGTAGGAAATTTCTCTTATGGTATATATGCTGTACTCACATTTCCGTCTGCCCATGCATATAGTGTGGATGTGTGTAGGGGGTGTGAGAGGATGAGGGGTGTGTGTGTGTGAGTGTCTGTCTGTCTGTCCGGGGGAAGGGTCACTTGCCCAGGGGTCCGTGGCAGAAAGAGTTGCGTTTAAACGCAAGTAAAAAAATCAATCGCAAGTCCCAAATGCGCGCTGTTGATTGGTTGAAAATCAAGTTAGGCCTCCTACCAAGGAGATATATCCAGGGTCTTGTCAGTTGCCAATACAATAACCAGACAATAATACAAGAGCATCCAAACTTGGTATTACTATATAAAAGTGTGAAAGAGAAAATGATAGCAAATGGAAATGAGATCACTAAATGTTGATATACTTAAAGGGAAAGTTCTCCGTAGCGATATAAGCGGTGAAAATGATAAAAGATATTGGTGAATGTTTAATGGATATCTGTCAGAGAATAGCGGAGTTGTAAAGTCACAGACGAGCAGCCCCTCCAGGCTCCATTAATTATGTCATGTGACATAAATTTCACAAAATGTTTTGAAAAAAAGTGAAAATGACTTTATTTTTATGGTGTATACATCACATGTCATACCACTTTCCAAACGAAAAATATTTTTATTCATAAAATTCGATCCTCTGAAAATATAATTTATGGACTATGACATATTCATAGTGAGCTGGCTGCTTGTATAATTTTGACACATTTCTCTCTTATTTCCTATTCGATTTTCATCATACCGTCACACATATTTTTCTCTAATTATTAGCCAACTTTATCTCCAGGGCGATCAAGATCATTTTCTCCCTAGTCATATGTTTTCACTCGGTGCCATGAAAATTTAACACCACGTATATTGCTACATGTTGTAATGGAAGCATCGGGGGCGGAAGCCAAAAATTTTAGGGGGACCATCAAAACGTTTGGACAAGCAAAAAAAAAAGGTTATCCACCAAAATTTCAGGGAGAAACCACCTAATTTTTTGGAAGAAACCAAAAAAAAAAGGTTCTCAACCAAAAATTTAGGGGGGATCGCCCCCCACGTCAAATTAGATTTAGGGGGACACGTCCCCCCGCTTTGCCGCCTATGAATGGAAGACATATTCTCACAAAAACTTTTAGAATACATGACATTTTGATACATGACATTTTATTGTGTATTTTTTTATTAGGTGTCCGTACATCATATCTTTCTTACTGTCTGTCCAATTTTGCTTAAGAAATATCTGCTATATCTGCATGACTTCACCACCTTTTTTTTTACTGTATGTACTTTCCAATTTAGTTGGCTTCCCGAAGCAATGTAGATCTTGATTACCCCGGTGTTAAGATTAACAAAATTCAACTGAACAGTAGCTATTATACTCAAATAATTCTGCACATGCATTGTTTGTTTTTGTTTAAGTTTTTTTTTTAAGGATAAAATTCCCACATCAAAATGGCCCGGGGTGTCAACGAAGAGCAAGAGAGTGGGGAAGATGTCGAGTCGCAGGATCACGAGGAAACGGTAAGTCATGCACGATGAGGACGACGACGCCGATGGGGATGGATAGATGATGATTATGATGACGACGAATTTGATGATGATCATGACTATGACGATAAAATTATACTTAGGATAATGTTCACCTCCGTGATAATGATGCTGATGACTAGGATGATGCTAACGGCGATAATGTATGATTTGATGATAGTGATGATGATGATGATAATGGTGGTGGTGCTGATGATGATGATGATGAATATGATGATTTGGTGAAGATGAGAATGACGAAGTTGATGATGAATGATCATGCATGACCACACAACCATGATTTTAGTTAAAATAACGATGACATCTAGTGACGAATTAAGATATCGATCGACGGCGAACATTAATGATGATAATGACGATCGATGATGATATTTTCATTTGAAAGACCATTATATGCTTTATCGTTTGGTATTTTTATGCTAGGAAAAGGGTTATGGTTACACACAGCCGCTAAGTGGTTACTTGCTTGACACAAAGATACTAACAATCAACATCAACGCACCTGATAGGACAGAAGTTTCACAGGACCATAAAGGTATTGGTTGTTTTGGAATTAAAGCTTTAATTGTCAACTATAGGCTATAGCTGTGACTTTATAGAGAAGGAGATCAAAGTTTTCTTGGTCAAGTTTCCTACTCTTGTGCGATTTTTTGTCCCTGCAGCTTAGCAAGCTATAGGAGGCCATCTTGATTAAGATAGTCAGCCAAATGACACACAAAAGTGACATTAATTTACCCATATGTGTCCATTAATACACGTGTGTGTGATACAACACGCGTAAGTCATTTCGAAATAATCATGATAATGGAAGTATGTTATAGGACGCACAGGTTATGTGATCTACCAAAGTTTTATGTGAGGTTGAAAAAAAATCCATAATCTGTTAAATTCTGTATTTTTTTACAAAAGGGTTCATAGAGGATTATTGATATCAAATTTTCAAAATGGATGATACTATTTTCAGGATATGGTTTATAGTAAGGCCTGTGTGGTGCGTAGGCTACTTAAATATGTTATGTGGTATCTTATAATAATAGAGCACTACAGTCTAAGAGGGAATGGCAGTCACTTGCACATTTTTACATAGTTTAAAGCCAGGGTTAACCAAAATCTAATTCTCCCGAATGAATTCGGACCGATTCTAGCGAAATCCGGCCTAATTCGAATGCTTTCGGTGGATTCAAATGTTCCCGAATCCTTCCGAATCTTCTCGCATTCGCGGAGGGAGAAAGGAATACTCCCGAAACCACCTAAATACGTGTATTCGGATGGATTCGCAGATGATGCGGTTCCGATATAACCCGGTCTTAGAACACATGATTCTTTTGACATGACTTAATTCTCAGGGCTTCGTTATACCATAGCTAGAGCATGCTTTTATCGCAGGTAAGGCCAAGCAAAATTTACGTTATGAAGACGATATTCCCGATTGTATATCTGCAGAATTTCAGGAGCAGGAAATCCGAGTCAAGCATGAATTGGAAGAGGAACCGGAAAAACATCCCCTAATTACTTCTTGGGAATATGATGCTAATAAAGACAACACCATCCTTGATCTCGTCCAATCAAAGATGCCTTTGACGGAAGTTCTGTATTTTGTAGCTGAACATTGCCCAAACTTGCGAGATTTAAGGCTGCATGCCAACGTACAAGTACCAGAGTTTGTATCAATAGGTGACCTTCAGAGCAGATCCAAAGATTTCGGCTACAAAAGTGATGAAAAGGATTTATCTGAACTTCGAGTACACATTCGCTTTCGTCATCAAGAGACTTCTATTCCATTTTACGGTCTCTTGATGATAATGTCACTCATATTTCCCAATATATCTGATCTTACAATATATGGCGAAGACGAAACCGAGCTAAGGATCTGGGATTACTTGTACAGGCCAACTGTACCAAAATTGCGCCTTCTCCCGGAAGTTCGTAAGCTGACGTTGAAGCAGTTTATTGGATCTATTAGCCTGCTTATGCTTTTGAACTTGGTAATCTTACATTTATCAAATCTCCCGTTACTTCGGATAATCAAATGCAACGTAGATCTTGATGTTCAAGTGGGAAGTGAAATCATGAAAAAGATCAGATCTAAATCAAATCTGCGTCATCTCGAAATAATTCCAGTAACTGACATCCCTTTCACATTCCTATACGAGCTGGTATTCAAGGTTTGCAATAATTGCTTGAACCTAAACAACTTCATCGTGCAAAATTGTAAAGCCAAACACATAAGCTTTCAGTTATTGAAATGGACCAAGACAAAACATGAACTGTATTTGAAGCAATCGTCACCCCTGAAGGATTTCAAAGATATTATGTCCATTGTGAAGAAGTTCCCATACATACGTAAACTAGAAGCGGATGAGTGTGGTTCATTCGAAAGATCAGAAATTCTCGAAATAGTAAAGACTTGTTCAAGTCTGCAATATTTGTCTTCTGTGGCAAATGGCAAGAGAAGTACACTCGCCATTTCTGATCAGAATCTGATGAGAGAATCCGCTTCAGAGCCAATCAGCAAGTCATTCGGCAGGCTGGGAGGGGAATTAATATTTGAAAAGTACGGCATTATATTGAATGTTCCAGAAGGGGCAATAGAGAGAGAAGGGGAGATTGACATTGGTCTCCAGGTGTTGACCAATCCCCCATCGACGCATTTGCAAGGAGATGAAATGGTATGCAGCTTTGGATTCCGGTGTACCATTCCTAAACTACCAGGCTTAAGGTTTGCAAAACCTGTCAAGGTAACAGTTCCGCATTCTGCAATCCTTGAGGTTCACCCTTCGGAAGTCCATGTAGGAATGTACAGCGGTGAACTGTGGCATGATACAGGTATGACTTTATTCTATATAGATATAATTTCATGTGTTTCTCTTCGATAAATTTTTAAGTTAAAATGGGAAAATGAAATCTATTCACAACAGATAAACATGGACTCGATAAACAACCCCGAAATACCCAAATAGAGGTAAATAATCGTACTTCTTGCTTTGCGCATGCAAGTCCTGGACTTTTCATAATTCATTTATTTATTTATTTCTGAACTTATCCAGGGTGGCACATATCACTGATTTGATGGTCTTCCATGTGGCCCTGTTAAATGTGGCTATCACTGATGCTTTAATTAAAATGCGAAGGATAAAATTTGTTTGATTTTCAATTTGAACAACAAATACAGTTTTCTTTCACCGAAGCTTTCTTTTCCTTTCATTTAATGTTTGTAATGGTAATGATGGCCACTTTCTTGACCTTGTATACATGTATGCTAGGAGATGTACATAAAGATATAAGTACAATCTCTTACAATTGGCCGTCAAAGGGGAGTCTTCCGAGGTGCGAGCTGGGAACAAACGAGATATCCGTCTTCATTGATCACTTTTCATTTGGATGGCCGGTCTTGAAGATTCGCAATCCCTTTAACTTGAAGAAGCACGTGAGAGGTAAGATGATGGGATGCCTGCCCTTCGTACCAAATCAGATGCCTCCAACAAGAAAGCCAGTTTTACGGGTACATCTCTTCGACCACCTTAAGGGCAATCCTGAGGTACGTTTTCATTTCTTTCCAACTGTTATAAGCTACTGAATTCCTTCCATCTGATTGGCTCAGTACAAATATGCGAAACTCACTATTTAGGCCTACTTCATGAAACACGCCCAAACTTCATCCACGCCTGCATGAAGAGTACTGCATAATTATTTCATACGTAATCGATCTCTTAAAAGAACTGAAAGAGATCCCTATGTTTGAAATTGAATGAAAAGCTAAAGAAAGATCATGGATAATATTGGAGCAAGAACTTTATCTTTAAAATACTCTGGATAGATCTCTCTCAATTTACATTCACAAGAACATTTACATGTATCATTATTGTTATTATCATAGGTGTTCAGGGCCCGTTGCAGAAAGAGTTGCGATCAAACGCAACTAGAAAAATCTTGCGCAACTTGATTTTCAGCCAATGAAGCACCCGTATTCGGGACTTGCGCTTGATATTTTGACTTTGTGTTTAAACGCAACTCTTTCTACAACAGGTTCCAGATACCAATTTTCTTCTCTTTTCTACTCTTCCTTTATTCTTCTCAACTGGACTCATTGACAGAACAGCAGTGCCATGAATGGCAAAGCTGATAATTGGCAATCCAGCTAATTCATTTTCATTCATAGTTCTCTATTAAATTTGTTTGGTGTATGTAAGTCACTTTGTATCTCTGAGTTTGTTTTTAATCGGAAAATACATATTCTCGAGGTGCGTTTATCAAAGTGGCCTATATAGGGCTTTAGAAAATAAATATCGAAGGATAATTCTGGTATGAAATTCATCAGACTAACTTGGATTTCAGATGATCTAAGCAAATTTGGACGTGATGACGCTTGAAAAAATCTCCATGAATTTTCTTTCGATAGTCTTAAAAAAACCATATGTCGTCCCATATCGTTTTTTGTCTATAGCATTTAAGGGATTCTCCAGGCTGAAAATAATAATAAAAATCGGACAAGTTGTGGCATTTTTGCATTATTTCCGTAAAACATTTCCAGGCATGTCTTTATGAATACTCAATTAGCAAACTGATGATGTCATATCCCCACTTTTTTACTATATGAAATTAGGTTTATTCAAATTTTTACCTATATAGAATTCAAGAACTGAAAAAACTTGGAATGACAACTGGTTTTTGTATTACATATTCATTGCTGAGACTTATTTCATTATAAGGGAGACATATTATTCACACATGTATAAAAAATGAAACAATTATGATTTATGTAATAACATAAGAAAAAGGAGAGTGGGGATGTGACATCATCAGCCAACCTATTGAATATTCATGACGACGTGTATTAACTGTTTTCACAATGTATGCTAAAGTTTGAAGTTCAATAACTGCGCTATTTGTTATCCGATTTTGATGAAATTTTCAGCATTTTGCTTTCTGAATTTTGCTCTATTTATTTGGGTAAAACATTTTCAGCCTGGAGTATCCCTTAATGTAAATACTCCTATAGATAGCTTACAAGCTCTATTAATTTATATTCAGTATTTTGTTTTGTTTCCCCTTCAATTTTAAGGAGATTCAAAAAGAAGAATCGGATTGTGATTTCCAGAAGGCTCTTCCCAAGTTTTATCTTCATGTTAAATCCAACCTAGATGTGACATATCAAATGGATGGACGTATGCCAGAGGATAAATCGATGTATACGGTATGATGGAATGTCCTCATTCAATCTGATCACATTCTCATCTGGGACTCAACTGGTTGCAGATAAAACCGATGGGTTTCAATTAGATCCAATTGGAACTTCCCGTTGGAATGAATTCTATTAGTATTTGCACTAACTATTGCTCATGCCAATACAGAGGCACTGTTATATGTCTATTGATACCAATGTAAAGGACAATGATAAAATATAGACTTTCATAACATAGAGGAACTTCTAATGTATGTATTTGTATTTGATGTAATTTTGTAACAGTTAGTGGTGTACTAATGATTTTTTAATAAGTTGTATTTGGAATCTTTAATATTTATGAACATGGTTTTCCCTGCTAAGTATTTTAAACATTATCTTAAACAAGTGTGGCACTTGAAAATGAAAAGAAATGAATAGATAATTTGTAAATAATGATGAATTGCACAAAACATTCATATGTATACAAGCTAAGAAATAAGGGTGCGAGAAAGGTGCAGAGCGAGTAGTTGCACCTTTTACTCGCCATGAACCTCATATATAGTTGCATTGACGCCCAATGGCGACAATGCATTGTTCTTGTTCCATATTCCTATTCCGTAATCTTCTTTGCATTGACGCCCAATGGCGACAATGCATTGTTCTTGTTCCATATTCCTATTCCGTAATCTTCTTCTTCTTCTTCTTCTTCCACCAAAATCCCATTTGTTTAATACATGATTTTGTTAGCTCTACCCTGACTCCGTCCCTCATCCAAATTCATCCAAATTTGGTAGACATGTTGTCCAGCATCCCTAGTTGTGCCTCTCGTCTTCCATTTTCCAAAATCACTCATGCATGACCATCCAGCCGCCATTTTGTCAATTTCAAGTCCATTTGCATACCATTCTTCATTCTTTCATATCTCAATTATCCTGCATGCTACAGACTTCTAACAAATTGCTATAGATAGTCCAAGACTTTCTCTATCATCTGCGACGCATAACCTGACCTTCAAAATGCCATCTTCATGTCCTAAATTCAAATCCGAAATAGCCTTCCTTCAAAAACGTCATATTTATTGAAATGTAAAGTCATAAATTCGTAAAATGGCCATAACTTTCTTGTTTTGATTCATTTTGAACTCATTATTTCAAGAATTGATTACGGTATCATAACATACAGGCTACTGAGTTTTCACGCATCATTGACCTTCCGTCATCGAAATAGCGCCCTCTAAAGTTTCAAAAACGCTTACCTTTGAATGCCCCTCATTGCGTCATGCATGGCCAAACCCGTACCCTTTCTTGGATTTAGGGTCTTCAAGATATGCCCTTTCATGCCATTTAAAAAAATATATACCTTACAACTGACGAAATATCTCAAAAATGCTCCCGAAAATCAGCAAAATACCCCAAAATGCACTTTACTGCCAGCACAACTTCAACTTGCTCTTATTATCTTATTATTGAAGCTTATTCTTTTTAACTTGGCAGATATGAGTATTGATATATACTTAAACAGTTCGTTAATGTTTTGTAACAGAAACTAACAAATTGCTGACGTCAGCTTAAAATTATTGTGCAAAACCTTCATTTTTAATGTCTTTCTTTATATGGCATTTACTTCCGGTCTATTGCCTCCACACAAATAAAAGTGGTATCAATGTCACCGCATTGGAATACTCTTTCCAGTGATACCAAATACGACATAGGTTACAACAGAAAATTTCAAGATAAGTCAATCTGAACACATGGTATACTGCTCACAATGCACACATTTTCAACAACCACGTATGGGCCGCCATATGGTCTAAAAAAATTTTACTCGAGAATGTAACTTCCTATGGACAGCAAAATGTGCTAATATCCAATTTGATTAACATGTAATATTTGTTAGTCCTCCCCTGCCACCGTTCCTCATCAAAATTCATTCTAATTTGGTAGACATGTTATCGATAATTAGTGACCATAACTTTAGAAATAGCGCCCTCTATTGCAAAGTCTTAAAATAATTGAAATGCCATAACTTCCTTTGAATTTATTTTTGTCTCATATTTTCAGGGTTTGCCAATTGTATCATTTCACATAATCTAACTGTGTTTTACGCATCAGTGACCATTCCTTTAAGAAATAGCGCCCTCTAATATTTTGAGAATGTATATCATCTACAGTTTTCTTTCTATCTCCTTCTGTTTCTTGCCCTCTATTAAATCAGAGGCGTCAATGCATGCACATCGTTCTGAAACGATTGCAGTTCTAGTCTTCTTCTTCTTCCACCAAAATCCCATTTGTTTAACACATGGTTTTGTTAGCTCTACCCTGACTCCGTCCCTCATCCAAATTCAACCAAATTTGGTAGACATGTTGTCCAGCATCTGTAGTTGTGCCTCTCGTCTTCCAATTTCCAAAATCACTCATGCATGACCATCCAGGCGCCATTTTGTCAATTTCAAGTCCATTTGCATACCATTCTTCATTCTTTCATATCTCAGTTATCCTGCATGCTAAAGACTTCTAACAAATTGCTATAGATAGTCCAAGAGTTGCTCCGTCATCTGCGACGTATAACTTGACCTTCAAAATGCCATCTTCATGCCTTAAATTCAAATGCAAAATAGCCTTCCTTCAAAAACTTCATATTTATTAAAATGTAAAGTCAAAAAATCGTAAAATTGCCATAATTTTCTTGTTTTTATTCATTTCGAGCTCATATATTCAGGGGTTGATTACAGTATCATATCATTCATACTACTCATTTTTCACGCATCACTGACCTTCCGTCATTGAAATAGCGCCCTCTAAAGTTTCAAAAACGCTTACCTTTGAATGCTCCTCATTGCGTCATGCGTGGCCAAACCCGTACCTTTTCTTGAATTTAGGGTCTTCAAGATATGATCTTTCATGCCATTTAAAAAAATATATACCTTACAACTGACGAAATATCTGAAAAATGCTCCCCAAAATCAGCAAAATACCCCAAAAGGCACTTTAATGCCAGCACAACTTCAACTTGCTCTTATTTCCTTTTTATTGAAGCTTATTCTTTCTAACTTGGCAGATATGAGTATTGATATATACTTCAACAATTCGTTAATGTTTTGTAACAGAAGCTAACAAATTGCTGACGTCAGCTTAAAATTATTGTGCAAAACCTTCATTTTTAATGTCTTTCTTTATATGGCATTTACTTCCGGTCTATTGCCTCCCCACAAATAAAAGTGGTATCAATGTCACCGCATTGGAATACTCTTTCCAGTGATACCAAATACGACATAGGTTACAACAGAAAATTTCAAGATAAGTCAATCTGAACATATGGTATACTGCTCACAATGCACACATTTTCAACAACAACGTATGGGCCGCCAAATGGTCTTAAAAAATTTTACCCGAGAATGTAACTTCCTATGGACAGCAAAATGTGCTAAAATCCAATTTGATTAACATGTAATTTTTGTTAGTCCTCCCCTGCCACCGTTCCTCATCCAAATTCATTCTAATTTGGTAGACATGTTATCCATAATTAGTGACCATAACTTTAGAAATAGCGCCCTCTATTGCAAAGTCTTAACATAGTTGAATTGCCATAACTTCCTCGTTTGAATTTATTTTTGTCTCATATTTTCAGGGTTTGCCAATTGTATCATTTCACATAATCCAACTGTGTTTTACGCATCAGTGACCATTCCTTTAAGAAATAGCGCCCTCTAATATTTTGAGAATGTATATCATCTAGAGTTTTCTCTCTATCTCCTTCTGTTTCTTGCCCTCTATTAAATCAGAGGCGTCAATGCATGCACATCGTTCTGAAACGATTGCAGTTCTAGTCTTCTTCTTCTTCTTCCACCAAAATCCCATTTGTTTAACACATGGTTTTGTTAGCTCTACCCTGACTCCGTCCCTCATCCAAATTCATCCAAATTTGGTAGACATGTTGTCCAGCATCCCTAGTTGTGCCTCTCGTCTTCCATTTTCCAAAATCACTCATGCATGACCATCCAGGCGCCATTTTGTCCATTTCAAGTCCATTTGCATACCATTCTTCATTCTTTCATATCTCAATTATCCTGCATGCTACAGACTTCTAACAAATTGCTATAGATAGTCCAAGAGTTGCTCCATCATCTGCGACGCATAACTTGACCTTCAAAATGCCATCTTCATGCCTTAAATTCAAATCCGAAATAGCCTTCCTTCAAAAACTTCATATTTATTGAAATGTAATGTCTAAAAGTCGTAAAATGGCCGTAACTTTTCTGTTTTTATTCATTTTGCACTCATTCTTTTAGAAATTGATCACGGTATCATAACATACATGCTACTAAGTTTTCACGCATCATTGATCTTCCGTCATTGAAATAGCGCCCTCTAAAGTTTCAAAAACGCTTACCTTTGAATGCCCCTCATTGCGTCATGCATGGCCAAACCCGTACCCTTTCTTGGATTTAGGGTCTTCAAGATATGCCCTTTCATGCCATTTAAAAAAATATATACCTTACAACTGACGAAATATCTCAAAAATGCTCCCGAAAATCAGCAAAATACCCCAAAATGCACTTTACTGCCAGCACAACTTCAACTTGCTCTTATTTCCTTATTATTGAAGCTTATTCTTTTTAACTTGGCAGATATGAGTATTGATATATACTTAAACAGTTCGTTAATGTTTTGTAACAGAAACTAACAAATTGCTGACGTCAGCTTAAAATTATTGTGCAAAACCTTCATTTTTAATGTCTTTCTTTATATGGCATTTACTTCCGGTCTATTGCCTCCACACAAATAAAAGTGGTATCAATGTCACCGCATTGGAATACTCTTTCCAGTGATACCAAATACGACATAGGTTACAACAGAAAATTTCAAGATAAGTCAATCTGAACACATGGTATACTGCTCACAATGCACACATTTTCAACAACCACGTATGGGCCGCCATATGGTCTAAAAAATTTTACTCGAGAATGTAACTTCCTATGGACAGCAAAATGTGCTAATATCCAATTTGATTAACATGTAATATTTGTTAGTCCTCCCCTGCCACCGTTCCTCATCAAAATTCATTCTAATTTGGTAGACATGTTATCGATAATTAGTGACCATAACTTTAGAAATAGCGCCCTCTATTGCAAAGTCTTAAAATAATTGAATTGCCATAACTTCCTTTGAATTTATTTTTGTCTCATATTTTCAGGGTTTGCCAATTGTATCATTTCAAATAATCTAACTGTGTTTTACGCATCAGTGACCATTCCTTTAAGAAATAGCGCCCTCTAATATTTTGAGAATGTATATCATCTACAGTTTTCTTTCTATCTCCTTCTGTTTCTTGCCCTCTATTAAATCAGAGGCGTCAATGCATGCACATCGTTCTGAAACGATTGCAGTTCTAGTTTAGGTTCCTGTCATTTAATCATCCTTATCTAAGATGTCTAAATGCTCGCAAAGCTGAACCTGCTCGGCAATGAAAAAATAATTTCTCTTGTTTGTGTGTGTGCGTGTAAGAATCATTTGCGTCTCGCAAACGTGTAATGACAATAAAACTACATTTTTACTTGCGAAATTGCTCCAAAATAATGACGTATAGAGTTAACAAATCACTGACTCTGAAAAAGTGTCAATTTGGATCCGTGTCAGTCTTAAGTTAAACTTTGCAGCTTTAAAAGTGCAGACCATGGGAGCATTTCATCAATATCATTATCCGACAAATTGTCAGATCTGACATCTTTCCATGATTTTGATTGGCTGAGAGGCACTGCTCTTATGTTAACTGTCAGATAAAACGTCCGACAAGTCTTTTCATGAAGCACCCCCTTGTGTCACAATGTGAGCATCTTTAATGTTAAACTTTATACCTTTCTTGATGCAAATAATAATCACCTGTGGGGTGGCATTTTGCACCTTATAGGTGCTAATTTCGGGAAGAGTTCCATAATTATGTACCCCCACTTAAATTGAAAATAAAATAATGGAGAAGGTTCCAAATAATAAATCGAGCCCTAATATAAATATGATGGGGGAATAGAAATACGTACCAAAATATGGCTTTATTCCGTCAAATTTTCGAGCAGGATCGAGTGCGTGTAATTTTTCAAAGATATCGGTTTATTTAGTCAGTAAAGCGTCTGTAAGTCTAAACGAGTCGAACTATCGACAATTGATCGCTAAAAACCCCTTCCGGTATCAGCGCTTCTCGCTAGCATAGTGGGAAGAGGTGACTGCCGAGTTACAGCGAGGTGAGTTCGAGTCCCAAGCAAGGTAAGCAACACCTACAAATCCATAGAAAAATTTGAAGCGAACGAACCGGAAGACCCGACAATCTTTTATTTTTATGGGGTACATATGGAACTCGTTCCCCCGGGGGGGGGGGGCACTTCCATTCACGAGTGGATACCATGCGCGACCATCATGACCATGGGGTCTCGAAAAGCACCCTAAACACGTAATTTCCATATTCTGAAAATGCACCCTCTAACAAGTATAGGCGTGTGAAACCCTACCCTTAACAAGTATTGGAAACAAAACGACACTCTTGGCAAATATTCCCTGAAATGAACCCCTAAACAAGTACAGGAATGTTTTATTGTTACGGGTCCTTCGGTCGTCGGTTTTTTTTTGGTTTAGTACTCGATCGGACCCCAGCTTCTACACCAAATCGGACTCTAAACACGAAGTGTTGGGGGCAAAAAGGACATCCTTTATAAAACATTTAAATTTTGTTTTATCATCCCCGCAAATTCGACCCTAAACACGTAATTTTCCTAGCGAAACAGATACCCTTTTTAAATTATGTTTGTGTTTTTGACACCCTTATCACGTTACGTACGTAACTTCCCCTATCGTAAAAAAGACATTCTTTTTCCCTTTTTTTATTGGTCGCGCATGGTATCCACTCCTCAATGTAAGTGGCCCCCGGGCTCTTTCCCTAATTTTCACCTTTCAGAGAGGTGCAAAGTTGCACCTTTCCAAAAAGGTACAAAGTTGCACTTAAAGGTGCGCCAAGTGTGACATCAGTGTCCCGTAACGCATAGATTAGCGATTTATGGTATGCTCGATTTTTACGATTGGAATCAATCGTAGACTTCTACGTCATTGCTTAGCTTTGTGTTACGGAGCCCTGGGCCCTGTTGTACAAAGAGTTACTATTGATCCGATCAATTGCAACATATGGACGGCTAGCAACGTCAACATCTATTATTATGCATGTTTGTTCAAAATACATTTTTGCTGTGCATGATGTATATTCATGCATTCATTGTTTTCCTGAAAATTCACTGCGCTTCTGTTTGCATAAAAAGGACATTGTGTAAATTTTTCGTAGAAAAAATTATGACACTGATGGATTTCCATAGAGTTACAATTGATCGGATCAATCGTAACTCTTTGTACAACAAGGCTCAGGTCTACACCTTTAAAGGTGCAAAGTTGAACCTATTTTTCTTAGTGTGCACATTGGCAGATAATATGCAAATCAACTGGCTTCAATTGGATCCATTTGGGTAACTGGGAAAATTTCCAGTTGGGAACCAATATTGGAAACCAAATGGAAGTCGATTCCAATTACCCAACTGGTTCCAGTTATAAGTCATTTCCGTGTTCCGGTTAGGATTTCCAGTTAGAAGACATACTAGGTTGGAAGTCATTTCCAGTTACCCAACTGATTTCAGTTAGGATTTCCAGTTGCCCGACTGGTTCCAATCGGTTTCAATTGGAAATTGTTATATTCAAGTTAAAACCATTTGAAACCAGTTGGAAGTCCAACATGGTTTCATTTGGATTTTGGTCCTGGGAAGTTTCATTAGGCAAGCTTTTGTTATTACAAGCACAACACATTGCATGCATAATATACATTTATTATCCTATTTTGCAATGATATGTTTTATTATTTTCATTTTGATAGGGGGCTATTCTCTACAAAGACCTGAAGAAGGATATCAGTAACTTCGTTTCCCTTGCTCTGGATTTCTCTAGACGTGAAGAACATTATGCATTGGTCACTTTATCATTAACACAGGACCCTCAACATGATGATGAAGAAAGACCAGAGAAAAGGCAATGTTTCAACGTCAACTTTCGAGGTAATTTGAAATGGGGGGGGGGTGCACTATATTTTTTTCTTTCTTTCCTGCGGACCTTTTCATTAGTAGGATATGAACAAGGGCGTAGGCTGGTTTAATTGAGCATGGGGAGTGCACATCTTTGGGAGGTGGAACTAAAGTGGTATAGAGGGTGCACATCTAGGGGGGGTGGAACTAAAGTTAGGAAAATCAGCTGTTGAAAGCAGAAGAAGGGGTACAAATTTCGTTTCGCTTGCCAGTGTCGGAAATCCTCTGCCTCAGCGGGATGGTGCACGTGAACGTGAACTCAGTACACCCCCAGCCTACGCCCATGCAGTGGCGTAGCTACCGGGGGGAGGCCTGGGGGGCACGTGCCCCCCAGAAAAAAATTGGCAGAGCAAAAAAAAAAAAGGAGAAAGAAGAAAAGAAAAAGGAAAAGTTGAAGAAAGACAGAAGAAAGAAGAAGAGGAAAATAAGAGGAGGAAGACGAGTGAATTAAAAAATGTGAGGGGAAGACTTGCAAAAAAATTTCATGTTACTAAATAGTTTTTTTCGCTAGCTCTTTGTGCCAGAATTGCCTGTTCGATGAGATTCATATCTTGCTCAATAGGCCGATATGGAGCAAGTTTTGAAGTCAATATACAAAACAAATTTCAGCTCGGACATCGAGCTTTCATTATTTTCTTCATTTAAAAATTTAAATGCTCTGTAAAATGTCCGTTTTATGGTCTACATATCCGCATTTTTATGCTCACGCTGCGTGATCACACTGTTTGATTTGCCAAGTTCATATTGTCTACGTGTATTCCATAATGTTCCATTAAACAAATGTGTTCAGAATGCCCAGATTCTAGGTCTAAATCTAAAACATGCACGATAGCCTGCATGTTCTTTATTTAAAATGTATGTACCTATCCAGTTTCACATCAGAATAACAGTAATTGTTTGCTCACGCTTCACGATCGCATTATTGATGATACCCAATTAACTATATCCTATTTATGATTACAAAATATGAATAGAGTGTCCTGCTTTTATGTCTATAAAATCTACATTTTCTTCCTCTCGCGTTTCGCGCTCGCATCAATTGTTTAGTTACATGCATATCCCACTTATTAATACAAAAAGTGCTTAGAATGACCATTTTTTAGGTCGGAATGTAAAACAATTTCCTCGCGCTTCGCGCTCGCATTATTGAAATATATACCGTCTTCGTGGGTAACTGTAACAGTCCTTAACAGGTCCCTTTTTCGATAAATGCTAGAACAGTTAATACAAATTTCTGCTCGTGCTTGGCGTTCGCAGTAACCATCTAGTTACACTTTTTATAAGGCTTATGATATTATTTCATGTTTATGTTGTTTTATAAGAATAAAAGTAAGAAGTGACTGATCGGGGAAAATAAAGGTAGAGATAATTTCGGGCCCCGTCCCCTATTGGCGAAAGTCGGGTCCACCCTTGCGACACATACACACACACCGGAAAAAATGGCCGGTGCCCCCCTGAAAAAGCAAGGACTCCCAGTGCCCCCCCACCCAGGAAAAAAATCATAGCTTCGCCACTACGCCTATGATATGAGCCCAATCATTTGCTTTATTCTGGCATTGTACTCATGAATGTTCATAAACACGAACCTTGAGCAACTCGTCCGCAGTTCAGTACGATAATTTTCCTTACCATCATGACAATGGCAAGGTTACTGCCATTGATCCCTCTGCATTGACCAAGACTTCATTTACATTTTTTTTTATAGGCGAAAATTTGGATTAAATAAAGTCTGAGGTTTGAACCTCAGTTAGAAATTGCAGTACAAAATAGGACTAGCGAGGGGGGAGCGTGGAATAGATCGTTCATTCTGGAGAGCATTTATTTTTGTCCGACAAGTTGACAATCTTATTGGCTGAGAGGCACTGTTACTAAAGTTGCTGGATGATACGTCTGAAGTCCTTTCATGAAAGACTCCTATGGTGATTAATTTTGGACTATAGTAAAGAAATGGGGTTCACATCATTTTCGCTGCTCCATCCAAGAAAAAATTGAAAAAGAGAAAATAATTAAATTGGAGAAAATAAATCATCTTTTACAGCGATCATAGGCCTATGCATTCATGAAAATAGAAACCAGCTCCACTTATCTGAGTAAGAGGTATATTTGAGTCTTCAAATTGTCGATCAAGTTCTCTGATAATTTTGATGAAGATACCCCTGAAATATAGATTTTCACTTGTAACTCACTGAATAACTTGATGTAATGATTCCATGATACTTATTAATTCACTCCATATGTGTATAATGTTTTCTGTTTTTACTATATTTTTTGTTATATACATTGAGTCGCTACTGACATGACTGATGTAGTTATTTATTACACTGCAGGGCGCCTTTGGAAAGCGGTTTTGCATAACTGAACAGGCTACCCTGCAGTACAAAATAAAGAAAATGAATAAATAAGTAAATGAATGAATAAATAAATAAACTCTTAATAATGATTCCATCTTTGGCTTGGGCAATCGCTAGGACTTTCCCTCGCTTGATAACGCGAGCAATGACGCGTGATAAATATAATGTATTTCATGAATATATTTGGGGGAATAAAATAAATTTTGTCATGACCGATGACAACGGAAATTGGAGTACGAACCTGACAGAAAAAAAACAGAGTCTGCAACGAAATAAGAATTTATCTTTAAAGGGAAACACATTTAATTAGAGAGGAATAAATGAAGGAATGCGACTTTTTATTGAAATAAAACAAATCAAACTGTATATTTTTTCTGCATTAGGTGACTCAAGAGAAAGTTCTTCCTCCGTTACCAGGTTAGTGATGATAAGTGCAAGCTAAATCGTATCTGAGCTATGGGAAAATTAGGTATGTTAAAAGGCAGTGGCGTAGCCCCCCCCCTTGAAAAAAAATGGCAGAGCAAAATAGGGGGAGAAAGAAGAAAAGGAAAAGAAGAAAGACAAGAAAAAAAAGAAGAGGAAAATAAAAGGAGGAAGACGAGTGTATGAAATAAAGTGAGGGGAAGACTTGTGAAAAAAAAACTTTCATTATACTATATAAATTTGTTGATTGCGCTACGCGCCAGAACTGCCTGTTCAATGACATTCATATCTTGCTCAATAGGCTGATTATGGAGCAAGTTTTGAAGTCAATAATATACAAAACATATTGTAGCTCGGACATCGAGCTTTCATTATTTTTTTTTCATTTACAAATTTAAGTGCTCTGTAAAATTTCCGTTTTATGGTGAACATATCAGCATTTTAAGCTCACGCTGCGTGGTCACATTGTTTGATTTGCCAAGTTCATATTGTCTACCTGTATTCCATAATGTTCCATTAAACAAATGTATTCAGAATGCCCAGATTCTAGGTCTAAACCTAAAACATGCCGATGGCCTGAATGTCCAGTTTCACATCAGAATATCAATAATTGTCTGCTTACGCTTTACGATCGCATTATTAATGATACCCAATTAACTATATCTTATTTATGATTTACAAAATATGAATAGAGTGTCCCGCTTTTAGGTCTAAAATCTAAATTTTCTTCCTCTCGCGCTTCGCGCTCGCATCAATTGCTCAGTTACATACCTATCCAATTTATTAATACAAAAAGTGCTTAGAATGATGATTTTTTTGGGGGGTCTGAATGTAAAAAAAAATTTGCTTGCGCTTCGCGCTCGCATCATATGCCGTCTTCGTGGGTAACTGTGAGAAGTCCTTAACAGGTCCCTTTTCGATAATGCTAGAACAGTTAATAATAAAAAAAAAATCGCTCGCGCTTCGCGCTCGCACTTTATATAAGGCTTATGAGACTATTTCATTTTTATGTTGTTTTAATAAGAATAAAAATAAGAAGTTATTGATCGGGGAAATATATAGGTGAAGATAATTTCGGGCCCCGTCCCCTATTGGCGAAAGTCGGATCCGCCCTTGTGACACATACACACCGGAAAAAAATGGCCGGTGCCCCCCCCCTGAAAAAGCAAGGACCCCCCAGTGCCCCCCAGGAAAAAAATCCTAGCTACGCCACTGTTAAAAGGGACAGTCTTTATGTTTGACATGTTATCAAGTTCAATTCAGGAAGTGTTCCTTCTTTTCTCCTGTCAGTTGGTTAGCACTATTTACCAAAATGAACTGCAGTTGCTCCATAGAAAAAATTTACTACATTTTGGCCAATTAGTTAAGTCTAGGAAGACTACAACATTCTTTGTGACAAGATCCTTAAACACCCTCTTAACAATCCTTTCTAAATCTACATAGGATTAGACTCAATGGATAGATACAGGCCTAAATTATCATGATAAAGTACATCATTTGAACACTTCATAATGTCAGTAAAAAAGTAATTCATGCTTATAATTAGGCCAGGCTTACTTTAGTAGATCATTTAGCCGGTTGGCGAGGAGGGATTATCTGGGGCCCGTTTCATGAAGGATTTTCAACTGTTGTAAACAGTTGCAAGTCCTTCAAAAAACGGAATCCAGATCTATGATACAGGTCCCATCACTCTGTAGCACACAAAAAACGACTGGAAGTGAGTCAATATTTGAGCGCTTTTTGTAGGCCCTTACTGCCTACCATTGACCTACTGCAACATGGCCCTACGAAATTGTCTCTTTAGATCAATTGCTACTGAAATATTTCTAATTTCAACTTTAATATCCTAGTCGGAGAAGATCTAATGACGAATTTGACGAGATAATCCTTAAGCAAGTAGCGCGGGAACTTCATCAGAGAGAAGATATCGACAACCTGGGGGATAAACTGGGTATTAGCGTACCAGATAGATGCCGGTTCATTGAGCAAAACAGTACAAATGGCGTTAATTCAAGAGGCACCCTCGATATGCTAAGGACGTGGCGATCAGGCGTTGATAACTCAGAAAAAGAATCGATTCTTAGGGATGCTCTACGCCGTGCAGGCCTGATCAACCTACTATCCAGGCTTTTTCCAGAGCTCGAAGATGGGGCCGAACTACCAGATCGTGAAGGGAATACTGATAGCACTTGAAACCTCTTCGGGCTTCGCCTATACATGTCCCAAAGAATGTCAGTCACTTAATGGAAATTACACACGGTGAAGTTAAGGTGTAACAAAACGAAATGTGATTGCACGTCAATTTGTCAATTTATTACAAACATAGCCTTATGTTCATATCTTATAAAGGTCTCCAAATAACGTTCAAAGATGAGAACATTTATGGAATGCCCGCGATTATTTAGATCTCGTTGAAGAAGTGACTGTTCCTTCAAATGAAACGTATAGTGGCCGTGGAATACAATCAAATAGCTAAAAATAATATAATATAATTGTAAATGGATAATATAGATGTACAAGCATCACATAAAATTATGATGATAATAATATAAGATAATGATGTTCAGTTCTTTTGTTACATAACTTACACAGCCAAGTAAGTTATTATGCACTTGTGAAACAATATAATTACCGTAAGTACAAATTGAGAAACAAAATAAGTGAGTCAAGTGTGTTGGCGACTGAGTTACATTGATTTTTAAACAAATTGATTCCTAAATGTTTCTAAATCATGCATATTCATTAAATGATATCGTATTATGATCACTCAATAATGAATGTATTATTCATTGTGTGTATACATATTGGTCGATGTTTATAAACAATAATAGAAAATAATAATACTTGAGACTAGCAATGGACCAATACTTTGTTAAAACACTGTACTAGCGCATGCAATGCATTAATTCATTTTATTCAGAATTTGACGAATCTGTTCAATTCGGTTAATTTAACTTTGATTGAATTTGATTGAAATTCGCATGAATTACACCGAATAAAATTCGATCAGACTCGAGTAAAAGATATTTATTCTCAATGTCACTTGAATAAAATTTAGATTAAGATTTAGTTTTTGTCTCACCTGCATAGCAGATTGAGACTATAGGCACCGCTTTTCCGACGGCGGCGGCGGCGTCAACACCAAATCTTAACCGAAGGTTAAGTATTTTAAAATGACAGCATAACTTAGAAAGTATATGGACCTATTTCATGAAACTTGGCCATAGGTTTAATCAAGTATTACTAGACATCCTGCCTGAGTTTCATGTCACATGATCAAGTTCAAAGGTCATTTAGGGTCAATTAACTTAGACCATGTTGGGGGAATCAGCGTCAGAATCTTAACCTAAGGGTTAAGTTTTTGAAATGACATTTCTTAGAAAATATATGGACCTACTTCATGAAACTTGGACACAAGGTTAATCAAGTATCACTAAACATCATGCATGAGTTTCACGTCACATGACCAAGGTCAAAGGTCATTTAGGGTCAATGAACTTTGGCCGAATTTGGGGTATCTGTTGAATTACCCCATAACTTTGAAAGTATATTGGTCTAGTTCATAAAACTTGGACATAACAGTAATCAAATATCACTGAACATCCTGTGCGAGTTTCAGGTCACATGATCAAGGTCAAAGGTCATGTAAGGTCAATTAACTTTGCCATGTTGGGGGCTATTAAAAATTACCATAAGTGTATTGGTCTAGTTCATAAAACGTTGACATAAGAGTAACCAAGTATCATTGAACATCTTGTGCGAGTTATAGTAGTTTTCAAAGTCAGCACTGTTGCTATATTGAATCGCGTGATGCAGGTGAGACCGCCAGAGGCAGTCCACTTGTTATACTTTTCAGTTCATGGTTCACGGACTACTTTTGTGATTTCTTATTATATTAGGTCATCGTATTTTTATATTCATTATTTTGTAACTTAGTCATGTAACATTTTGATTGAAATATACGTAACGCTGAGGTTTCATTACAAATTGAATTAGGTTTTTTTTTTGATTGATTACGATGTATAGGCTATGTTTCGTACCTGTGTTAATTTCATTTATTCAGATATTCAATTGTCACATTTGAGCAATGTTACCGCCTCGATATAAGCCTTTTCATTTTTTATATTCATATTGCATTTGTTCCATAAATACATTCAATTGATTTATAGTTTAATCCATCTACAAGCTGCGATCTTTTTATGGAGTCTACACTGTGAAAATTTTGGTGTTAAAACTGACACCAGTTGGTGTTAATAGAGGACCACACCCTGAGGTGTTAAAATGACACCCTAGTGATTGAACATAACACCAAAGAGTGTAAATGTAACAACCAAATGTGTTGTAATAACACATTTAGATGTTAAACTAATTCTGTCAATTTAACACCGGTGTAATATAACTGGTGTGTCCTCTTTGTACACCGGTTAACACCACATTTTTGCTGTGTACAGTGTGCCTGTGACACGCCCTATGAAAAAAACACCAACGGAATATTGTTTCAGTACACCTTTTGTGTATTTTCATGTGAAACCTTTGTAGAAACCAGTGAGGAATAAACCCTATCGTTATTATTTTCCTTATGAATTCTGTGTTCATAATATAAAACTTATTTAGAGATCATTTTTATAGCAGAAGGAAATGATTCCGAGTTTTCTTTAGAAACCATAACAAACGGACTAGTGATATAGAAATAATTTAGATAGGCCTTGTTACAACCGATAATGTCGCACCAACGCATAATGTCGCAGCAACGCATAATGTCGCAATCTGCGACATTATGCCAAGAGCGTCCGACGCATAATGTCGCAGTCAACGCATAATGTCGTAGTTTTTCTAACGCATAATGTCACATGTCGCAACGCATAATGTCGCAGCAAATCGTCAACGCATAATGTCACAGCGGTATTTTCTTCAGGACTCGAGCTACAGATTAGATATAAAACATGCTTTTACTTAGTATTTTGAGACACGAAAAAGAGAATGAAATTATTTTGAAATCGGGATTACTCTTTGTATGGATATTTGTCGCTTTATTGCCATTTCGTCTACTGCCTTTTCCCCACTATCGCATGGTCTGATATCATTTCGTCTACCATTAGTTAGTCAACTATCAACATAGTCCAATAACCATTTCGTCTAATTACCATCTCTTCTAATAGCCAGTTGGTCTAATAGCCGTTGTGTTTATTATCATTTAGTCTAATTGTATTTTTTTCAGTTGGTCCAATATCCATTTTGTCCAATATCATTACGTCTATTACCTTTTGGTCTAATAGCCAATTGGTCTAATAACCACTTGGTGTACTCTCATTTTCGTCCATGTTCCATTTGGTCTAACTTCAGTTGGTTCGCTATCACTTTGTCTAAATCCATTTCGGCTAATACTCATTTGGTATTGTTTCGACGGTTCCAATCACCAATAGGTCCTATCATTGGTTCTAGGACAATTACCCCACGGACAATCACCCTTCCGGACAACTAATCCCTGACAATTTTACCCACCCGAGGACAATTACCCCCTGAGGACAATTACCCCCGAGGACAATTACCCCCTGAGGACAATTACACCCCGGACAATTACCCCCCTAGACAATTACTCCCGGACAACTACCCCCTATAAAACTACCCCGAGGACGATTACCCCATGAGGACAATTACCCCCCCCCCCCGGACAACTACCCCCTAGGGCAATTTCCCCCCAGATAATTACCCCCTGGACAATTACCCCCGGACAGCTACCCCCTGAACAACTACCCCCCGATGACAATTACCCCCGACAACTACCCCCGGACAATTACCCATTAGGAAAATTACGCCCCCCCCCCCGAGGACAATTACCCCCGGATAATTACCCCAGAGGACAATTACCAACGGGAACAATTACCCTGCCCCGGGGACAATAACCCCCTAGACAAAGGGAGTGCACAGAGTTAGGGCCTAAATAGTAAAATTACAAGGCGTTCTTGTATATATTATCTTTGCATATTTTTTTTGCTTACTGTATTAAAACTAAAGCCACATCTTAATCTGGAATGTGCACCAATTGTTTCATAATTTTTAGCTTCTTGTTAGATGAATTGTTTTAAAATAACAGGTTTATAGGTTCTTCCTGTCGATAGTAGTGTTGATGGTTTGCGTTACCGACTTTCAATATTTCTACCTGTGAAGGTGTCTTTTTAATATTTTATCTATTTTCCTGATTTTTTCCTGAAATTAAACCCCAAATGAATCAAGAAAAAATCAGATCAGTTGGAATCAGAGAAATTAGGCATTTGTGATTATTATGTCTAATCGTGTCTTTTCATGAATGTTCAATTGTTCTATGAAAACTTAGTATGTGGGCCAGTTTACACATTTTCTGATGTACATATGCGTAGCTATATAGCGCAAGCCCCCACCCCCATTTTTCATGATGCAGAAGGCATTGCTAAACAAAAAAAAAGAAAAAAGGCGGAAAAGGAAGAAAAAATGAAAAAGAAGAAAATGAGAGAGAGGGAGAGAGAAAAAGGGAGAAAGAGCGATATAACAGAGAAAGTTATTAACATAAGATAAAGTAGAAAATATATTGAAAACCTGTGCCACCGACCCAGACCATTATAATGGTTCACGCTGGGGGGGGGGGGGCACTCAGTATATAATAATGTGCAGCGGAGGGGACCCCCATTTTTACACTCACATTTCCGTTCCAAGGCATATAGCATCTTTGTCTTATTGAGAAAAAGAACAATTAAAGCCGCTCAAAGGCAAAACATTTTCTTCTTATCGAGAAAAAAGAAGAAAGAAATCCGCTCCAAAGCTTGTCATATTTTTCGTTACGCCGTTCCGGTCACATTGATCTGCTACCACGAGCTGCAATTTTGGTCAAATGCGGCCGCAGAGCGCTGTCCGACCATCACCTCTGCGCGAGCGCACCCGGCGGACGTGCCGCCGGGCGAGCTACATCATGCACGCATGTCCGTTCCACAGGGATGCATCATCACTGACACGCTATAGATCCGTACCAAGGACCCCGTTTTTTGTCTCGCCCGCGGCACACTCCTACCACTTTTTTGGTCGAGTGCCCCCTTCCCCCCTGGGGTCACGCTTGATTCGATGCCAGAGAGAAGGTGGGGGAGGGGGATTTCCGGGGGTAATTGTTTGGCGGTAACTGTTTGGGGAATCATTGTCCTCGGGGCATTTGCTGGGGGGGGGGGTAATTGTGAAATAAATGTCCAGGGATGATTGTCCGGGGTAATTGTCCTCGGAGGATAAATGTTAAGAGGTGGTTGTCCGGAAGGTGATTTTCTGGGAGGGGGGTAATTGTCCTAGAACCGGTGATAGGACCTAATGGTGATTGGACCCATGGCAACGATACCAAATGATTGTTAGCCGAAATGGGTTTAGACAAAGTGATAGCGAACCAACTGAAGTTAGACCAAATGGAACATGGACGAAAATGAGAGTACACCAAGTGGTTATTAGACCAATTGGCCATTAGACCAAAAGGTAATAGACGTAATGATATTGGACAAAATGGATATTGGACCAACTGAAAAAATACAATTAGACTAAATGATAATAAACACAACGGCTATTAGACCAACTGGCTATTAGACGAGATGGTAATTAGACGAAATGGTTATTGGACTATGTTGATAGTTGACTAACTAATGGTAGACGAAATGATATCAGACCATGCGATAGTGGGGAAAAGGCAGTAGACGAAATGGCAGTAAAGCGACAAATATCCATACAAAGAGTAATCCTGATTTCAAAATAATTTCATTCTCTTTTTCGTGTCTCAAAATACTAAGTAAAAGCATGTTTTACATCTTATCTGGGGAGCGTTTCATGAAAGGACTTGTCGGACGATTTATCCGACAAGTCCTGTTTTATCTGACAGTTACTATAGTAACATTGCTTCTCAACCAATCAGAGTCCAGGAAAGTTGTCAGATCTGACAACTTGTCTGATGAAAATATTGATGAAACGCCCCCTGTAGCTCGAGTCCTGAAGAAAATACCGCTGTGACATTATGCGTTGCGACATGTGACATTATGCGTTAACGATTTGCTGCGACATTATGCGTTACGACATGTGACATTATGCGTTAGAAAAACTACGACATTATGCGTTGACTGCGACATTATGCGTCGGACGCTCTTGGCATAATGTCGCAGATTGCGACATTATGCGTCGCTGCGACATTATGCGTTGGTGCGACATTATCGGTTGTAACAGGCCTAATGGATACACATATGGTATTCTGAACTCATTCTGAACTCTGACTTCATTCACCAACCAATTCATAATACCAGTTTATATATAGTAATGACTTACGATGCAGTGAACAACTTAATAAAAACAAATAAAAAGGCTGTGGACACGGTGATATTGATACAATTTTTAATTAAAGTATGTTTTAGAATATATCATTGATGTATCAACCTTTCTTTAGGTAGGCCTAATAACGTGGCAGAAAATGTAAAAATATTCAAGATCATTCTAGTTTACAAAAATGGGTGTAATGTATGCAATAATTGCAGACAGGTAACTTTATTACCTAAAGAGGGGTTCTTATGGCGCTGTCACACCTTGGCGTTTTAGACAGCGTATGCCCGACGCATCAAAATTTCTCTAAAACGTCGGCATACGCTAAACTTTGATTTTTTTTTTCAACTCTAGGCGTATAATTAGCGTATTCATAACGAGTTGGACGTATATATAACGTATTAGTAACTTATATCGAACGCTTCGTTAACTTTTAAGTAACGTATTCCAACGAATGCTTAGCGTATTGCTGACGTACACAAGTTATGCCCTACGATAGCCTAACTTACGCATAGCGCGCTGCAGCGTATCGCTGACGAACAGGTGTCGTAGCCTATAAAAAGGCTGCCGCTCGACTATTCAAATCATAACCGCACAATACATCACCGTATCAACATCACCGCCATGCCGAAGAAAACTCCTGTGAACCCCACCTTTATATACCAATTCCTATAAACGTTGTCAATACGCCATTATACGGTAGCTGTAAGTTATAAACACGTTCAGTAAGTTTTGTGGTCGTCCGGAGCACGTCTTCATACGTCAATATACGTTGGAGTTAAGTTACACATACGTTCAAAGCACGTTACTCATAGGTTAGAAGTAAGTTTTAGGGTACGCTGGACATTATCTCGACGTACATCGACTTATGAGTAACTTACGAGTAACGTGTGTCAACGTGTATCAACGATTGCGTAACTTGCCTACAACTTATGGCCCGCGTGTGCGGGACGTATGAGCCATACGCTGGCATACGTCGACAAATTTTGTGCTTGCAAAATTTTTTTCCGACGACCTCGCCGTATGACGACGTATACCAGCGTGTTTTAGCGTACTCTTAACGTATGCAAAACTTACCCGTAACGTATTCGACGTACGCCAGCGTATTCGCCAAATTCCTCATACGTCGGGCATACGCTGTCTAAAACGCCAAGGTGTGTGACAGCGCCTTTAGAGGGTTTTATGCTTGCCCTTGATTTGGAACCTTTAAAGGTTTCCTAAAAAGGTTCTAAATTATCTTAAATTTATACGTATAGGTTTCTTGAGCACGCCACGGAGACCCATTTTACAAACCTCTTTCTCTCAAGGTTTCCAAATACGGGATAAAAGAGTTTCAGTTCGCACCTTTTATTCTAAGGGGGCGTTGCAAGAAACCTGCGATTATTTATTGCAAGTCTATATATATCGTTCCCGAAATCAATCATATACATCGAAATTAATTGCAAATTTGCGATTAATTGCTATTCTGCTCCATGAAACGAGGAGTATAATCTGATTTGCTAAAGGTAAAAGTGATAAACTGTAAATTGCAACAGAACGATTGATTGCAAATATTTTCTTTCAACACCCTCTAAGAGTATACAGTCAGTATTCTGAATATTGTAGTATACTGTATAGAGCAGTTTTGTTATATTTGTTGTGTTATAATGTACATCATGCTATTCTTATGATTTCAATATTTTATATCTTTTTAAATCTTTTATATTGTAAAAGTTTTTATTTGTAATTCGTCTTTATTCTCCGATTGAAGTTTTTATCCCAATAAACCATTTTAAACCATTTTGAATTAAATTATTATAATTATTATTACTATTATTATAATTATTATAATGACTATACATGTATTATTATTGTTTATTCTATATGCATGTATGCTTTAGAAAGGGTGTGATAAGAATATGAATCAGGGTTGGATTGTTCACGTTAATAATTGAAATAATGGACCATCGGGTACCTGGCCTTTTCGCATTGCCACAGTCAACTTTCATGCCTTTCATCGAATAAAGAGAAAAATCTTACAAGCGTAACACTGAAAACTTCATCAAAATCGGATGTAAAATAAGAAAGTTATGATATTTCAAAGTTTTGCTTAATTTCACAAAACTGTTATATGCACATCCTGGTCGGTATGCAAACGAGGAGACTGATGCCGTCATCCACTATTTCTTCAGTTATTATTCTATCGCATGAAATTTTCTAATTTTCTCCTTATTGTCAAGTGAAACAACGCCTGAATCCTCCATGAACAGTTGAAACTAGCATTGCTTAAAACTATATGATTCAGTCGAGTTGGTCCCTATTTTCAAATCTGTGAAAATGAAATATTGTATAATTGAAACAATAAAAAACAAAAGAAATTGTGAGTGATAGATATCATTGACCGTATCATTTGCATGTCACCGAGTTGTGCATATCACTGTTTTGTGAAAAATAAGTGAAACTTTAAATGTCATAATTTTTTTTATTTTACATCCTATTTTGATGAAATTTTCAGCGTTATGCTAATTTGATTTTCTCTATTTATTCAAATCAACATTTTTCTGGGGTGGACTTGACCTTTAAATGAATTACGGTACATGGATGGATCGCTTCCCCCCCCCCCCCCCGTTGATATGCTCGTTTTTATGATAAAGAATTAAACAAGCCAATGAATAGAATGGGAATTAAGTCTGAAGTAAGCTCATGCAAGGTTGTAATCACAATCTATTCATACGAAATTCATACAACAATCATGACAATCGGCACAATTCCCGTGAAAGAAGAGTGCGGTAATGCGAAAAAAGGCTGGATACCAGAGGGTCCAATATTTCGATTTTTAACATCAACAATCAAACCCCTGAAATATTGACTCTTATTGCACCCTTTCCAAAGCATACAGGCATAAAATAAATAATAATAATGATAGTAATCATAATAATTATGATAATTCAATTCAAAATGGTTTATGGAGATAAAAACTTCAATCGGAGCATAAAGACGAATTATAAATAAAAACTTTTACAATATAAAAGATTAAAATCATAAGGAAATAGCATGATGTACAATATAACACAACAAATGCATAATACAACAAAGCAACAAATATTACATAACATAAACAAATATCACAAGACAAAATATGTTCTAGAATCACAGAACTAAAACGAAATGAAAATACAAAGTTATTGAAAAAAACGAGATATACAAATTATGCAATTCTTCAGTACCAGATCGTGTACAATTAAGGATAAATACAAATTGAATGATTATGAACATAGAAGAGATGAAGGATAAGGAGAAAAGTAAAGGCAGAGCGAGGAGAAGAAGGTCATAAGGAGGACAAGAGATCGAGATAGCGGGGATAATAGAAAAACTTTTTAAGTTATAGATAATTAGACCCGTATTCTGAAGTCAGGTTTCACATGTTTAACTTAACCAAAGTCTAACTCTATGCTAAATTCATGGGAGCCCCCAAAAATTATAATGTATATTTCTTATGTTTATTATTTTGTTTCCTTTTGCTTCCATAATGAAGAAAAATACTTCATTTATCATTCCCCGAAAACTATGAACAAATAGGTGTCATACGAGTTTAAAAATTGAATGTGTAGTGTTAGGGATTTGTGCCCCAACTGTCTCTCCGTTGTTAAACCACAACTTTAAACCCGAGTTCAGAAAACGGGCCTTATAATTCTACATAGCCAACAGTCAAGGTTAAAGAAAGGTATAAAAGATGTATGTATTGTACCAAATTACATCGTCCAAAGATTTTGTTTTAAATACCGTGCATAGTGCTTGCGTTGAAAAAAAGGAGAGGGGAAAAGCAAGAAAGGGGATGGGGTGGAGAAGTATACAGAAAAAAAGAGAAGGTGATAATGAGAATGGAAAGGAATAATTAGTTAAAGAGATACAAGGTGAAGGGGAGGGAAAAAGAAAAAGGAAAGAGAGAATAGAAAGAATGAGATGATGAAGAAGAGGAAAGAACTTAGAAGAAACTAGACGGAGAGGGAGGAAGCAGAAAGTGAATGCAAGGAAAGAGAGAAAAGAGGGGGCAGGTGAGACACGAAACCACAAACATTCAAGGATTGACAAGTCCAAAGAGCAGGGAGGAAGGAACAGTACTCACTCATTACTTATTCTGGTTATTGTATAGTAATGAGATACGGTATTGCACTATTTTGCATTCGTATAGTTTTACATTCCGGTCCCTGGATTAGCCTACCATCTGGAGGGAAAACGATTTGAATTTGTCTGTATTGAGTAGAGTTGTTGTTTTTTAAGAAATTCAAATTCAAATCTTCCCTTTTTTCAGAGAGTGATTCGAGTTTCCATTCCACTGAGACAGTTAGTAAAAATAAGGATAATAATAAATAAAAATAACGTTTTATTTACCCAGGGAAGCCACTTTTTTAATATATGTTATCAGCAACCTTCTCCAATCTAAATGCTGAGCGCCAAGAAAGACGTCAGAAGTTCCTATTTCAAGTCTTCAATATGACTTTGAAAGGGATCGAATCTACGACTTCCCGTTTATGAGGCGGGCGCGCTACCACTGAGCCACCATGTCCCGTGTCGTAGACAGGTCCTTAGACCTGGGGGATGATCCCTAGCTGGGTCATACTTTATATATATATATATATATTATATAAATATTTATATATATATATTATATATATTTATATATATATATTATATATATTTATATATATATATTATATATATATATATATGTATATATATATATGTATATATATATATATATATTATATAAATAGTGTACAATCTATTGTACAATATACTGGATTATATGTACGACAAATATAAAATTATCCCGAGTGCAGGTTTATTTCACCGAGGCCGAAGGCCGAGGTGAAATAGGCTTGCACGAGGGATAATTTTATATTTGGAGTTCATATAGGCCAGTAATATTGTATGATAGAACGTTCACTATTTATTATAGTAAATAGATCCCTTAATCTAAGCCCCCCATCGTGGATTTTGCCATCCAAAAATCGAAAGTTATATTGTACATATGTACAATATAACTTTTTGAAGGGAGGTCACGTGGTACAAATCCAGCCAATCACAGCTCGTATTTTACTACCACTATTTACTATATATATATATATATATATATATATATAGTAAAGAAATGGATGAAGATAACAATGGTAGACGTAGCTTAAATCAAGGTTCCCCAGAGCTATCTACCCTTTGGAAAAATTGGTTATGCCGAAAAAATGTCTCTGCCGGGAATCGAACCCGGGCCCCCAGCTTTGAACGCCGGTGCCTTAACCACTAGACCACAAAGACGGGCGAGTGGCTAGGCCGACCGAGATCCGATTGACCGTCAGAAAGACAGATTTTCGACACTATACCAATTACCTTTGTCGGGTGAAGGTGGGTTTTGAACAATGACAAGCCGTCATGCCTCAGCTGGATCAAAGCTATTGCTTCGATACAGTACACGTATGTGAGAAAGTATACAAATGTGTGAAGCTATACATGTACAACAGCTTTGGCAACTCTTTTATTTAAATATTGTAAAGAAATGGATGAAGAGAACAATGGTAGACGTAGCTTAAATCAAGGTTCCCCAGAGCTATCTACCCTTTGAAAAATTGGTTATGCCGAAAAAATGTCTCCCTCCTGGGAATCGAACCCGGGTAGATAGCTCTGGGAACCTTGATTTAAGCTACGTCTACCATTGTTCTCTTCATCCATTTCTTTACAATATTTAAATAAAAGAGTTGCCAAAGCTGTTGTACATGTATAGCTTCACACACACACACACACACACACATATATATAATATAATATATATATATATATATATATATATATATATATATATATATATATATATATATATACATATATATATATATATATATATATATAATATATAAATATAAAGAATGAAGGAGATAATGTACTCGATAAAAACAAAATGTCATGGGCCAAAGCAGACGAGTTAAAGATTACAAAATAACACGATCTGCCTCATGGATTATCTCGTGTGTCTTTTAATCACTTTGCTTTCAGCAATAATCAGGGCATCCAGTAATAAACAGACTTCCTTGCACATTTTTCATGGCAGTAATCTTTTGTTTGATTAAAGACAATGAGTAAAGATGATCATAAGAGAAATGTCATTTGTCGGATGTCTAGTTATCATCTTGGTCATGACAGTTCTGCTAAACATGATCTAGAATACCTAGTATTCCTTATCTTACTAGTATAGTAGTATACTCTTTTAAAAGTATCGATATTGTTAATGATCAAACGAATGAATCAACAACTAAAGGAATAAACAAATAAACAGCCAAATAACTAAAAAAAAATATCAATTACAATTATAGTAATAGGGGTAAAATAAAAAAGCTCAACATTATATTTCTTATCCACGTGCAGATATGCGGACACTAAAATAATAAGCACACTCTGTTTAAAATTAACATGATTACAAAGGCTTGATTGAATTAAGTATGGAAATGAAATAAACCTCACCGGGTTGTCGGAAGTAAACTGTATAGATAATTTTTATCGCGTAAATGCGCGAGATGATTATGTTTTTTTGTCAAAGGTCCGACAATGAAAACGCTGAGGGTCGAGTTAGGCTTGTTCTGTGATCTTAGACCATAAATTAATCTTATCCATGATTGATTCAATCTGCCTTCGTGAATTAAGGCATGTCTATATATTGGATGATTCTACCTTCTTTGAAAAGCGCAAAGTACTCTGAAAAAATTAGTGAAATAGTTCACTCTTTAAGGAGTGAATATATGAAAGAGTGAAAATTGAGTGAAAAAAACCTCGGATATCACTGAGGCCATCCAAAATTTGCACTTTCATTCCAAAATCATTCATTTACTAATTCGCTCCTTAGAGACTGAAAATTTTCACCTTTCCTTTGCAAAGTAGGGGTTGAGGACATGGCCAGCAGGGAAAAGGGTCAGTGTATGTGTATAGGTAATTTCTTATTAATTCGTTTGAACAGTGTTAAAGTGTTATGAAAGCAATTGCTCTGAAAGGGAGTGATTAAGCGACACTTTCTTAAATCTGTAATGAAATATTTTGAACTTATCTCCTTTGCAAATACATAATTATTATAAGGAAATGTACTTGGTGAAACTCTGAATAACGATCCTTAAATGTATATGACGACGCAAGACAGTTGTTATTGCTTAAAACTTGCAAGTTGTAAATGCATATAAGATGATTGACTCTGAATAAAAGTCCAATTTTGATCATGTTTGTCATTGCTGTACGTTATGATTATTACTGCTATTATTATTGATTGATTTTAACTAGCATTCATTGCTTTATTACTGTATAGTTTTGCTTCTTCCCCACAGAAACCTGGGGGGGGGGGGATGATTGTACACACCATCCCCCCCACCTAAAATTCTGGGGGATGCATCCCCCCCATCCCCCCGCTATCTCGGCCGCTACCACTGAGCCACCATGTCCAATCACATATTGACCAGTGGATTGCATCAGTAAGAAACAGGCTTGAACTTTGTAGACCTATAGCAAAGTCGGCACATGGGACAAGCGCCATTGCTACGTCTGACGCCATGAACGAGCGATGTTGATGAGAACTTCCACCTTTTGACATGATAAATGCGTTTGGTTTCTTTGTTTGATCACAATTCATTGATTAAAGTCTAGTCTTCCCCTTTCCCCTGAATGTGACGCCTGGAGCATAATAATAATGTAAAAAGTTTATCATTCATCATGTTCATGTTGCTTGTAATATCACCAGGGGGGGGGGGGCACTTCCATCGACGAGTGGATACCATGGGTGTTCAAAAAGCACCCTGGACAAGTATTTTCCATATTCTGAAAATGCACACCTTATCTAGTATTGGCGTATCAAACCCTACCCTTAACAAGTATTGGAAACAAAACGGTGCCCTTGACAAGTATTCCCTGATGAATTGACTCTGTAAAGAGTACAGCGATATTTTAATTGTCACGTCACGGACTTCGGTTTTACTTTTACTTACTTACGGCCAGCCTTCCACGCCTGTCTCCAATCGCCACTCTTAACACGTAGTGTTGGGGCAAAGAGTACATCTTTTATTTTAAAAGAAAGATGTCTTTTATATCCCCTCGCAAATTTTTACCGTAAACACGTAGCTTTCCTAGCGAAATATATACCCTTTTCAATATGTTAGTGTTTTTGACACCCTTATTACGTTACGAACGTAACGTTCCCAATCTTGAAAAAGAGATCCTTTTCAGGCGTTTCTTTGATCGCGCCTGTTATCCGCTTGTCAATGGAAGTGACCCCCCCCCTCAAAATTTAAAAAATAATCTTCATAACGGTTGCACACCTCCCCAAATAAATAAAAAAAACTTAATTAAGAACAATCGACAGAATTTAGTGGTTTTTTATCTAGCGTCGACCGAAGAGGATGGACGGGTATGGGGGTGCATTGATAGGTTTGTAAATACATATGACAAAACGGGTAGTGTTTCAACATTAGGCGGACATCCAGATTGTGATAGAGATCTGGTATATCGTGTAAATTAAATCCTATTCAAACATTTGAGTCATGAGTTTAATTGAGATTTTTGCAACCATCTTTAAGGGTGCATTGGTTAGGAAAATGAATCACCACGGATACCGTTTGAGTCTCAAGAAAACATTACGCCCCTCTCCTTCAAAAAGGTTATTTTTATAGGGTTAAGACATGGAGCTACTGGTTTAAATGAAATTCGTCGAACGATTGTCATTACGTTACAGTGTGAACAGGCTTCTTGCGTGACCCCCGTTGCCGTGAGAGGTCAAGCGTCGACGTACACAAAGCAGCCCTCCTCGATGAAATCATTTATATTCTCTATGAGATCATATCGTCAACACGTTGAAAGCGCATGCATCGGTGGACCCATTCTTATATATATTTTTGGTACGTATTGCCTTGATGAGATCGATGGCCCAATACCGAATATCGAGGAGCTCAACAAAATGCACAATTCAACTTCAGAGTTGGAGATGGTTTTGATTAGTTGAGGAGGTATAGCTTGGTTTGTTTTGAGTATGAATCCTAACGACTTATGACTTATGATAACTGATTATCTTCTTCCAAAGTACAAGGAACTTTAGCCCCCAGCAGAGAATGTAATGGGTTTTATTGGGGCGCGATAAACCGGGACATTATTGTTTGCAGCATCGCTTTCGAGCAATTATAGGGAAGACGGTTATGTTCTGTTATCTGCAATTACCTTTTGTTTATAACGCGATGCGGAGCTGGGGACACTTTTGAGGATCTTTTTACTCCATTGCATACAATATACATGATATTAGTGCGATACTAGGACATATATTTTTCAGTATCGCCTCCGAACAACGCTTTTACAGGATCATTGAAGATATTGATGTTCTGTTCTGAAATTCTGTCGTGTTTATAACAAGCTGCGGAGTTGAGAACACTTTTGAGGATCTGTTAACTTCATGACATCAGGACTGGGCGCGATACTAGGCCGTTCTTTTCAGTATCACCTTCGAGCAAACCTCTAATAGGGTCTTCGGAAACGTTTATTTCTTATTTGATTCCATTGTGTTTATAGCGAGGTGCAGAGTTAAGACCACTTTTGAGGATCGTCCTACAATGGCGTCAGGGCTCCGTCCTAAAAGTCCACGCCCAGGGAGAAAGCTCACTGTGGCTGTTAACATTCCAAAACCTTCTCCAGAGTCCACACGATTTCTCGAACCATCCATGCCCACAGGAAGATCACCATCATCATCTCTTGCGGCATTTTCCAACGGGGACGCATCGAAGAACACCAGCGGGCCCCATCCTCCACTCTCGCCTCGACCGATTACCCCGAGTTTTCATCACGTTCGGTCACCATACGGAAGTCCTGATGAACATCGTTATCGTCGACATACTGTGAGTGTGGTCGAGTCGATGGAGGTTCGCGCACCGACTGTCAATCGTCACCATACGTTTCCAGCATTCGACTTTAATGATGATGACAATCTCTTAAAAAACGACGAAACTGACCCTGATGAAACCGAAAAACACCAACCTCTGCCGGCATCTTCGTCATTTTTTCAGCAAGCTATGCTTGATCTTAAACGGAGGCCGAGTCGAAGTTCGCAGTCATCTATCGACGACGAAGACATGAAAGGGAACACGGCAGCATCATCTAGCGCCAGACATCCTCTACGAACACCACCGGCTATCGAGATTAGTCATATCGAAGAGAAGAACGATGAATTCTCATTGGACATTGAGCTCGACGGTCAAAACAGCGATGATGAAATATTTGGATCGCAGGGTGACGAAAATAAATTGAGCAGCAGCGCGCCGGACTCTTTTCTCCATGAAACGAAGAAGAGTACAATTTTAAGACTACAAATCGCAAAAGCCAAATTAAGCTCGTCCGAACGAGCACTGAATAAATCATTAAAATCAAAAGATTCGTACAAAACCTTTAGTGAGAAAGCGGAAAGTTCCGTTTCGAAGTCGGCCAGGAAATCGAGGCCGGGTACGCTTTTGAGCGTTGACGTCTCCCCTCTCAACGGTCCTCTCAGGAAGTGGAGATCGACGGAAGGCTCTTTGCCTGCCCTTAGCACTATGATCTCCTCCCGTGATAATCATCAGAATCACTCTCCATTTTTATCGTCACCGATGATGAAGAGGAAAGGGAGTGTCCCAGCAGTGTTTCCGATGCCTCCGAACTTAAAGCAGAGGTCGAGTCTGCAAGACCTGCAATCATCGTTTAAACGTGGTGAACAAAATGGGTAAGACCAGTAATTTACAAAGTAGGCGCTCCAAATTAAGTAAAAGTAATAGTCATGGTAGTAAGAATAAGAATAGTAGTAGAAGAAATAGTAGTAAAAGTCATTATTATCATTACTACATATCATTGTTTCCTTTTTTGGTTATCATTACTATTATAATCATTATTTTCATTGTTGTGAATTAATATTATAAGTAGTGGTAGTATCATTATTATCATTTTTATAATGTTATCTTATTTCAGTAGGTAAAAATGCTTCGGTTCGTTTTTCGAGTGAGATAATGATGAATTGCATTCTGGAAAAATGATATTGATTATTCTATTTATAAAATCACATCAGGGCTCTATTATCTCTTTTATAATTGTTATTTTAAAAACACTATGCATTAACATAATATGCATAACGAATTAAAGAGCAATATTTGTTTACCTTTGTCATTATCAAAACCAATGCTAGTATTTTGAGACACTTCAGAGTAAACTTTGACCGAATCACGTACTAAATGCGGCATGGTTATACGTGTGATGTATGATTTTGTTAAAGACATTCTGAATGCACACTTTGCGCAAGTTTTCAATTCCAGATTCATATAGAAGTTCACAAATGAAAATTAATTAAATCTTAAATTATATGGAATACAACAAGAATATATAAATATACAAAATAAAATTAAGACGATCAGCTAGCAAAAACTACATATATATAGAAGCTTTTCGGTGCAAGATCCTTTCACTCAACCCAATGTAATGTTGATGATTAATCGTCATATTACAATGTTATATTATAATACTGTATTATCATGTGGAGGTGCCTTGGCCGAGTGGTCTTAGGCGAATGGCTATACATGGAAAGTACCGGCCACGGTACCTATGACCCTAAGCAAGGCATTTAATCGACAATGCTTTTTTATCCTGCATTGCTGCACATGAAAAAACGGGACAGATTTGAAAAGTCTATAAAATTTTTGCTTCAAATTATAATGTCTATATTTTGGTGTTAATAGGTGCTCTAAGGTCTTATCTTTCAAATGCTATTAAAAAAAATAGTTTCGTTCATGCTGAGCGAACACGGAATGTTTTTGTCTGGGGTTAAAAAGGAGGCTTGCGCCAAAATGGGCTAAAATGATAAATATGATGATCGGACTTCTTGCTAATTAGCAGACTTCCTCTTAACCTTTTCATTATCTTTGCCATAACTTTCAAATCATGTGGTCAAAATTCATTTTCAGATCTATTTATTTGCTTGAATTGTTCTGTTGTTTCTTTTTAACATGCTCTCTGTTAGCTTTGAATATTCCTTCTTCAAGCTAAAACAATTTTGTTTTAACCGAAGTATGGGAGAGCGTGGATTTTTTTTCAAATCCTTTCATTGTGTGCGACAAAGGTTATGGTGCATTTTGAATAGTGCCACACAGATGGGCGGGGGCTTTGGATGCTCCCGCCCCTCCCCCTCAAAAAAAAATCATTACGAAGAAATAAAGTGGACAGGAAATAAAAGGAAAGATAGAAAGTAAAATATAATATCATTTTCTGAACATTATGTCAAAATCTATCACAAAATTTGATATTGCAAGAAAAAAGTGGGAATATTTGCGTGCTCACTTCGCTCGCTTACAACTTTTTAATACATTTTACCCGATCTGCCATATCTAGCTCCTTCAAAATTGACTCAATATACCATTGTCATTGAAAGACATGAAGCCTTTCCTGTGTTTCCTGTCAAGCAATTAAACTTGGTCAAGGAATCAATGACCCCTTGAAAAATAGATTCATATCTTTTAAAAGGTACATAACATAATTTGTTTCCCATAATGAAATGATTTGAATAATCATAAGTTTTCCCAATTAATAATGAAAATCTTTTAGCTTGGGTTGACAAAGAATCTTTTTTTTCTCAGTTATTTTTGAAGGAAAATTAAGAGGTAAGAGATGTTTGAATGAAAAAACAAAATAATTCAAGTAAATTAATAAATTTGTAAATAGAATTTAACAGCATAATTCGAAAATCGTGACACAGATAATGAAAAGTTCAAGAGGAAGTCTCCTGATCATATAGCAAGAAGTCTGATCATCATATTACTCGTATTCTGTAATTCTGGCGCAAGCCTCTTTTTGAACCCCCAACAAAAACGTCCCGTGTTCGCTCAAGCATGAACAAAGTTTTTTTTTTTAAATTACATTTCAAAGATAACACCTTAGAGCACCTATTTACACTAAAATATAGACATCATAATTTGTCCCGTTTTTTATACGCTCTGTATAGGTCGACAGGACATCGTTGATACCATGGATTTAAAAAGAATGGAGTGACAACGATATGCAAAAAGCTTCCAATTTCAAAATAAAAAGTACTAAAGAAATACAAGGTGCAATGTAGCACCTGGTGGCGACCTGTGATTCCACCAGTTTCATGAAAACGCTGAAAATGATTTGTAACGAAAGAAGATAACTGGGATATTTCCATTTTTGTTTCAGCACAAACATAAATATCGATCACACATGCGTCCCACAAAAAACGAAACCGAGATTTATTGATGATTGATAATAACTTAATAACAAATACAATAGACAAATGACCTACCATTGTAAAGCTTAGAATCTCTTCTTTCACCTGAAATTACTTAGATTATTTATCATTGACGCATGAGTGAGCAAAAACAATTTGAATAGGGGATACCAAAAAGTCATTTGGGTATCTGGGTTTAGAAAAAAGAAAACCACATGTTTGAAATGTTCAATATCTGATCTTTAATTTGATACGCCAATTACAGAAAATGGTCAAGAAATAACAAAGTTCTACTATTTGAAAAAATGCTTGAATTTCAAGAATTTCATAAAATGAAGAGATTGTACAGGTTAGGGTCCAGACTCACTCAACACTCCGTTTTGTTGGCGATCAGCCATGCATTAAGTCTTTTGTTAACCATGCGAAAGCTTCTGTGGGAAACCGTTTATTTAATGAAATTTTGGAAATACAAGCATTTTTTTCGAGGGAACATAACCTTTTTTTACTTCTTGACCATTTTCTGTGATTACTATGGTATCAAAATGAAGAGCAGATATTGAACTTTTTAGGCATGTGATTTTCTTTTGAAATCAGACACCCCCGCTAAATCAGTCTTTGGTATCCTTTCTTCAAATTGTTTTTGCTCACTCATGCGTGAATAAGGAATAATCTAAGTAACATCAGATGAAAGGCGAGGTTCTAAGCTTTACATTGGTAGGTCATTTGTTTATTGTATTTGTGATTAAGTTATGATAAATCATTGCTTAATCTCAGTTTCGTTTTTTTTCTGGGACGCACTGTATATCAAATGCGTATTGTGTCTTGATTTTGGCGATATATTGAATGATAACAATTTCAAAATGTGATAAAACCGAATAATTTGACAGTTTTAAAATCCCGCTCACTTCCACACTATAAAAATGTTATGATTACTTTGTTGGAATGTATCAATTTGCAATGCTATGTGCCAAACTGCCGTCAAATGCGGCCAGTCATTAAAAGTAATTTCAAGTCATATTTCAAGAAATATTGCAACACTTATTTTTTCTGTCCCCTTTAAAAGTGAGCACTGTGTCTGCTCATGTTATCCGACCAGAAGCAGCGTAAAGTAATTATCAAAGTGTTTAGTTTTGTAATTCGCCAGTACGTCTGTAGTTCGGCAGGAACCTTTTGTCTACAATCTGCAAGAAATATTCAATGAAACACATAGGGTTAACATATTTATCATTGCGGCATCAAAGTGATCATAAAGGAAAGATGTTTAATGGTTCTCCATATCTAATTAAAACTTCTTGTTAATACCTGTAAATTTAAAGCATCATCTCACATTTGAATTATTTTGACAGATCGCCCAAAATGTCCAGTCTTGCCCCTAGAGCTGCTACCCCTAAAAAACGCCCCTCATCCGCGTACGAATCTTCGACGTCGTCATCTAGCTCATCCGATCGCTCTCCGACGGCATCGCCTCGGACGAAGCCGGAAGCGACCGACGCACCTCAAAGACCAACAGATAGAATACAGCAGCATCGGTCTCCTATAAGTCTCAAGACAGTGAACAATTTAACCAAGTAAGTACAGTCACACCAACGAAATCGTCTCCAAAACCGACTGACGGTACGTCATTGGAAATATACTGAAATAACGAAGTAGAGTTCCCCGGTTTGGAGTCAATTTCACAGGTGTTAACGCGAGCATTAATAATTAAGGGATATATCTCATTGGGCTTACAACTATTTCACGACTACCTTGTGACTCCATATTCATGATATTTAGCTAGTTGTAAAGACGTTTCCACGGCATCAACGAGACATCTCCTGAAAATTAGAAGTCTCTGACGAATCGCGAGTAAATCGGGCATGCTCGATTTTTAAAAGGCTTTTTGGAGACATTTTTGCAAGTCTATATGCGATGTCTCCGTGGGTCTTCGGGACATCTCCATCCGTTGCGGAGACGGCGTGTGAACCCAAAACTGCTAAGACGTCTGCGATGTCTGCGTGAAGTCTCAGAGGCCTCAAATAGATGAAAAGATTGATAAAACGTTTTCTTGAGGATATTTGAGAAAAAAAAATCAAAAGATTATTTTGGGCAAGAAAGTGTCACCTACTTAATTCTATAAAGCGGAAACAAAGATACCATGCAGGGAAGCTTTTTCATGAAAGGACCTGTGGGACTCTTCTTTTGACAGGTCCTGTTTTATCAGACAGTTACCATATAGGAGCAGTGCTTCTCTCTCCCTCCCCCCCCCCCTCCCCCGTCGGGTCACATTTACCCTATCTTTCCTTCTTTACATTTTGGGCTCGTCATCATTTTTTTTTGTTACTCTCTATACAAACAGTGTGCCGCTGTCAAATCTCTTTATGCATCTCTTAAATAGAATGAATAGAAAGTGGTCCCATACAGGGTCCCAGGCTGGTCTTCGTTCCTCTCGAAACACTAGACCACATAAACACCTGTTTGCGTATTATATTCCTGTGCGTGACTCCTTCATACATTTTTAACATTACAGCGATTATGTATACCCAGTGGGTATATGTTGAGAGTATGTGAAAGGGGAAGTTCACCCTGAAGAAACTTCGTTGTAAAAATAGTAGAAAAAAAATAATCGAAAATATTGGTGAAGGGAATCTGAGAAAATGACATTTCATTGATTTTTGCCATACGATATTTTGAAAAGTTGATGGCAAATGACGTCCCAAATCAACTGTTAAAATATCTAATAACGTTTTTATTCTTGAAAGGATTTTTACTAACCTTCGGCATTATTTCTAAGTTATTTGTCAGGGTAAATAGAGATTGAAAGAGGAGGAGAATGGGGAGGAAGGAAGGGGGGGGGTATTCTGCTATGCAAACCATTCGGGCCGTACTGTCTGAGTCTGATTGTGCAGCCTACATGTATAATGCATTGTGTACTGAAGGCCCTCTCAACCACTAGCGTACCTACGGGGGGGGCACTCTGCCCCCCCCTGACGAGCCACAACCAGGACGTATACTTGCCCCCCCCCTGACGAGCTTGAAAGCCCTTTTTTGCCCCCCCCTGACGAGTTTTGAAGACCTCTAGTGCCCCCCTGACGACTCTTTGAAGACCTTTTTTTTTTGCTTGTCAATTTTTTTCTGGTACGAAATCCTTTAGATGTGATTGAAGACCTTTTTTGGCTTGTCAAATTTTTGGGCGGACGGTTTTGCCCCCCTTGTGGAAAATCCTGGGTACGCCACTGCTCTCAACAGTAAGTTTATGTGCTATTTTATGTGTGGCGACTGAAGATCCACTTTTCGATCAAAGTTTCAATCAGGGTCTGTGCCTAAAGACTAAGGGGAGGGTGAGAGGGTAGTGGGGTGCGATTTTAAAGGAAAAATCCAACCCCCAAAAGGTTGATTTGAATAAAAAGAGGAAAATCTAACAAGTACAACACTGCACATTTCATCAAAATAGGGTGTAAAGTAAGAAAGTTATGACCCTTTAACCATACAGTTTATATATACACATACTGGTCCGTATGCAAGTGAGGAGGCTGACGACGTCATCCACTATTTCTTTTGTATTTTATTATATAAACTATTCTAATTCTGTCCTCATAGTCTTCTCTGAACATGTGGAATTAGCCTTGTTTGTGGTTCAGTCGTTGGTCCTTATTGTCAATTCTGTGAAAAATGAAATGTTGTATTTTTTAAACAGTAAAAAACGAAATACATAATGAGTGAGTGACTATACATTGACCGTCTCATTTGCATGTCTCTGAGTTGTGAATATCACTATTTTGTGAAAAATAAGCGAAGCTTTAAAATTTCATAACTTTCTTATTTATTTTACATCCGATTTTTTTTCATTAAATTTTCAGCATTATGCTCGTTTCATTTTTTCTCTATTTATTCAAATCAACATCATTTTTGCGTGGACTTGACCTCTAAAGATGCACTTGCTTCTTTCTCAACTATTTGCTTCGAAAAAGACCACCCCCACTCCGTGACGCCCAAGAACGTGTGTATAGACAAGGTGTCTTGGATTTTATCTTTTGGTGAAATGGCAGAAAATATATTACACCTAATGAGGAACATTTCACGAAAAAAGGCGATTTCACATGCTACCAAAATCCTTGTATTTGATTAGATTAAAGGTGTTTTTTAATAGTAAACATTAAAGATGCTTGGTGAGACACCCCAGGTCGCTTGGCATTCTTATGAATAAAGAATATGATTCCTAAGATTTTGGAGACATAGTCTTGAACTTGGTATCCAAAATTTAAATAATGACGAACTAAAACAGCAAGCTAAAAAAAGAACGATGACGTCAGAGTTCAGTGGGGTCCTGCATGCTAAAACTGCAACATTTAAAACTTTAAACATGTTAAAACGCACATCCCACTGGTATCATACATGATTGTACTTGTTCCAGCAAATAAGCAGCATATAACCCCTGTTCATGTTGAACTTGATGTCAAATGTCTCGTTCAATAAATCTACCCAAGATTGGAAAGGACATGCCGAGCGTTGCTTTCTCCAGTTGTTATTTTACGGACCTGTTACCTGCCATGTTATGGCATTATACCTTGCTTGATATTTATCTCTAAATGTGATTGTAAACAATAAAATGTGAAGGGAAAAAATAGAGTGCTACGTAAACAAAATTCGGTTGAAAACCCCACATAGGAGGAAAAAAGGTTTCAGTAGTTATATATATTAATTTAAAGAATTAATCTAAAAGACCCGCCCGATCGTGCTCAAGCCCCGAACTTGAAATAGAAAAATATGAGTAAATTTTGCGCCAACTTCAAAAGTAAAATATATATCAATGGCTTGGCTTAAACTTTATTTATTTATTTATTATTTATTAAAACATCTTTCAACAGGATAAAACATTAATCAGCTCGCAGGCTGTTTCACATAATGGTCCTGCATAAAGAAAATATACACATATAAAAAAGAAAGATTACAAATAATGAGGAATACATGCAATTATATACAGCAAGATTAAAAAACAAATAATGCTAAGAATGAAAAATCAGAAAAAAGACAATTAAAAAACAATTAGGAAGATTTATCTCATAGTAAGATAAAGAAGTGAAGGAAAAAAGAACGAGGTTTTATACGTCGATATCAAGACAGGAATGGGTCTCAATTTAAAGAGTCGTAACAATATTAATGCTCTATATATGTGAATGGTCATAGCGATTACAATGCTCTTGAACCGACCGATATATACGAGATATATAGATGTGTTTTGGCGAACATAATGAAGACAAATTCGTATATGCCTACCGTGAATCGAGATTTCAAGAATCTGAGAAAAGTCATTATTGTGGGGTTCAGTTCGTTGCGTTTAATGTCAATTTCTTTTGGATATTTCCTGGTTTTTTCAACGCATAACATGGTAAAAGGTAAACGAGAAGAATAGACAAAATATGAAGGCCCCCTACATAACACTTCTCGTATATATCGTGTAAAGGTTAATTAGCTATGCCCCCGGCTTGCCCTAGCCATGATAGAGGAGTTCACGTCCCCTTTGGATACCGCCTTTCTATTGAGATCGGGTTCCTGTATGTAAACGTATTTTTAGAAATGAACAACAACAAAAATATAGATACCCGAATGGTAAATAATGGGCCGTATGCGTCATTGGAGTGTACAATTTTCCCAGATAATTTCCATTCACCTCACTCGTGTATCAACGTACACACTGTGTGATAAATATAGATTGAGTTCACCTGATTTATCCTTTTATATAGGCTATTGTGCTTAATGGGGGACATCAGATATTTTGTCTGCTTATTGGTTATTACGTTATTGTTCGTTGCTATGCTACATCACACTACATAGTTTTCATCATAGCGTCACTCATCGATCGATCGTTTGATTGATTGATATTATTATGCCTATTTGCAAAATCACCAGACCATATCAACTGATTTTGTGCAAAGAAAGTAAAGTAGACTTTAAATCGGGCAGCCCTCGATTATTCCAGCAGTAGGGTCCTCAACATGTATGGGCAGTAAATAATAACAACAACACTAACAATGAATAACAATGATGATGACAATAATACTGATAATAATTATGATGATGATGATGATAGTAATGTTCATAATAAAAATAACAAGAATGATAATGATAATAACAATATTACTGATGATGATAATAATAATACTAAAAATGATGATGATGATAAAAATAAAAATGATGATGATGATGATAGTAAGTTTAATCTCAACTTTTTTAATCGGAATAAGATTGAGGGTAAATTTACCGATTTTCCACAAAGACGTCTTTGGCATAAAAGGCTTTCACAAAGAAAGAAGGAGAAAAGAAGAAAATAAGAGAAGGAGCAAAAATACTGATGAAAATTAATCATATTTTGTGCAATGATATGTTGTTAACTTGTATAAAAAAGTGTTTTTATTCAGGCTATTTTCAACCCTATACTTCTTCAGCATTATTGTTCGCATCTTTTCTTCTCACTGCTCCATTAAATGATATATTTCCAATTTCCTCTCAAAGTGAACAAAATTTATATTCCCATTATTTAATTGGGAAGAAAATTCCAATGTTTTGTGGAAATGAAATAAATACCAAATTTCCCAACACTAACAACCCAAGGTTGTTTACAGAGTACATTCGTTTCATAGTCATGATTGTAACATGAAGACCATACTCTGTTTCGTCTGCAGAAATAATGATCTGCGGCAATTATATTTGGTACAGCTTTCCGTGGTAAATCTCTGCATTGGGTTCCTGTTGACATTTGAAACATGTATTGTAAAATGTTTCATGGAATGTGCGGGGTAATTTTACCTGAATGTAATTTGGAAAAAGCAGTCTATATCACAGAGGGCATGAGATACCAGACTATTTGACTTTGTAAGGAGCAGGGGTATAATATAATCTAGGAAAGACGATGTCACTATATTGGTACCTTCTTCCTTCTCCCATTTTGAAATCAAACTTTTCGTCGACGGTCATCCGAACCGTCGCATCAGTCAATTTGGTCAAAAATCGATTTCGAGATTTTTTCATAAAATGAAAGTACGTTCTAGGCAGGGTGTATTTTATTGTCTGGGATATGAGAGGATTTTCACGGCGATGCCATAGATTTTTTTTTAATAAACTGCGCAAATCCCATTGGAAACGTGTACTGTAACAAAGCGATGCGACGTTTTGACTGACCCTGACGGTTTGGCTGATCGCGCGCATTGAAATCGCGGTTAGTCAAAACGTCGCATCACTTTTGTTACGTGAAAAGCAAAACGGCGTTTTGACCGACTGATCGCGCGCATTGCAAACGCTGTCAGTCAAAACGTCAAATCGCCTTTTCCCTATGGCGTTTTTGTACAGGGGAAATCTCAGCCGCTCACACCGAAATTACAAGCATCTAGCTCTTTTACGATATTTCCTTGGATAATTAGTTTTTTTGTAAAAAAATACCAATGTCAAGCAATTTTCTTGGTCTTTCCAACCATGTAATTTCTAGCAATTAAAGGGGTGGTCCAGGCTGAAAATATTTATAGCTTAATACACAGAGTAGAACTCACTGAGCAGAACGCTGAAAATTTCAGCAAAATCGCATAACAAATAATAAAGTTATTGAAGTTTAAAGTTTAGCAATATTTTGTGAAAACATTCGTCATGAATATTCATTAGACGAGCTGATGATGTCACATCTCCACTTTCCGTTTTCTTATGTTATTACATGAAATCATATTTTTTTTTCATTATTTCATACTTGTGTGAATAAAATGGCTCCCTTATAATGAAATAAGTTGCAGCAATAAATATCTAATGCACTAAATCAGTTGTCAATCCAATTTTTCTAGTTCTTGGAGGAAAAAATTGAATAAACCTAATTTCATATAATCAAATACAAAAGAACAAGTGGAGACGTGACATCATCAGCCCACCTAATAAATATTCATGACGACTGTTTTACAAAATATTACTAAATTTCAAAATTCAATAACTTTGCTATTTGTTGTCCAATTTTCACGAAATTTTCGGCATTTTTGCTCAGTGAAATCTACTCTATTTATTAAGTTATGAATACTTTCAGCCTGGACCACCCCTTTAATATGTTGTAAGGCTGGGGAACTAAGTGTGAAAATTATAGGAAACTTTGAAGTCGATTTTCTGTGAAATGGGCATTCAACGTCGTATACGGTTCAGATGACCGCCGACGATTTATTTGACGTTAAAAGAAATTTTGTGCTGCAAGGTACTGTCACCTGTGAATGTTTTTATAAAATAAGCCCCTGAATATATCACCATAAAATCATTATTAGTGCTTCAAAACAGTGACAATAAAATAATCAGAAATACCATCCCAATTCTATTTACTACATACTCCCAGGTGATAAATATTAACTGATGTTCTTTCAGTCACAAGTAATCTTGAAAGTGTCTGCACAATTTTAATGTCAATTCCATGGATCCAGCAGGCTAAAATATACACAGCTCTTTTACAAATAGGCCTATATGACATTATGATGTATAATACAAAATACATCAGAGTCCATTTAAGTTATTTGTTAATCAGTTAATCAAGTCATTAATGAATACTGAGGCGTCGATCCTGGGGAGGGGGCAATCGCCCCACCAATGAAAATATTGGGGGGGGAACATATCATTTTGCCCCCCCCCCCCAATAATTCCGGATATGCAAAAAAAAAAACAAGATTGTAATGTTCAGCAAGCTAGACTGATATACACATCTCGTTATTTATGTAAAATCGTGCTCAAAATGTCCGCTTTTCAGATTGGAATTTAAAAATTTTCAGCTCGCGCTTCGCGCTCGCATCATTTTTGTAGCAAAAACCCATACTTTTCATGGTTAAATAGGTGAATATAAATGTCCCGTTTTCAGTTCTAAGCCTAAAAAAATCCTGCTTCGATTTGCTATAATCTTTGGTTGGATCTTGTTCTTTATGAAGAACGTCCATTAAAATCATTTTTTCAGGTCAAAATATCAAAATTTTCAGCTCGCGCTACGCGCTCGCATCTATTCTTCTTTTAGGTACCGTACCAATCTTAATCATTGGTACCAATAATGGTTAGAATATCAAGCTTTGAGGTCAGAATATAAAGAAATGTCAGCTTGACACTCTCGGCAGTCGTACCATCTGTGTAGTGATAAATGTATCCTCATCATGAGTTACTACAAACAGACCTAAACAGGCGCGCTTTTCCTGTCAGTATACTAAAAAAAAAATCAGCTCGCGCTTCGCGCTCGCATTAATTTGTTGGTGAAATACGTGTCTGTATATATATATATATATATATATATATGCCTGTGTGTGTGTGGGAGGGTGTTTTGTACGATCGAGCGCCTTTGGAACATTAATGATTTTGCCCCTGAAAAATGGATCGACGCCCCTGAATGAATACTATTGTAGTACTTATCTTTATTCCAATAATTGCAATAACTATTTGCCAGGGCGATACTGCGTATTCAGAGCGCCTAGGAATTCCTGATCGGAAAAGATAAAACACACATAGTTGAACATAAAGGGGGAAATGAAGTTCAATGAAGCTCAGTGATCCTGCCCTATTGTGTTATCAACCTACGAAGCTTCCTTTTTCAATCTTTCCCCCGTTTTCTTCTCTTCCCCCTCTCTCCTCGCCCCGCTTGTGCCTCTCTCTCTCTCTCTCTTCATTTATTTCCTTCCTTTTTCATTTATGTGTCATACTTAAGCTAGTTTCATTAAAGGACCCTACTATCAATTATTTTTCTTCTGCTTAGATTCATTACCTCAGCGTCGGCCTCGTCGTCCATCTCGGGCAGATCTACGAGGAAAAACCTCTTGCCAGACACCGTCACCCTCCCGCCGGTTCTCGACTCCTCCGGTCGACTGCGTGTTCATCGACGACGGGACGATTCCATGCGGTTGGTACGACAGGCAGTCAACAGCGACCACAACGAGTGGATGGATAACAGCAGTGAGCATGACAAGCGGAAAGCGAAGAGTGCGCTAGGTTTCGCCGAGGTTTGAATCATCGTAGGAGATGGAAAGAGAGAGAGAGAAAGGAAGAGGAGGCCAATAATAAAGAGGGGGGGTGGAACAGTGGAAGGCTGATGATCAAGAAGGAGATGGAGGAGGGTGAAAAAGAGGAGGAGCGAAATAGAAAGAGAGAGAGCGTGGTGGGCTGACATGGCTGAGAGAAGAGGTGGAGAATGTGGATAACGAGAAGAAGTCGGAGGATGAGGGGAAAGAAAGGAGGAGGGAAGACGGAAGAAGAGGCGAAAGATATGCAGGAAGAACAAGATGGGGAAAGGAGAGAGAGGGGGCCGAGGAAGGGAAGGAGGAGGGGATGGATAGCTCGGAAGAAAGCGTATGTCACCAAATAGGCCCTAAGTCGGCTACCTCTTTGAAATAGGCCAACGACATTTCTATCCTAACTTTGCTTTCTCTCTTATTGCTGGAATTAATTTCCGACGACAGTAGCCGCAGCTTTAAATATTAACCATGTAGAAACAGGCCAAATCCCGGCTTCATAATTTATATTTTACTTGGAAAAGTTTGTCGTCCGTCAAAATGTATGACGTCAGAATTGTGTGTCCCGTGAGCTCCAAGTATCGTTTTGAACACGAGATCATACGAAAGTTCGGTCATCATGGTTACTTAACCGCAGCTCCCACGCACTTTGGATTTGCATTTTCAATGGCGCCATCTTAAGTCAATGGTTAAACAAATCCTGGTCGCATGATTTTTTTTCTTTCTTCAATTAATAGTTTCAAATTCCTTACATTGATCATAATTATTTTCAGTATACATCAATAGATTTATCATACTTGTTTTTGGTCATACATGTATATGGGGGGGGGGGAGTAATCTCTTGTCTCAATCATAGTGTTGGCTTCTCTGCCTACATGTATAGGGTCTAAGAAAACTTAATTTATGTCAATCATTTTGCACACATGCTAAATTATTTTATTGCACAGCGCCCTCTTCATTCATACTGTGTCAATCTGGGCACGTGCTCAAATTTAAGTATTATTTTTTTTTGTTATTATGAGCTTTACTTCTACCCAGGTTGACACTTCTTCTTGATTCTTTATTTGATTTTAATTTAATTTGTTATTATCTTCAACAACTGTGGGGGGACCGGGGTTGGTTGGGGCTTGGGGTGGGTTGGAGCATTGTGGTTTTCTTTGGCGCCTGTGAAATAGATTTGTGCGGTGCTGCCCTCAATTTGTTGCAATGATAATTCAACACTTGTATTGTTAATAGGGATAGATTGAGGGCGGTGTTGCATGAATTAGTTTTGCAGGCTTTGGAGGGGGTTGCAGTGTTTCGGCTTGCACCGTGTTCCAGCTGGCTCCGGTCTCCCCTACAGTTGTATTTTACAATTTTTGTGTTACATGCATGTTTATCTTTGTAAAGTCACATGGATTGGAAAGGAAGACCTTCGGGTTATAGTTATTTAGTTAATCTTTTTCCTTTCCCGGCATCCATGTGACTCTCCTTATCCTATTGTTTGTATATGTTGTATTATGTTTGATTATGCCGAATAAATAATAATAATAACAGTAATGGTAAGATCAGTGTGAGCGTGCTCCGTCAAATTTTAATGAAAAAATAGCTAATTTTGCCAAAGATACGATGGCAAAATGCCAAAAAAGTAAATTCTGCTTCACTTGCAAAGACAAAATCAACAGGATTCCATCTCATTGGTATGTCCCGGGATCTACAGGTCCAGGTTCATTCTCTTCTTTTTTCATGGTCGTGAATTTCTTTTTTTTTGGGGGGGGGGAGGTGGGCAAGGCAGCATCCCCATCTGTATGCCACTGGAAGATAAAGTAGAAGTAATGACATTAGTGGTAGATAAATTATCATTATTCTTCAGTGGCGGATCCAGGATTTTGAAATAGGGGGGCGCCAGCGGCGAGGGAGCGAAGCGACCGAGCGGGGGAGGGGGGTCCCCCCTCCCACGGCAAGGACTTTTTCAAAAAATCATGTCCAAAAGTCGTATTTTGAGAGCACCTTTAGAAGAAAAATGCACACTTAAATCACTGTAACTTCATGAATAAAAGACACATACTGACTCATTTAGGAGCTGGTTTCCAGTCACACACCGTATAAGCGGTCATTCAAAACATACATTTGGCAAAGGCTCTTCACTTGCATGTATCGTGTGATTGAAACGTCAAATTTAAATGATACGAAACTGAGACTTGTAATCGATAAGTTCCGAATAATCCATTCTGTTTATTGTCATTTGTGTATTTACATTGTGTGTTTCAAACGAGAATTGTTTAGTCGTATGGCAACATGCATAAAATTTGGTTCTTTTTTCCCCAAAATGCACAGTTTGCTCCTTGATAATTCGTTGGAATGATTGCTTCGGCGAAACTTAGTTGGGGCGCCCTGGATAATATGCCTCTGAATCTACCAGAAAGTGTAAAAGTTAGTTTACATTAAATACAAATATGTCTGACCTATACATTTCAGTGAAAACGTACATGACCAAGGCAGAATGATAATGCTGCGCACGTGGCGCCCGATATAGGGCTTCATCTTTGAGTGAAGAATAATCTCGGGGATAGACATTATCATTCGCATCGTTGACACTTTCTCTCGCGATCTGTTACTTACAATTTACATGTATTTGCCATAAAGACGGACAAACGCATGTTACAAAAAACACAAAATTTCGGGAAAAAATGATATCCAATCCAACATCTTCACACTGGTCACTGCACTGCAACTCCCGATTACAAGTGGTGCAACTTTCCAACCAATCGACTTGCGCGCCCTGGAATTCCAGAATTTACATATTGCAATACAGTATGACAGAGGTGCATTTGTGCGAACACAAAGGCCATGAGCGTAAGTTAAAATATAGTTTTGACTAGATCTAGCCCTTGAAATTGACTACATTGTACCAATCCAGTAAATATAACCATAAAAAAAAAAATCCGGCGAAAATAGGGGGGGGGGGGGGCGCGCCCGGGGCGCCCCCCTCTGGATCCGCCACTGTTCTTGATTATATCATTGCAACCATGGTAACAGAAAGTTTGTACATGTGCATGTGCACCTTGTTTTTTAATCTCTAATGATATTTACGTCTGAGAAACAGTCTGAACATGTAAAAGCGATTTTTGTCTCTGCATAGCAGAGCAAAACTATATAGGCGCCGCTTTCAGACAGCGGTGGCGGTGTCGTCAAAATTCAAATCATAAACAAGGATATGTTTTTGAAATGTCATAATAACTTAGAAAATATATGGACCTATATGAAACGTTGACGTAAGGTTAATCAAGTATTACTGAACATCCTGCTTGAGTTTCAGGTAAAATGACCAAAGTCAAAGGTTATTTAGGGTCTATGAACTTAGACCATTTTGTGGGAATTAATATCGAAATCTTAATCAAGGTTAAGTTTTTGAAATGTTGTTATAACTTCAAAAGAATATAGACCTAGTTCATTTAAACTTATACATAAGAGTAAAACAAGGTATCACTTTGGCGAGTTGGAGTTGCAAGTCGTACGCGAGCTGCGCGAGCACAATCTGAACCTGCTCAACTGCGCAAAGAAAAACAAGAATGTACAATCAGTATGGTCCAATGATGGTCGAGTATAAATAGCAAAAATAACAGCCAACAATTGCAAACCAATGAATAAAGTAATCCGTAACGAAAGTGACCTCATTTTCTCATAAACATTTAAATGGCATAAAATGAATTATCATTTCATTATATAGCTGACAAATAAGCGGAACTCCTTTGTTTTGTTTTTCATCTCCTTCACTGATAATATGGACCGCCTATTTTCTGTTAGGAAGACTTTCTTTGATTGTTCGATTCATCAAATTTTATTATATACAATCTTTAAGATTTTTCGTGTGTATTTTTGTGTAATTTATGTTTACATGGTATTGCTTTTTTATTATCAAAAACTATTGAGTTTGTATCATCTCTTTATGGTCAAATTTCCGTGTAAATGTAATAAACCAGTAAGAGTAACCAAAAGGCCCTTTTATGTATACCTCATGTGAAAAATGGGCACATAAAGTGTGCGAGGGAATTCCCAAATCCAAATATGATGATTTAAACGAAACTTTCGAAAACTGGCAGTGTACCGTGTGTAGTTTGAAACAATTTCCCTTTTGGGATCAGGAATGTATTCCGTCTGGAGAAAATTACGTTTTGAATTGTTCTCATTTTCCAAATAATACCCAAGTTGAAGATCATGCATACAATATACTTACTGATTTTCCAAATGATAAAGGCATTAAGTTAGCTCATGTAAACATCAGAAGTTTGAGAAATAAAATTGCAGATTTGCAACAATTTCTTATGTCAAATCCTTTTGATATTTTAGGACTATCAGAAACATGGTTGAACGATGATTGTTCAAACCATATAATATCCATTGACGGTTATAAGATTGAAAGGAAAGACAGGGAATGTTCTGGTGGGGTGTAGGATATTACATCAGTGAGAAATTTAATTACATGAGAAGAATAGAACTGGAAACCAAAAAACTTGAGGTTATGTGGCTGGAGATTAAAAGAAAAAAATAGCAGTTCGATTTTTGTTGGTATTTTATGCAGGAGGCCTTCCTCACAAAGTAACTATTTTACCACCCTTGAAGCAAATGTTGAAAAAGTAATTTCATTATCAAATAATATCATTTCAATGGGTGATTTTAATTGCAACATGAGTAATAATGCGTTGTCTAAAACAATTAAGGATATTTGTCATACTTATCAGCTTAACCAGTTAATCAATGACCCCACACGAGTACACCTCACAGTAGCACAATCATCGACTTAATACTTACCTCAAATTCGATTGAAAGTCGGGTGTAATCTCTATTGGTTTTAGTGACCACTGTTTGACTTTTGTAGTAGTGAAAGGCAAGCGCACAATGTTGCATTCTAAAATAAGTAAATTTAGGTTTTTTTTCGCAACTTTGATGAAAACATATTTCGAGATGACTTGAAAAATCAAAACTGGAATGATTTCAATAACCAAAACGTTCAAGTTGACGAACTGTGGTCTCATTTCAAATCTTTGTTTACTACTTTAAGTGATAAACATTCACCTTTTATTTCTGTCAGATGAAAAAGAAATGGAATACATTGGATTACAAATTAATACATAAATTTGGCACGTGACCGAGATTTCTTTATGAAAAAGTTCCAAAAACAAAAAGTGATTACTATTGGAAAAAGTTTAAGTACTATCGAAACAGAGCAAATAATTTGAACAAATTTCTTAAAAAAGAATATTACCAGAATAAGTTTTCAGAATGTGGAAATGATTAGAATAATAATTGGAAAGTTCTCAAAAGACTTTTACCATCAAACAAACAGGAAATAAACAACACAATCCTGATTGATGAAGAAATGATATCTGACAAAGTAAAGGTGGCAGGTTTATTGAATGAAGCTTTTAATAAAGTAGGCTCGAACCTACAAACAAGCTCAAGTTCCAACACAGTAGATGGTGCTTTTAACGATTTACAAACGTTAACTCAAACATATTATTCTTTTGAATTTCAAGAAATCAAATCTGAATTTGTCAGAAACGAACTACGCAATATTGATTGTAAAAAGGCTGTAGGAATGGACGGTCTACATCCTAAGTTACTAAAAGTATCTGCTGATATAATTGCGGAACCACTTTCTAATTGTTTAACTTATCACTAAAAACTTCTCAATTTCCATCTGATTTCAAAGTCGCAAAAATCACGCCAATTCATAAGGGTGGCTCGCTCAGTGTTGACAATTTCAGGCCCATTTCAATACTGCATGCCCTCTATGTAAAAAACCCTTGAGCAATAAAATTAAAAATAAATGGGTATGTTTTGCCTCATTGTGAGCAGTTCAAATTTCTTGGTCTGTGGTTAGACTCGAAACTAACTTGGTCTAGCCACATTAATGCGATTATTGATAAATGTAAGAAAAGATTAAATTTATTACGTTGCGTTTCGGGTACGTCCTGGGGGAATAGGTATGAAATTTTGATGATATACAAAGGTCTTACTTTATCTGTTTTAGACTATGGAAGTGAAATGTATGATTCTGCCTGTACATCTCTAAAGAAAAAGGTGACTCTAAACAATATAGAGCTTTGAAAATCATTACAGGAACGATATACAATGTATCATTAGAGTCTCTACAAGTTTTGACCGGTGAATCACTGTTGTTTTTTCGGAGAAAACTGTTTAATGATAAATTTGGATATTATTTGTTGTTTAGTACTTCATGTCATCCAAGTAGAGAAATTCTCATTGAACATACGAACAGACACGAATGGAAGGACGGGGAAAGACCTTTCAATCTTCGAGCCTGTATAGTGATGAGGTACTTGTAGAGAAGCAAGACAACTTATTAACAAAAATCCCGGAATGGCGTTTGTCCCGCCCTCCTGTGTCGTTTTATGCACATCGTATAATTAGAAAAAAGGATATGCTAACGGCCGAGATGAAATCTATCGTTCTAGAAAGAATTGGAATTGTGTGGAATGGTTATTTACATATATATACTGATGGATCCAAACAGGACAATTTTAGAACTGGGGCAGCATTTTATGTTCCTCAGTATAAAATAAAAAAGTGTTTCAGGTTATCTAATGTAAGTATCATGAGAGCTGAACTCATGGCCATTTTAATGGCACTTGAGTGGTTAGACTCCTTTGATAAACCATGTTCAGTTGTAATTTTTTGCGACTCTTTGTCAGCACTGAATATGATCGATTCTCATTTCATAAAATACACTATTGTTAATGAAATTTTATTCAAAATTCATAAGCCTAGTTTAAAAGATATCTGTATTAATTTTGAATGGATCCCCTCACATTGTAATGTTAACGGCAATGAGATCGTCGATAAAGCTGCCAAGAAAGGAGAAGCGAAAAATTTTATAGACATATTTTTACCAAACACTATAAATGAACCTACATGCTAAATCTGCCTGCCAGACACCTTGAAGGTGTCTGGCAGGCAGATTGGAATGCGTCTAGAAATGGTAGATTTTTATATGCTATTCATGATAATGTCTTTAAGCAGGCGTATAGAAAATGTTTTTCTCGGAAAGAGGAATGCCTCCTTTATGAAATCACAACAGGTAAGTGCGCATTAAACTATTATACTTTTCAAATTAAACAGCACTCTTAAGGCCTGTGTGAGGTGTGCAATGTATTTGAGACTATCGAACATTATATTTTATTTTGTTCAAAATATGTAAAGGAGAGACGCATCATTTTTAATAAACTTAAGATGAATGACCCGAATCTAAAACCATTATTGATTAATCCCGATTATACACGGGAACTATTATGTTTTATATATGCCACTAACCGATTTGACAGATAGGTGTGTGTCCTTTTCTTCAAACATTAGACATGAAAGAAGGATTGATATTTTTTATTAATAAGAAAAGACAAAACAAAAGAATAAGAAGGACGAGAAATTGTATGTGATGTCACAATTTAATTGTTATTTAACGAAGATTTTAAGAAATTATCTAAATATAGTCATGCTAGTAGCCGATTGGTTAGCTGTTGTGCCCTTTTTCACGAACAATCATTTAGCACGCGCGATATACTTAATTTCTCTATTTGTATTCAAATGTTTATTCGTCGAAGATGTTTAATTTGGTAGGAACTATTATAATAATAATAGGATGGGTGACTAATCTATATTAATACGTCATATAATCGTCACCAAGGGTTTGACGTCGTATGGATTGCCTTTGCCGACGACGTCCTCCTTACGAAAGCGACTGGCGCGTATAATCTGGAGAGATTGAAGAGCGCCATCATATTCAACAACAACAACAACAGTACACAAACAATTGTATTCGTATCTTAACCAAAATAGTTCATTGTCGGAACGTCAATCTGGATTCAGACTACTCCATTGCACAGCCACGTGCCTTTCGGAAATTACTGACTACCTGTTTGAAAATATGAATCATGGTCTGATTACGGGAGCTTTTATGATCTAAAAAAGCATTTGTCGTAATTCCACACGAAATAATACTTGATAAACTAATTTTCTATGGTATGAATAATGAGTGCGTGAATGGTTTAAATCGTACTTGGTCGGAAGACAACAATGTGTTAATATAGATGATTATTGTAGTGAGTTTTTAACTGTGAAATAAGGGGTGCCCCAGGGGTCAATCCTTGGCCCCTTGATCTTTTGTCTATATATTAACGATATTAACAACTTAAGAATTCATAAAAATTAAAAGATTTCACTTTATGCAGATGATACCGTTATTTTCAACAATTCTCATAACTTTTTTGAAGTTCAATTGAATTTACAAAATGACTTTGGTTTAATATGCAAGTGGTTTGATATTAATAAAATGTATATTCATCTACAGAAAAACATGGTCATGCCTTTCGGCACTAAAAGAAAGCTAGATAATCACCAATTCAAGATCAAATTGTACGATAACTACTTGCAGTGTGTTGATAAAATGAAATATCTTGGTATTGTACCTGACTCGCAACTGACCTGGTCTGACCATGTAAGATATATATGTAATAAAATATCACGTACAATTGGATGTATTCGCCGCATAAAGCAATTAATACCCCATAAAACTCTTGTAACCTTATATTTTGCTTTAATTTTACCACATATTGATTATTGTTGCACTGCATGGGGAAGTTATTCAAAAACAAATCTTTCCAAACTACAAAAATTACAAAATAGATATGCAAGATTAATATTAAATAAGGATTATAATACACCACAGTGTACACTTCTTACAACCCTAAATTGACAATCCGTTGAACAAAGACTGAAATATCAGTATATAAAATAATTAATGTAAAAGCCCCTATTTAAAATCACTTATTACTTATCGCACCTTTAAATATTGTACCCGCTATGCACTAAATTCTCTCCTCGACATTCCATTCCCCAAAACTGAATTCAAAAGAAAGTCATTCTCTTATAAAGCAAGCTCCCTATTTAATAAACTCCCATTTTCAGTTCAATCCACCAATTCTATAAATTCTTTTAAACGAGGTTACCTATTGGCCAAACATTTATTATAACAAAGTATCTTCTAGTATTCTTTCCTTTTTGTTTATTTGTTTTCTTTTTTATGTTGATTTTATAGATTATAACTTTTTATATAAATTTTCACTTGTATTTATATTTATCATGGTTATGTTCTAATTTATGTTTTTAAAGGGGAAGGCTTCGTTGTAAAGCAGTTTTATAATTGAACCGAACTACCCTCCACCTTATTTTATTATTTGTTATGAATAAAACATGATTAAATAAATAAATAAAGGCTGCATCTCTAGTATTGGTGATGTCACTGCATTATACGATGTGCGTGGATGGTGATTACGGAAGATCGTCTTTGAAATTGCATAACTTGAACTTGTTTTGGTGGCGGCATTTCGAAACGAGTTCTGGACGTTTGTTCAGCAATTGGGACCTTTCGCAATCCTCACGCAGGCGCGGATCCAGAAAAAAGTGTACTCTTTATCTTGATAGAAACTACGAAAAACAGAAAGAAAAGTAAGAAAGAGGTATAATGATGTGTAATTTACAGCCTCGTAACGGCCGGTCCGACCCCGAAAGGAAACAAGAAAAAGGTGAGGGGGAAAATTGGAAAATAGACTTTATATAAAACAATTTCCCTCGCGCTTCGCGCTCGCATTGCCTGTGTAATGAATCCCATTCAAGAGGATTAAATGACACTTCTGAAATCAAATTGCACGCAATATTTGAGCTCCCACATCAAGCTTTCATTAGTTTATTATTATTATTTATATTATTTTCACACAAAGCGTTATAACGAAATTTTGAGCTTGCGCTCGCATTATTTGAGATATCTGTCCTCTTGGAAATTCTTTCCAAAATTTGTCAAAATGCTCCTTTATCATGTCAGTATATCAAAAAAAAATTTAGCTCGTGCTTCTCGTTCGCATTAATTGTTTAAAACGCACAGCTTGTTCTTTATTTAAATAAACGCGCTTAGGCTGACCAGTTTTCAGGTCAGAATATCAAAAATTTTGAGATCGCGCTTTGCACTCTCATTATTTAATTGGTGATACTTGTATCCTCTTCATTAATCACTAAAAAATTCCTAATTGAGTTCCTTTTCACGGTACTATAATAAAATTTCGGCTCACTCTTCGCACTCGCATTGTTTAGTTGGATATCTTTGTTCGTGATTATAAAACCAAGGGCAATATCACATGCACCAAGGGCAATATCACATGCACCACCACTAATGTTGTATATCTCATCACTCGCAGAGTTTGTAGAGTACAATACGTAAGGGAAACCAAGACCACACTCAAGAAACGATTCTACGGGCACAGATCCACCATCAACACAGCAAAGCTGGACACTCCAGTTGGCCGCCATTTTAACCTTCCCAACCACTCCATCACTGACATGATGCTACAAGGCATCGAATCTTTAGGTACCCGTCCTGACTCAGTCCGTAATAGCAGAGAGAAGTTCTGGATGAGACAACTTCGCACCATCCAACCTCATGGCCTGAACATCCAAGAGGGGAACGACTGATTAATCCTTTTCACCCACTTTCCATTTGTATTCACATATACAGTGCGTCCCAGAATAAACGAAACCGAGATTTAACGATCATTTATCATAACTTAATAATAAATAGAATAGACAAATGACCTACCAATTTAAAGCTTAGAATCTCCTCTTTCATCTGATATTACTTAGGTTATTTCTTATTCACGCATGAGTGAGCAAAAACAATTTGAAGAAAGGATACCAAAAACTCATTTGGCGGGGGTATCTGGGTTTCAAAAAGAAAACCACATTTCTGAAAAGTTCAATATCTGCTCTTTAATTTGGTACCTAAATTACAGAAAATGGTCAAGAAATAAAAAAGTTCTGGTCATTTGAAATAAGGCTTGTATTTCCATAATTTCATGAGATAAACGTGTTTTCACCGGTTTCCCACAGAAGCTTTCGCATGGTGAACAAAAGATTTAATGCATGGCTGATCGTCAACACAACAGAGTGTCGAGTGAGTTTGAAAGCCAGCCTGGAGAACCTCTTCATTTTATGAAATTATTAAAATTCAAGCCTTATTTCAAATGACCAGAACTTTTTTATTTCTTGACCATTTTCTGTAATTTAGGTACCAAATTAAAGAGCAGATATTGAACTTTCAGAAATGTGGTTTTCTTTTTGAAACCCAGATACCCCCCGCCAAATGAGTTTTTGGTATCCTTTCTTCAAATTGTTTTTGCTCACTCATGCGTGAATAAAAAATAACCTAAGTAATATCAGATGAAAGAAGAGATCCTAAGCTTTAAATTGGTAGGTCATTTGTCTATTCTATTTATGATTAAGTAATGATAAATGATCGCTAAATCTCGGTTTCGTTTTTTCTGGGACGCACTGTATATATATATATATATATATATATATATATATTTAATTTTTTTCCCCCTCAGCTCTTTTAGATTAGTTACATTTTAGTTTCTGCCTCTACTTTACTCCCATATCTCATACAAGCTCAGCTCCTATTTTCCCTCCCTTATTCAGGCAATATAACTATTATTATATATTTATTTTTTCTCTCCCTTCACCTCTCAGATTTACCAGTTACTTATTTTGCTTTTTTTCATGTTAACTATGTTTGTTTTTTCTCTCATTTACACCCCCTTTCTCATACAGCATCAGCTTCTTTATTTGCTTTTACCCTTTTAGGCAATTTGCTTCCCTTCCTTATATACAGGTTTTTTTTTTTTTTTTTTTCTACTAGTCTTCTGTTTTTTCCCCTCACACCCAGTGGATTACAAATTCAGTTACACCATTTGTATATATATACATATATATTTTTTCCTTTTGGATATATTTATATACTTTTATACTTACAGATTTATTTTTACACTTACTTTCTTCTCTTAGTTTGTTTAATGCTCTATCATACATACTTATGTCTTTTGCACATTATCAGTTGTTCCCTTTTCTTTCCCTTTTTCCCCACTCTTATGCACCAGTTTATTATGCCTTTCTTTGTTATCTGTTTGACCCACCTCTCACTAATTCTCTTGTTATTCATCTCTTCCTCATACCCCCTATCACTGTTTTGTTCTAGATCCTGTTTGATGTTGCCTGCCTCATATCTTAATCCCTCCCCACTTGAGGTCTTTCTTTGGCCTTACTCACACTAACTTCCCTTTGTGTCTGCCTACTCCTTTTCTTTCATCCCCTTCATTAACCTGATTGGTCATCTCTTCTCACTAATGCCCCTTTTGTCTCCTTGTTTCCAGTGTTGCTGTTGAATGTCTGTGGTCTATATTAGGGTTGTTCCACTTTATTATTTGTTTGTCATTTTGCCTCCGAAGAAGATTCTGCTAGGATCGAAAGCTTGGGCCCCTTTTGACTCTCTTATTTACTCCATTGGCTCTATTTTTAGATAAGCAGTTTTCAGCAGCTTCTTTTTGCCATTATAAAAACTTCTCAGAATCTTCAGCTCTAAGGACATAACATATCAAAGAATTTTAGCTCGCGCTTCGCGCCCGCATATTATAAGACCATATGAGATACCTTATCTTGTTTATACATTAAAACTAACATATACTTAAAATTTCAGTCTTTAGCTAGGACTACCCCCTGAAAAACCAACAACAAATAAATCAGATTATAGCGGCCAATCGAGGAAAAATGTTGATGAAAATATACTTCTGCCCCCCCCCCTTTGCGAAAGCTGGATCCGCCCCTGTCACGGACTCAGGTGGGTCCCCAAACACAAAGTTAACGCTTAATCATACACTTGATTTTTAAGATTGATTGTGCATTATAGTCAATAGAATCAAACGTAGAAACTGCTCTACAATCAATGCTAAGTTTTGTGTTACAGGGGGGTTATAGGCCGTACAGATCTGCTTTTCGTGTGCAAAACCCTTTTCCGCGACACCCGCACCACACATGCATGTATATTACGACTGATGGCTGGAAACATTCGAAATGCAGGACCTAAAATAGATTATGACATGGATAAGAAAGTGGTTTCTCAAACAAATCGAGTACATATTGAGTGAGGAAAACTTAAGCCCCTTTCGCACCTTCACGGATGCAACACGGATCATCACGGATCTCAGTCCGTGATGACGCGGGGTGCCAAATATGTATTTTCCTAGCATTCCCGGAGTGAGTACGGAGTTAACTGGTTATTAACACGAAAAGTACGGAGTCTACAAGGATAGGCAAGGTAGCAATAGGGATCCTGTTTGATATGCTCCCGGAGCCAACACGGAATACCCGGATGATCACGGATGTTACTGGGTCTTTACACGGACCTTACCACTTCTTGTCGCCGGCATCTTGCTAGAATGAAGTTTCGTCCCTTTTTGCAGCATCTGGAGCATGCTCGTGCTTGGTTATGCAATACGGATTATTGTTCATGCACGCAAACAATACAAACATTTGACTCCGGATAAAGCCGATATCAACAAGGATCACCCGTTCTTACAAATAGCCTTCCGGATGCATTCGGTAGCTACACGGATGTACGAGGAGGCTACAAGGATGATTATCAGTCCGTGTACTCCGGGATGAAAAATTGAACATGTTCAATTTTTCTCCCGGACATGCCGGTACATCAAGGATGGCGCCGGATGAGTAGCCGGAGTGTACACGGTAGTCCCGGACTGTACACGGATGACCCCGGATTGACAATCCGGGATGATCCGTGTTGCTTCCGTGAAGGTGTAAAAGGGGCTTAACTGAATGAAGGCTAAAGCCCCTTTTACACATTCACGGAAGCAACATTTCGCATGCGTTGATATGTACACATCATATGCGATAACTTTGAACTCGTTTCCTTTTGTTTCTCTGTTTCTTTTGTTTACTCCTTATACACAAACAATATACATCTCGCACACGATGTAATGGGCATTATGTTTTACATTCCCCAGAAATGGGGGATTAGATTCAAATTCCGGGAGGGGGGGGGTGGGACTATGGCAATGGGTTTACCACCAAGGAACTTAGTCTCTACTTTTAGACATAGTCATTATTTGCATCGTAGAATTTCATTACTATCATGGCAGCACAGCAACCTTTCAAATTAACCTGTTGTTAGCTGGTGACATAAACTCTCATCCTGGTCCTCCAAAGCGGTCCGGTAATTCTACAAATGATGCTGGACCACCTCCAGGAAAGATGAGAAATTTATCAGGAATTTGTATGAATGCCCGAAGTCTGAGACATAAAGTTCCCGATCTTACAACTTACCTACATTGTCATCCTGTGGATATAATATGCATATGCGAAACATGGCTGAATGAAAATTGTGACTCATGTGAACTTGATCTATCGGCAGATTGCATAGCCTACAGACGAGATCGCCATACTGTGAGTAAAAGTTGTAGCTCTAATCCCAGAATTAAAAGCGGTGGTGCACTTCTTGGTCTGAAAGCTACCCCATGTCCAAAACGCCTGCTGAACCTTGAACATCCTCACCTCGAAGTAGTAGTTGCTGAGGTTTCTTTACATGGAAGTAGGTGGTTATTAATTGTGATCTACAGACCACCTAATTCTAATGCAGAATACTGGGAACTGCTACAGCAATTTGTTGACGATATTCAGGCGGTATCTGCCACATACCAAGGTATCATCTTGACTGGTGGTCTCAATGTTGATCTAACATCTCCTACTTCTACCGATGCAGCTCGGCTTACATCAATTTTTGACTCGTTGGATATGGTACAGCTAATACCTTCAGTGACAAGGCCTGCAAGTGATCACCCAACCTCTGGTTCCATTATCGATCATCTGTTTACCTCCCGTCCTGATCTTTTTGTGGAAGCATCTACATGTCCTAATCCAGTAGCGAGTGACCACCATGTAATTGTCCTTCGAAATGAGGATCACTAGACCTTATGTCCCTAAAGACGTCTTTCGTGAATTCATGTTGTTCCACAAGGCAGACTTCCCGCACTTGAACAATCTGCTAAGGCTTTCGCCATGGGAGATGGTATTCCATGAATCTGACATCAATGCCACTTGGGAGGGCTTCGTTGACATGTTCAAAGCTGCCTGTAGAGATGCCATCCCATATACTCGATCTAAATCACGCAAGACGAAACCCTGGATCACTCCAGACATTAAAAGTCTCATAGTGAAGAAGCGGAAATGCTTCAAGCTCGCTAAGCGGAGTTCCCTTAGCCAAGCGTGGTCTGAGTATAAGAGAGTTAGAAATGATGTCAAAAACAAAATCACTGCATCATACTGGTCATATGTTAACAATTTGTTTTCTTTACCAGATAATAAGAAAAGATTCTTCTCATTTGTCAGATCCCGGAAATCTAGTCCGCCGCCTCCTTCAATTTTAGTTGATGGAAAGTTGTTCAATCGGCCTTATGAAATTGCTGAGAAATTCTCATCATGTTTTACTAAAGTCTTCTCAGAGCCTGGAGATTGCCCTTCTCACCCATCAAGTTGCGCCTTTCCAATATCTGCTCTAAGCTCAGCACCGATCACTGCTGGTTATATTCATCGACGACTTATGCTTCTTCCAAACAGTAAGGCACCTGGGCCCGACGGCATCGCCGTATCCGTCCTCAAACAAACTGCAGCGGTTATTGCTCCCATACTTCAGCGTATTTTTACTATTTTCCTAGCAAATGGTGAGCTCCCACAAGACTGGAAGTTGGCTAGCATAACTCCGGTCTTCAAATCAGGTGATCGTTCTCACCCTGGGAACTACCGTCCTGTAGCTTTGACGTCAACTAGCTGTTTCAAAATTAATGGAGTAGTATGCGTGGCTGAGGCAATTGACATCCACTTTCAGCTTAACTGTTCTATTTCTCAAACCCAGCATGGCTTTACTAAGGGCAAGTCGTGTGTAACACAGCTTCTACAATTACCAAATGATTAGTTGACATCACTGGATCATCGACGACCAAAGCCTATAGATGTGGTCTTCTTGGACTTTTCTCGTGCGTTTGACAAGATACCGCATGACATATTATTACGGAAACTTTGTAGAGACTTTAACACTCAGGGTAACTTACGGTACTGGTTGCGATCATTTCTAATTGAACGCTCCCAGCGAGTTATATTCAATGGACACTACTCAGAGTGGGTTGATGTTCATTCAGGTGTCCCTAAGGGAATGTACTTGGCCCGAAGCTATTCAATTTGTTCATCAACGATATAGTTGGATTTATGAATTCCTCCCATGCACTTTTTGCCGATGATACACTCATATATCGATCCATACAGTCACCCGCTGATGAAAAGATATTGCAAGACGATTTAGATAAGATATGTTTATGGTGTACAGCAAATCGCATGGTACTAAATGTTAGTAAAACAAAAATCATTCGCATTGTTGGTGGACTTAGAAATGTCAATAATACCAAGTATGTCATGAGTAATAAGCCCCTGGACTCTGTCTCACAAATCAAATATTGGGCTAATATTAAACTCTAAACTTACCTGGCATTGCATGTAGAATATGTAGTATCCAAAGCAAATCGACTGCTTGGTCTCATCACTACTATGTCACAGGTTTTATCTACAAAGGCTTTATTTGCATTGTATAAAGCCCTAGTACTCCCCATTATTGAATATGGCATGCCCACGTGGTACTTACACAACGGTTACAGCCCGATAGACCGCGGGTCCGATAGTCCGCTGTGTGTGTAAAATAGTGAAATCCAATGTCATCAAGAGGTCAAAAGGTCAATGATACGAGTCCATGTGGTTCTATAACGATGACCCACAGGACAATCGCCCCCTGACATCTACTTCAAGGAAAATGTTATACCCATATTTTTATCGTCGGGGACTGTTACCCCTCTTCCGGAAATTTACCCTCTAGACCGGCGCCATACGGAGCCTCTAAAATGCCATCGACTTGACGACATGGCGAGATACTTTATCTTGCCATGTCGACTAAATAAGCTTATTATGTCCGCATGGAGAGATACGTTATCCTGCCAAGTCAGTTCACTTATAAAAACTTATGTGTCAACATGGCGAGATATCTTATCTCGCCAAGTCGACTTCAATAAGTTACATGTCAACATGGCGATATATTGGGATTCTTGCCGGGACTTGTACCCTTTATATCTCGCCATGTGGACATATCTTAATATATCGCTATGTCGAAATAATAACCTTAATAATCACTTAGGCGGGGAAGCGGGGGGGGGGGGGGCCGGGGGGACCTTCCCCCCTAAATTTGAGGTGGGAGGACGGTCCCCCCTAAATTTCTAGTTGAGAACCTTTTCTTTTGTTGTCAATTTCTTTTCTACGTATCCCCCTAAATTGAGGTAGACCCCCCTAAAAATATTGCCCCCCCCCCCCCCAATTTAGGTTGATAACCTTTTTTTTTCCTTGTCAAAATATTTTGGTGTCCCTCCTAAAATTTTGGTTGATTTGCTTGTCAAATTTTTACCTGTGTCCATCCAAAAATTTCAGGTGGATCCCTCAAACAGTTTTGCTTTCCACCGCCAATGATTAATTAAGACATGGTAAGATAAAGTACCACGCCATGTCGTCACGTTGATGGCATTTTTACAGCTCCGTACAAGGGGTAATTATCTGGGGTAATTGTCTGGACGGTAAATTTCGGGGGGGGGGGGGGGACAGTCCCCGGAGGTAAAAGTATGGGGATATTTTCATCGAAGTAGTTGTCAGGGGGTGATTGCCCCAATTTGGTTATCGTTATAGAACCCAGGCGCGGATCCAGGATTTCGTGGGGAGGGGGCAAATTTTAACCTGATGTTTGACGCCCATGTGTACTTTTCGAAAAATGGCGCCCACTCCCTCCCTCCCGGCCAGGCTAACTTAAATTATCTTATAATCACATTAAAAAAAATAAAGACCACTTTTTACTGTGTTCTTGAAAAAAAAATCAATGAATACATAAATACCAAAAGGAAGGGGGACACAGAGGCGGTTCCAGCCAATAGGGGGGGGGGGTTTGGGGCGGAAATTTGTTTCAGCCATATTTTCCCTGATCGGCAGCTCGAAAATAATTTTTGTTTGTTTCTTTGAAGGGGTAGTCCTCATTAGTCACTTCTTGGCTTTATTCTTATAAATCAATATATAATATCATAATCTCTATTTATACGAGCGCGAAGCGCGAGCTAGTTTTGGGGAAAGTTTATGTATTTTTTCCTAAAATTTGAAATGATTCTGCACTGTTAAAAAAACCCTGATTTTACAGAAAAATAAAAGAAGATTTTGCAGAAAGCAATACCAGAATCATTCTTTAAATTCATGAAACAGGAATTTTTCTGCATTTTAACAGAACAGGTCTGTGAGAAAAAGGGGAAAAGAGTGTTTTATTTAAGGAAATTTGTAAGATTACACACACCAAATACAAATTTCCTGTAAGATTACGCAATCTGGTAAGATTACAGGTGTTCTCGAGACTCTGCTGCAGGAACTTCTTTTAGTTTAAGGATAAATTTTCTAACAGTGTGGGCAATGTTTGTTATCCTAAAAAAGACATGTATGCAACTTAATAATTACTACGAACGCAAAGCGCGAGGGTAAATGAAGTGATGAAAAAGACACCTGTTAAAGTAGCATTTAACAATCAAATAATGCGAGCTGAATCTTTTTGACAATTTTTTAACTCAAGCAGAATAGGTATATGAGTAAACAATTAAAGAAAGCGCGAGCGGGAAATTACTGAACGAGACACTTTATTCATGATTTGTAAATCCTGAAAAGGATGAGTATTAATAATGCGAGCGCAAAGCGCGAGCAAAAAAATATATACAGTTTGAACTGGTACCTGCTGAAAAGGTACCTGCCAAGGACTGCTTGCACTTAGCCATGAAGGCGTCACATGTTTCAACAATCAAAAAATGCGAGCGCGAAGCGCGAGCTGAACATTTTTGAACTTTTTAAAAGAAAGAATGGAAAATTTCAATCAGTTTTTTGTAATCGTGAACAAAATAGCTATATAATTTCACGATAGATGCGAGCAGAAAAAAATCGAGATTTAGACCTAAAAGTGGGCCACTCTGTTCATGTTTTATAAATCATGAAAAGGATGAGTAATATGGGGTCTTTCTACATTAATAATGCGAGCACAAAGCGCGAGCAGAAAATTTTTGATATTGTGATCTGAAACTGGATAATGATTTAAATTAAAGAACAAGTTGAGTATCTGAATAAACATGCGCGAGTGTGTTTCATATTTAGACCTAGAATCTAGGCATTCTAAATACAACTTTATTCATGAAAAACATGAAACTCTGATAGTCCGATCTGAATAAAAAATCAATTTCAGCTTTATATTTCAAGCACTTTGTAGAAAAATTGTAAGGTGGATATGGATCGCACTTAAAAAAAGAGCTGATATTATTGTTAGTTTTAGTTTTGACATAGGACCGGGACATCCTTACGACATGCCATCATATGAAAATGATGACTATCTTCCTCTTGCTAAGCGCGAGATGAAACAAAAGGGACAATTTGATTATTATATCATATTTATTAATGCCTAATGAGGGCGCGAAATCTGATGATATCATGGCATAAAAACTGGACATTTTCACTTTTGAATAGGATAGGATGCATATTAATTTTTTTAACCATTAATGCGAGCGCAAATCGCGAGCTATAATTTTTGACAAACTGTCATGAAAAGGGGATTTTAAGTAGTTTGTTGTATAATCAATATTGAAACATTTATATATATATTTATATAACTCGCCAATCAAAATGGGAGCGTGCAGCGCGCTAGCTGATGCGTCTTAACAATCAGGGGGGCGTTTTATGAAAGGACTTGTCGGACGTTTTACCCGACAAGTCCCATTTTATCCGACAGTTACCATAGGAACAGTGCCTCTCAGCCAATCAAAATCATGGAAAGTTGTCAGATCTGACAACTTGTCGGATGAAAATATTGATGAAACGCTCCCCTGATTAGAAAAGGGATATTTTGAAACCTTTATGGAATACACGAAAATATAGGTACCCGATAAATAAAAGTTTGTGAGCGCGCAGCGCAAGCAGCAAATGTTAACACTCAAATCATAAAACTGACATTTTTACAGAGCACTTTTAAAAAACCAATTTGTAAATTACACAAAATAATGAAAGTTCGATTTCCGAGGTGAAATATGTGTTATATATTGACTTCCAAACTTGATATTCGAACTCCATATATGTAAATCACCTAACAGGCAATGCGAGCGCGAAGCGCGAGCGAAAGTTTTATGTAGTGGCACGAAAGATTCTTTTTATTTTCCAAGTCTTCCCCTCATCTTATTTTATGCACTCGTCGTCCTTCTCTTCTTTTTTCCCTCTCTTATTCCTCCCTTTTCCTTCTTTCTTTCCTTTTGTTTATTTTTTTTGTTCCGCCAAGGGGGGGGGGGGGGCTCGGCCCCCTGGATCCGCCTATGGGGACAAGGGGTGGGAAAATATTACAAGCAAAAAAAAACGTTATCATTGCCAAAGTAAGGTCATCTCGTCCCAAAATACATGTTTTATTTCGATTTAGAATGATGTATTTCTTACCATCATAAAAGACCAAAATTAGTAGGGGGACATTTGATGTTGTGTCCCCCCTATTATCATGAGTAGGTGGGACACGTCCCCCTGTCCCCACGAATAGAGGGAGGGGCCATTTTTCACCCATATTTTCCCCGATCAGCCGCTCAAATTTGATTTGTCCAAGTGCCGTAATGAGCCAACAATTTAGAGGGGGCTCGATATGGCGTACCGCATAAAATTAATAAGAAGTTGGCAGTGAGCGAAGCGAGCAAGCAAATATGTTGACATTCTTATTACAAAAATACAAGGGTTTGATAGATTTTGACATATTTGGAAAAGAATAGTATATTTCATCCTAATCCCTATTTCCTTTTCTCTCTATTTTTTCTTAGTCTTGATTCTCTCTTTTTTTTGTTGGGGGGGGGGGGGGCAAACGCCCACGTCCTAACAGTCACTTCCTAGATTTACTTTATAAGCAACATACTTGTGCTAAAAATGAAATTTCATGTATGTTGTCCTGAATATTTAACATTCTGGGCAATGTTTGTGACCCTGAACAGGATATCTATCTCGCTAAATATGAAACTCGAAAACATTGTGTTTGTCTAGTATCGTAAAAACGGGATTTTTTAATATAAGCTGTTGGGCAGGACATATATTTCACTATAAACAGGCAATACGAGCAATTTTGCGCCCCCGGTCGAAAATGAATTTGCAAGCCCCCTAAGTTCAAGGTCAATTTGGCGCCCTCGGTTGAACATAAACGTGGCTCCCCCATGTGAAATATAACTTTGCCCCCCCCTGAAACATGTATTTGTCGCTTTATGGTCAAAATTCAAATTAGCGCTCCCCTAGTTCGAACATCAATTTGGTGCCCCGCTAGATCGAACATAGATTCGGCGCTCCCATAGTTCGAACATCATTGTGTCACCGCCTAGTTCGAACATCAAATCGACGTCTGGGTCAACATCTCCCTCTTTCGTTTCCCTTCTTCTTTTTTTCCTCTTATCCTAATTCCCCTTTCTTTCTCCCTTTTTCCTCCCTCTTCCTCTTCCATTTTCTACTTCTCTTCTTTTCCTTCCTCCAATTTCTCTGCTTTTTCTTCACTCTATTTTCCCCTTTTCTTTTTTTTTTCTTGTCTTCCTTTTATCCCTTTTCTTTTTTCCCCATCTTTCCTTTCCCCCTTTTTCTTTTTTCACGTGTTTTCTTTCTCTGTTTTCTCGTTTTTCTTCTCTTCCTTTCCCCTTACTTTCTCTTTTTCTCCTCTTTTCCCATCTATCTTTTTCTTATTTTTCTTCCCATCTTCCTCTCTTTTTAATATTATTCTCTTCCATCCTATTTTTTTTCTTCTTCTTTTCCCCTTTTCCTTTCTCCTTTTTTTCTTTTCCATCTTCCTCTTTTTTTCTCTTTCCCCCTTTACTTCTCCCTTTTTCTTTCCTTTCCTATTTTTTCTCTTTTTTTCTTCTCTCCCTCCCCCTTCCACCCCCTCTCTTTTTCTTCTCTTCTTTTCCCTCTTCCTCTATCTCTCTTTCTTCTCAACTTTCTTCCCATCTTCTCTTCCTTCCTTTTTTTCTTCTTCCTTTTCCTTTCTCCTTTCTTTCCTTCTCTTCCTTTTTCTTTATCTTTCCTTTCCCCCTCTTACTCTCTTTTCTATTTTCTTCTTCTCCCATCATCCCCTCTCTTTTTATTCTCTCCCTTTTCCCCTATCCCCCTCTTTCTTTGAGCTGGGGGGTGGGTGAGACAGATCCCCCTCGCCCACCCCCCCCCCTCCCCATGGATCCGCACCTTATAGAACCCATGGTCTCGTATCATTTGACCTTTGGACCTCTCGATGACATTTGATATATCTGATCATAATTTTACACACACTGCGGTCAATCGGACCCTCGGTCTAACGGACCCGCAGTCTATCGGACCCGCGGACTATCGGACCCGCGGTCTATCGGGATGTCCCCTACACAACAGGTGTCTGATCGACAAAATTGAGTCTCTGCAAAGGAGAGCCACTAGTCGATTTGACAGTCTCATAGGCTCAATACACCAACCTAGAAATGTTCTTTCCGATGAAGTTTTTTTCTTGATTCGTGTTCCTAAGGGGTCCTAGAACAAATTCAGCTTGGTTGCCAAAAGTTGCCGTTTGGGCAATTTTGCTAATTTGCATAAATCCAAAATGGCCGCCAGATGCCATCTTGAAAACCTAACTTTTGAACCCCTGTCCACAAAATGATGAGTAATGACTCGTTTTAGGGGTTAGAAATGTGTAGAACTGATTTCTGTAATCATTTTTGCAATATAAGGTCATCTTCAGGTCAAATCCAAGATGGCCGCCATATGCAATCTTGAAAAATTGACTTTTGTTCCCCTTGCCCAAGAATGACGAGTAATACCTCTACTTAGGGGTTTGGGGTGTGCAGAATCCATTTCTGCTTTCTATTTTGCAATATAATGTCATCTTCAGGTCAAATCCAAGATGGCCGCCATATGACACCATCTTGAAATATCAATTTTTGAACCCTTTGCCCCAGAATCATGCATAATAACTCTATTCATGAGTCATTAGGTATGTTGATTCAATTCATGTAGTTATTTTGCACAAAGGATAATCTTCAGATAAAATCCAAGATGGCCGCCAACCGCCATCTTGAAAAATTACTGTCTGAGGCTTATACGTGTTAGAACTAATGTAAAGGGATTTCAGTAAGATACTCATTTCTTTTATTAATTCTCAAGTTTTTGTCCCAGAATCATGAATAATATCCCTCTTTTCGTGAGTTATTTGGTATGTTTATTCAATTTCTGTTCATAATTTTGCAATGTAGGATCATCTCCAGGTCAAAATAATCCAACATGACCACTAAACGCCATATTAAGAAAAAAAAAACTACTTCCGAGACTATTGAACCTTGAAGAAGTGCTGTCCCTAATAAGGTTGTTGTTATGTATTGGAGCTCATGTAATGGGATTTCAGTGAGAATGATTCATTTCTTTTAATCACTCCATTTTTAGTTTGAGGTCAAGTCATGTCTAAGATGGTCAGATGGTTGATAGATTTCGTCATTAACCGCTTACTTTAGAATTAAACCATTCAAGGTTTGGGCTATGATTTCGGGAGTTTTGATCCCTTTTTTATTTCTGTGCAACCATACTTTTCCAGTGAAATGACTTTAAAGTATTATTTGAATTAAAAAGTGATTTCTCCTTTTTTTTTCAAAAAAATTGATTTAATTATTAACTTCCTTTATAATTATTATTGGACTTTTCCTCCTGACAAGAGCCATTGACTTGGTCAGCAGGAGTGCACTCTTTAGCCTCCTGCAGAAGATAGGCTCCCCAAGACTGTTCCACGGTCAGGATTGTTCTCATTCGTGAAATGTTTTACGGAAACGATGTCGCCCCTGCCTCTCAAGAAGTGGGAGTACAAGACCTAGTCATACATAACAGCTGCCTGTCTTGTGCATGTAAGGGGTTTGGACCATCCATCAGACTTTGAGACAGTCAGAAATCCTGATAGACTCAAGACACCGACTGTCCTCCAGATATGTATATCAACAGCACACACTCGTCTGGTTATGGTGGACTCCTCACCTACCTTGGACCGACTATATGTCTCTTGTCCCCTTTCACAGGACAAGCATATAAGCATCAGGATTGTAAAATCTGTCACAGTCATGGCCAAGCTCCTGCACGGAAGTAAGTCCTGGAAAACGTACGCCGACCAAGAAAAGTGGCTAAACACCTTCCATGTCAGCTGCCTCGGACGTATCATGCACGTTAAATGGCAGGACAAAGTGAAAAATACAGAGGCCCTTCAGCGTACGTGCTGGCATCAAAAGCTTATTCTCGCTCCTTTGTCGAAGGCACCTCAGGTGGTTGGGGCATGTTTGCCCCATGAAACCTTGGCGAATCCCTTCTTGGATTGGTCTCACCCCATCGATAGATCACACCTCCGTTTTAAAGACACATGCAAATATGACATAAAACTTGCCGGCATAGACACTAACACTTATGAAGGTGTAGATGATAGTCGCCATCCATTCTATGGAGAGCTACTAAGTACAGGGGTCAAGACGTCAGAAAATAATCGGAATGCTAAATTGGCAGACCAAAGGCCTAGGAGGAAGGCTAGGGCAGCATCTCTATATAAACGTGTCTCAGCGCCATCCTCCTTCATCTGTAAAAATTTGCTCTAGAGACTGCCACTTTAGAGTGGTGCTCTATAGTCACTCTCGAAAATGTAAGGCCTAGCGCTACACCATCGTCTTTTAAGGCGAACTGATGCCTACCAATCATTGGACACATTGATTTAGAAAAATAATATTGATAAAACACTTTCAAATTGAAATAAGACCCTAAAAGCCTCTTCAGTACAAAGGTATGAATGGACCTTAAAAAAATACACTCGAAATGGATAGCCCAAACCTAAAGAGGATTCATTCTAAGTTGAGCAATTAATGTTGAAATGAACTTGAGAATTAATAAAAGAAATGAGTATTCTTACTGAAATCCCTTTACATTAGTTCTAACACGTATAAGCCTCAGACAGTAATTTTTCAAGATGGCGGTTGGCGGCCATCTTGGATTTGATCTGAAGATTATCTTTTGTGCAAAATAACTACATGAATTGAATCAACATACCTAATGACTCATGAATAGAGTTATTATTCATGATTCTGGGGCAAAGGGTTCAACAATTGATATTTCAAGATGGCGTCATATGGCGGCCATCTTGGATTTGACCTGAAGATGACATTATATTGCAAAATAGAAAGTAGAAATGGATTCTGCACACCCCAAAACCCCTAAATAGAGGTATTACTCGTCATTCTGGGGCAAGGGGAACACAAGTCAATTTTCAAGATTGCATATGGCGGCCATCTTGGGATTGACCTAAAGATGACCTTATATTGCAAAAATGATTACAGAAATCAGTTCTACACATATCTAAACCCCTAAAACGAGTCATTACTCATCATTTTGTGGACAGGGGTTCAAAAGTTAGGTTTTCAAGATGGCATCTGGCGGCCATTTTGGATTTATGCAAATTAGCAAAATTGCCCAAACGGCAACTTTTGGCAACCAAGCTGAATTTGTTCTAGGACCCCATAGGAACACGAATCAAGAAAAAAATTTCATCGGAAAGAACATTTCTAGGTTCGGAAAATGCCAATCGACTACACCCGTATGGTGTTAAAGCAGAAAAAACAACAGATGTCATATGAAGAACGTCTTCGTATTTTAGAAAGGCCAACACTGGCTTCCAGACGCAAATTTCGATTGATTTCGTTTTTTGCCAAGTCCCTGTGCAGACAAAGTGGTTCTACTATCATAATCTCGAAAACAATCATTAATGACCGTCATTAAGAAAATCTACTGTTCAGACACCTGCTGGCTAGGACCCAAAGGTTACACTGCTCCCCAATCCACTATTTCCCAAGAGTGTGGGAGGAATTAACACCTAGTCTACGAAACGAGTTTGTCCTGGTCTGTAGATCTTTAAATCCATGGCTAAGATGCTTACGGACTGAGTTATTTGAATAAGATGTATAATGGTTACTGCGGGGGGGGGGGGGGCTCTATGAGCAACAGAATGGAATATTGGTCAGCTTCTTCTTTTCTATACTCACTGCATTAATTTGTCTAATCTAGTGTTCTTTAATCCATTTGCTTTTATATACTTTTAGTTTGAATTACGTTAAACAAACATGTATATTGTAATTCCTAAAGTGAACTGTTAACCTGACAAATTTCTGTTTAAATATACACTCATTTACCGGTACATTATTCTAATATTCATATTTTCTTTTTTATTAATTTCAAATCTTATTAGGTTTCCTTTTTTTACTGCTTATACACCTTTCCAAAATACAATGTACTTCATTTTAAAGTTTATATTTACCTGGCCAATTCAAATGTAAATCTAAATACCAATTTACTACAACTTTAAGTTGTCCTGTAATTACGTTTCAATCACACTATATTGGATTGTTCTTATACATATCAATTTCAATATGCTTTTTCTATATGAATTATTGTTTGTATTAATATGATAATCTATATACATGTTTTTATTCTTGGGGTGTTTACATACAAGTCCAGGTCGGGAAGGATAGCCTGCGGGCTACAGTTATTTATTTAACTTTTTCCTTTTCCAGGCAACCTGGACTTGTTCTGCAAACATCCCTTTTCACTCTGTAATTGTATATTCTCCTGTAAATTGATTGTAAACTTTTTTGTTGAAATGCCGAATTAAATAATAAAAAATAATAATAACAAAATGTCCTTAGACCTATGTCCAGATCCTAGGTCAAATTAATGAAGATATCACCTCGCGCTTCACACTCGCATCATTAAGTGCTTTCCACATCCACTTCACAATTTCCCTACACAATACTTTAGATATTGCTCTAATTCACCATTTTCATAAAGGAATATCAAGTATTTTGCATTTATTGAATATAATATTGGATATAAAAATACCAGAATGCCCAGATTCTGTCTAAGTCTAAATCACGCGCACAACATTGAGATACACAGCTTCATCTTTATTCAAAAGGTGCTAAAATCGTATAGTTTCAGATCAGATCGCGCGCTCGCATAATCATGATAATAGGAATAAACTGAATTACCCTTCTTTTTATATGATTTATAAAACATGATTAGAATGTCCCATTTTTAGGTCTAAAGTCTCAATTTTTTCCGCTCACGCTTCGCGCTCGCATCAATTGTTTGCTTTTGTACCTATACCGTTAATGATTACAAAAAGTGCTAAGAATGTCATTTTTTAGGTCAGAATGTCAACAGAAATTCAGCTCGCGCTTTGCGTTCGCATTATTTTATAGCTTTAATGGCTAACTGCAAAACCTCCTTAACAGATCCCTTTTCCATCAAGCCAGAAAGCATATTAAAAATTTCTGCTCGCACTTTGTGCTCGCAGTAATTATTTAGTTACATGCGCATCTTGTTCAGGTTCACAAACATTGCCCAGATTAGTCAATTTTCAGGTTAAAATATATACATGCAATTCCAAAAATTTTCAGCTGACGCTTCGCGCTCGCATTATTTACATGTAAATAGGTCTTACACTTTTTATGTTGCGTAGAAATGACTGTTAAGACATCAGCGATCCCCCCCCCCCCCGTTATTTTTCACGACCAAGAAAAAAAGAAAAGGAAAGGGATAAAGGTGAAATATAGGCCTATTATTTTCGAAAAATGTTATGTCAAAATCTATCAAAAACTTTGATTTTTGTAATAAACATGTTGAAATTTTGGCTCGTTCGCTTTGCCTTCTCGCAACGACATTAAGGAATATAGGAGATGGGAAACCAGTTACAGTAATAACAATTTTATTACACCAACTTTAGGGCAAACCTCATTTACTGTGCGCGGACATCGTAAGGTGTGTGTGTGTTTGAGTTTGTCAGACGTGTATCAATCAGATATGATTATTTACGTCTGGGACCGACCTTTAACGTCACCATCCGAAAGACGTGACCAGGACTCGAACCTCTGCATCAATTTGTAACTTCCCCACAGCTTGGATTACAGGCGCACGCCACAACGCCCAGTTAAGGGCCGATAAGACAACATCCCTCGCAGAGGGCGACATTTCACAATGCACATCAAACATAACATATTGGCGCAAAACTTTTCTCTATCTTTCCATTAGAACTAAGTCGACCTCTAACCAATTGGCTTGGGGGACAGTTACTTTCTAAACAACAAAATAAATTAACTCTCTTAACAGGTAAAACAAAACTTTATCTGTAGTTATCTCGCCAAACCATGGATTCCGGAAAACACACCGGTATAGACCTGCAAGGAAGGTGTCACATATTAATCAAAGTAAGTTACCAGATCAGTATCACTGCAAATTTTTGGCCATTACCATGGTTAGTACATAAAACAAATTAAAAGGCATAATGTACCTTTAACCATTAAATAACATGTACATCAAGCGTAAATAAATGAATAACCTACATCTTATCCACCCTTCTATCTGTAGGCAAAACACACACCAAATAGTCAATCAACATGACATATATATATCAAGCCAACCAAAAAGGGGGAAAACTCTAATACCAGTGAAGACATCACTACGTATGCTGAAAACTAAAACCTTGTTATAAAACAGTCAAAGTCATGTAGCAACATCAATATTGTCAACACACACTGTGAAACAAAGAGTTAAAGCATGACTAAGGATAAAAACTTTAAAAAAATCATTACTAAATAGAGCAAATCCATAAACACAATCATTGTGGACACTGCAAATGCTATTAAATTAAAGAGACATAGCAATACACAATACATTCACAAGTACAATCATTGTGGACACTTGTGAGCCCAAGCACCAATAGAAAAATGTAAAATGCAACTTACATTTGTTCCATGCGAAATATAAATGCAAATGAATAACATCACTGCCTTGCGTACTGAAGACAAACAATCCTATCACAGTAAGCACATAAACAATCCAATTATATATTTTCCAACTGTAAGAACATGTAAGGATATGGAGGCCCACAAGTCCTGCTAAGCAAGACAGTCTTTGCACATACTAGCAATAGCAATCACTATACATGTATATCATGTATATTAAAACAAAATGTAAAACAAATATGCTAAGGGTCACATAAAGCAAATACACACTGAGATAGGTAAAGTAAAAATAACATAAACGTGTACAGATTGTTCCATTAGTAAACAAAAAAATAGGTGAAGGTAAAATGGGCACTGTCTAGCCACCACAGGTCAGCTATGTCTAAAGACAAACCAACAAAACGTGACAAACTAAGAGCAGACTACTGGACTACCATATGCTATGGAAAGCGAAAGAGGTATTTATGAAGTGCCAAAAACTTACTAACCTAAAATGATATAAAGGGGCATTCAAGCTCACACTATAACTCCTAATACTAATATCTCCATACGTAATAAAAACTAGTATGTCCGCATAAATACATGTAATTTAAAGACGAAAATTATAAATATCGGATTACCTACTCATCACTGAGATGGAAATTATCAAATAAAAACATGTAACCAATAACTTTTAGTCCTAAATAATTTATATGTAAAAGGAAACAATCTGACACCTAAAGAACTGTATGATACCCAATATAATCAAAGGGATACAATTTATTTAGCAATAACCAAAATAATATGGTCCACTGGTACATGATATATACAAATAACAGCAAAGGCTGAAAATATACTAAATCAAAAACACATCACAAAAAAGGCAGAGAAAAGAGCATAAGAGAAAAAAAAGAAAAAAGAGGAAAGACTGGAGTACATGTATATACTGTCCATATCAGGATGGTGAGCATAATACCAGGTCATATACTGTCATGAATAGTCTTCTGTATCTAAGTCCAGTATAGTCAGGCAGCATATGTCATCTACTTCGAAAAATTGGTTAAGTCTGATTTTTCACATTTATATGATTGGTGACATCACAAGGAACAACTTTCAACTTGGTGACAAATTTCTAATGGTCATCTTGACCATGTGAGGGGTCAAAATGGGGTCAATAGGGGTCAATTTTTGGAATTGCCCCGGTTGTATTGAGTCATACATCATATTGTTTGTCTGGTTATACTGAACAAAAAAGTGTACACAACCATATACTCTTGACCTCCCATGCTAACTGATAGCTCAAAAAAATCCTGAAAACCCAGGCCGGGGGTCCAGGGGCCCGCCCAGGGCCCCTGGCGGGGTCAAGGGCGAAGCCCCCTGAAGCTGGAACGTTTTCTTATTCTTTAGAGGGCTGAAATCATTAATCTACAGTAGTACATAACAAATAATTAATGACATAATAAACTTCATATCATAGGCAAGAAAGGTGCTCAAAAAAAAAATCATGTAACCCGTACTCATTACGGTACGGGTTAACCTGCTGCGGGTTAATATGCTGCGGCCAATGGGTGCGACTCGGGACGGGTGTATGTAGCAGCTGGGGTGCCCTTTTTCACTCACTGTACTCATCAACAAGACAATCCTATACTATTGAAAATCCATAAATCACAATTTCTATCAAAATGATGGATAGTTCACACATATGAATTGATGAATACGCACCAGTCCACGCCGATTAGCTGAAATCCCGCGGCAGACAACCAATCACTCACGCAGCAGCAGGCAATTGCAGCCACACCGGGCCGTGCTTCGAGCGGTTCTACCGGGCGATCGCCCGACTGGGATAGCGCTGACACCCGTATCCCTGCAGGGTATAGGGCGGCGTTTGCAACTGCTACAATGTATTGCTCGCGCGTACCGTGCAAGTACAGTACCAGCTAAACTTCATGCTGCGCACAACGCTAATAATTTTCCGTCTGCGCAAATTGGCCATCCAAAATTGAAATTGCGCTCTCCGTAGCGAACTCCGTGACAAGATTTGGAGGGGAAATTTTTACGGATTTCACTTTGACAATCGATTTTTTTTCCGGAATATTTTTCAGCAAAGGAAAAAATCCGGAATTCCGGAAAAATCCGGAAAATTAGCAACTGACCGGAAATGTCAAGAGGTCAACGAACTTTCGTTACATTGTATATTATATGGCAAATTACACTGAAGGTGATAAAAAGCTAATGTTTTCGTGTTTTTTTTTTTGCATGTGTGTACTTTTTTATCCTTTATTTTAATAAGTTCATCTTTAGAGGTCATTATCCAGAAGATATTAAGGGTCAAGACAAGGTCAGGGAAAGGTCAAAAGGTCAACAAACTTTCATGTATCCAAAATACACTAAGAGCGGTTTGAATCTTAGAAGTAGGTTCTTCATTTTGAAAAGTCTCTAAGAAGACATCATCCACTAGATAAAAAGGGGGTTCATTTAGGAACAAAATAGATAAACAGTGATGTACGTCGAATAGTTTAGTGTGGTATTATGGTTTATAGCAGGAATACCTTGAAACAACTTGACAAAAGCTATAAAATCGTATCATCTTCATGATGTTATAAGTGCAACCAGCTCTTTCCGAGTTTCTTGATTTAGGAATTCAATTCAAGTTCTTTTCATTTCTAATTTACCGGTCTTTGATATGTAAAGAAACATTTAATCCATTTGCTTTGTACATAATATTTTAATCAACAGAAAATATTGTAATGTCCTGGGGTATATGTGTAATACTTTGCTAATAAACACATCGATTGATCAGTGCTCCCAACTCCAAAGAAAGATGCCTAACATCTTATTTAACTTAACTTACGAATAAGATAATGAGGTTAGGATTGAGGATAATACGATAAGTTGGGCTCCAATTGTTCCTTGATTAATTGGAACGAGTGACGGTTATATTATAATAAGAGGCAACATTTTGCAGGCATGCTCATTGTAGTCGTTAGTCATGTCCATGATGCTGATGTGATGTATTCTGACCATTACTCGATTTCTGGAGCCAAAAAAGACTGCACAATATTTCTGATTGTACTGTCATTAACACGGCTTTAGGCCTACTATTTTATCAAGTGTTTATCAATTTTTTTCCAGAGCATACAACGTGAATCTAAACTTAATACCTGTTCTCACGATAGTGATATGCATAGATGCTGATTTTTCTTTTGTCGTGTTTTTTCCTACTTGGTGAACTACCTGGATGTTGCCAGAAAGAATAATCACAAATGTCATTGAAGTAAACCACGGCCATGCCGCAGCGGGCGGGGGTGGCAGCTGCCCCCAGAAATTGTGAAAATTGCATTTTTCTTTACTGAAAGATACATAATAATTGACCAAAAGTATGCGCGAAATCTATAAATTTCTCTTTACAATTATGCAAAAACGGCCCCGATGATTAGCTCAGAACAGCACAGCACCAGAAATGTGTAGTCCTTCTTGACTCCAGAGATCGAAATGGTCAGAATATATCACATCAGCATAATTGACATACATGACTACAATACGCATGCCTGCATGATGTTGCCTCTTTGTCAGAAATAATATATCCGTCACACTTGAATCATCCTTAATCCAAACCTCATAAACTTGTTCTTAAGTTAATCCAAATGAAATATGCATCTTTCTTAGGAGCTGGGAGCACTGGTCAATCGATATTCCGTTAACATAGTATTACACTTATACCCTACTACAATACAATAATTTCTGTTGATTGAAATATTCTGACAAAGCAATGAAGGAAATGTTTCTTTACATATCAAAGACTAGTAAATTAAAAATGAATTGAACTTAAATTAAATTCCTTAAAAAAGAGAGAAACTCGGAAAGAGCTGGTTGCACTTATTACATCATGAAGATGATAAGATTTTAAGGGCATAAGGGTTTGTCAAGTTGTTTCAAGGTATTCCTGCAATACCATGATACCACACTAAATGCATTCGACGTCTCTATTTTGTTCCTAAATAAGCCCCTTAATATATTAAATGTCTTAGATACAGACTTCTCAAAATAAAGAACCCACGAAAAATTAGACTTCTAGGATTCTAGTCGCTTTTAGTGTATTTTAGCTACATGTTGACCTTTGACCTTTCCCTGACCTTGTCTTGACCCTAATATCTTCTGGATAAGGACCTCTGAAGGTGAACTTATTAAAATCGAAAATAAAACATGAAAAAAACATAAAACAAACATGCACAAAAACCCCCCGGAAAATAGCTTTCTTAACACCTTCAGTGTAATTTGCCATATATACAATGCAACGAAAGTTCGTTGACCTTTTGCTATTTCCGGTCATAACTTTTTAACGGGAGGTCAAGAGTATATGATTGTGTACACTTTTTTGTTCAGTATTAGCAGACAAACAATTCGATGTATTATTCAACACAATCGGGGCAATTCCAAAAATTGACCCCTATTGACCACATTTTGACCCCTCACATGGTCAAGATGACCATTAGAAATTTGTCACCAAGTTGAAAGTTGTTCCTTGTGATGTCACCAATCACATAAAAGTGAAAAATCAGACTTAGCCAATTTGTCGAAGTAGCCGGTAAATCATGACATATGCTGCCTTACTAATAGACCTGCCGTGTTGTTGATACAACCTTGCATTACGGACACAAAAAGTCACGTGTGGGACTGGGATTAAAATTGTGCAGTAGAAAATTTGTTGAAGGTGAAATTTCGAACAGCGATAGATTTTCTCATTTATCAAAAAAGAATTTACCTAGCATAGGGTTAAAATGACTAAATTCATTGAAAACTTACTTAATGGAGAAAGAATCCTCTGAAAATGAATATTTTCTTCTTACTCGATCTCTTCCCGAGTCAGGATTATTGCAAGCAATCGGTCACTCTGCTTCAATGGCTAGTCTTATGCTGCAGACCCTGTTTGCAGCTGCAAATCAATAATTTCGCCCCCGAAGAAATTAACAAGCAAAAAAAATAATTATATTCACTTTCATTTTTTTCTTATAATTTTGCCTCTCAAAGGTGGAGGGGGGAGCACGGGCTTACTGTGCACGATCTACCAGTGCTTTCTACCTAAACATGTGACTCAAATTGAAAAAAAAAGTGGAGAGGAAGGGGATTTCCCCCTAATCAGCCTCGTACATGACTATTCAAATAATTCGCTGGAAAGTTAAGCTCACTTTCCAGCGAATGGGCTTTTATCTTAGCTTTTAGCTTATGACGCGATTAAATCATCATTACATAAACTAAATAGTCATGAACGAGCCTGTTGACATAAACTTGGTAAAAGTTGTCATTTTTCAGCCGCAGCAAGTTCTTGCGAAAAAGGGTATTCGGCTTCCCATTTTGACGGGATAGAGGCATATTTTGGTATGTATCAATTTTTCATTATTATACATGTATATCGTAGATAATAGTTATATGTCACGTTCTGACCAAAATTCAAAGTTTCTAAGTATGAAGAGATCGTTTAAATGAATCATTAACGCCGTCAATTTTATGCAATGATTGCTTGGTCTTGGATACTCTCCAGCTGCTTTAGCTGTACAACGCCGGTAGTGCCACACCGTCAGAAAACAGTTTAAAATAATCTTCACGACATTGCACATTGATTTGAAGGTTCCGAGATCGGTGTCGGAACACTGACAGAAAACAGTTTTAATTAATCTTCACGACATTTATTGGACATTTTCATGGATCTGAAATTAAGGTTTTTTTAAGAGCATCCCTGTTCTTCCTGGAAAGATCTACGTTAACGTTACTCGTTAAGCCTAGTCTAACATTAGAGCCGGACTGTCTAGATTCTAGATTAGACTAGAAGTCTAGACTAGACACTCTAGAGTCTATGCAAAATAGCTCTGTCACTCACCGTGAGGGCCTAGCCCAGGCCTAAATAATTAGTTGTGCTGAGCCTAAGTTCGGAGATTAAAAAAAAAATGAAATTTAGGCATGTCACTGATGTCAATGCAGATTGCAGGGCCAGGCCCTAGCAAGTAATAGCTTGGCCCCTTTATTAAGTTCTAGTCTAGATCTAGATCTATTGTTATCTAGTTTTCTATCTAGGACTAGATCTAGTCTAGGGTCTAATTTAGACTTAGTGTAGAACTAAAAAATTCTAAGGTAAACTTGTCTTAGGTGAGCTGAGCTGGCCCTACCATTTTGTCTAGGCCTACTCTGACTTGGGCCTTGGTCCTGGCCAGTGAATGAGGTTGTGCAGCCCTGCCCCTGGACTGAGTCTGGCTGGGGCTCCTTCCATTCATGCTTTTATTATAGATCAAAATCGAGACCTAATCTAGTTTAGCTAAGAGAACTAGAATCTAGCTCAGGGCCCAAAATTGAAACTGTGTTTACATCATTAATACGCTAATCATTTGTTTGGCCTATCTATCATCTATATTAAACAAGTAACATTATAGATCTACTAGAACTACAAAAGTTACTTTAGATCTATTCTATGTCTAATCTTTAGCCTGACTTTTTAACTCTGACATCAAAATTCCAATACAATCTAGTATATGTGTAGGTTATACCTTTGGGAGACGGGTCCTCCGCTGCCGACGCTACGGTGATGGAGCCCCCTGGGTTTATGATAGAGCTATGGAATATGGTGTCTAGCTCTTGGCTCTTATGCATGTATAGTATTGTTTTCTAGTGCCAGGAGTAGAGGCCTAGATGATTTATTAGTTGGTAGATGTGCACTACAATAACATGTGTAGAGTATAAGACCCTAGCAGCGAGGGGGGCCTCTCCGTTAAGAAAAAAAAAGTGATTAATGTGTAATAAAGGTGATAAAATAATTTAGAAAATCCTGGGTCACCCTCTGTGTTAATGAAGACTGGAGACTTCTGAACAGGAAGGGAAAGAAGGGGAAAAAAGAAAAACAAAGAATTACACACTGAACTAATTAAGTTAAACACTGAACTGAAAAGACATGTAACTTCACGAAAAACTTGTCTGATGAGACTGATGACTACGTTGTATGTTTATATCTAATAAAGATATTACTGTACATCTATGATAGATACACATTTTAGTTCTTTGATTTGTTTTACAGGTTAAAAAAACTTATCAAATGCCTTTTCTATTAATTTTCAAACCAATGCACAAATAATATGCTTGGAGAAAAGGCATTTCAATTACTGGTAACTACAGGATTTGGTTTCTGATCTGTGGATAAAAATAACCATGATAAATGAAATTCTCTTGATGACTGTTATTAAGAATTCCTCATAGTATATTCTATTCCTTTTACCTATTTACTGTAAAGAGGATTTTTTTAGATCAATTATTAAAGGGGTGCTTTTTTTTTAGAAAACAAACCCTGGCAATTTGAAGTAAAGAAAATCCCTAATTGTATAAATAATAGAATTATAGGGCCTACAATTTTCTTACCTATCAAAACCTATCTTCATTAGAAGTATTCATATATCGAGTGTGTAAATAATTTTTCTAACATTAAAAAAAAAATGAAGCCTAAATGAATCACTTGTACTATCCTTTTAATATTGCACCCTAAGTGATAAAGGTGCAAAAAGTGGCCTTGTATTATTTGCACCCAAAAAAGTTCATTTGCACAATAAAAGGGGCAACATTTTACCTTTTAAGGTGCATAATACTTAAAGATTTAAAATGTTCAAATTTTTAACCTCTATTACATGGTTCAAATCTGCGCCCTATATGGTGATTAATAGAACTTATGCTACACCCATAAAAGTGCACAAATGAGCATAATTGCTCTCATTAGCACCCCTTATTGTACCAACCCCTAGGGTTCAAATTTGAATCCCGATTATTATTGTGTTCATCAAACCATTTCAAGGTTGTAAGACTAGAACTCATTTGCCTTAAAATAGCCAGTGAAACTGTACCAACACCCCTGTCAAATATATTTTACAAAATCTGTAATGATAAAAATATATTTTTTTAAAGAAGGGACTTCAGCTGTTGCACAAAAATTTAAATATGAATTCATTCTCATCTATTACTATATGAAAAATTTGGTATTCACTTTTCTAACAGGTGAACCACACAAATGGGGAGAAGAGGAAGAAAGAGATAGGGGGACAGCAACTGGAAGGTGATGGAAGTCCAGACACTCTGCCACTGTCTGCCATTGAATAAGAAGTCTCTCTTTGGTTCAGGGGGTCAAGCTTCTAGTATGAAGGTGAGTCTTTATATAAAGTTGTGTTTATTGAACATTCTACTTGTAAATACAAGTATACTTTACGGTTAAGAGCAGTCGTAAATGTGATGTCCTGTTATAGTAATTTTCAAATATGAATCTCTTACAATTCATCGACATCTTGTAATAAATTCATCTTAAATTTACTCACAAAAATGGATAATATCAATCTCATGAATTTTTATAGAAATTCAAGTTCCAATTGACAACTGAGCCCTCTTAATATTTCAACTATTGATAATATTATGGAATGCATTCTCAAAAATATGTAAGAGCAAGAACAATGTAACTCGTCAGAGTGAAAACAAAATCTAGGAAGACTATTGGATCCATCCTATTGTAACAATTATTTTCCACTTTTGCAAGAGATTCAGATTTGGTTGATTTATATTTGTTATTAGAATCTCAACAAAGAGACTAACAATGAGAGCTTACAAGCATAAACACAATATAAGTGCATTTAAGAATAAATAATAGTAGTAGTAGAAGGGTATATTTTCATTTTCAAGTAACACCACATATGAATTTTTTTTCAAATGACTTGATCGAAATTGAATATATTCTGACTTTAATTATAAGGATATAAAAAATAATATTCGGAGACTATTTACCCAATTTTTATTTAACATTCTATATTTTTTTTATTTATGCCTGTGACTGCAATCTCAAAAGGCTCTTTCATAATATTTTAGAGATACATCATACATGTAAATGTATGTGAACACTCTGCTATTATCAAGTTGAGTTGCTAAAGTTGTTTTCACTGATTCTTCTTATTTCAGATTGTTCAAGAGTCAAGACTGTTGAAGAGGTGACGTCATGGACCTGGTAGCACCTAGCAAGGGAACTATATTACTGTTCACACTCAAGTATCCTAAAAACGCTTTAAAAATTGGAACATTAACAAAAGTACTAATTTTCATTTTACAAAGATAATAATCATTATATTGATATTGTGGATATGTTTTATGATTATCATAAAATTATTATAATGTTAATAATGATACAAATGAACAATATGTAGAAAAGAAGACAACCAAGAAGGAGGAGAAGAAGAACAAGAAGAGGGTGGAAGAGGAGAAAATGAGAAGAATAAATTACAAAACTGTGAGTTCCTCTTCATGATATTACAGAAATATTTATGAATAATATTATAAATGATATGAAAAAATACATTTTATTTAAATCCATGTTCCACTTTTAATCATGTTTATAAAGTCATAGGACACGTGACAAGATAATATTGTTTCACAAATTTTAGTGTGTATTTATTTTAAAAGTAATAAATTTACATAAAATGTCATTCTTTTTGCTTCATCTCTTTGTTGCTTTTATTGAATCGGGGGGGGGGGGGGGGGGGGGGGGGGTGTGGTCACAATATGATTTGCCCCCTCAGAACACACTTGTTTCCCTACTAAAAATAGTAATTAATATTTGTAGAAAATTGTAGGATTGTTTTTATGAACTCTAAATATTGTCCCATGAATTGTCAAATTGGGAAAGTACTTGATTGAGGGCGAGAAATGAATATGAGATATATCTATGTAGAGATGCAAAGATTACACTGTATAGACCAATTTCACGGCCGGTTTATGTATTTGGCCCTCTATCGGCGACGCCATTGCTGCGGTGGGCAAGTGCGCTGACCGCGATTGGCTCTGTGTACAAATTCAATGAAAGATTACAGATAAGCTCTGATATTGTGTCATTAACTTCATAATAAATCAATAAAATAAAGCATGGACACCTGGGTAGACGATGTAAGACAATGGCCATATCTGACCGATGAAGGTATGATGAATTTTTGCACTTTGGCTACTTTTTCCCCTTAGTTTTGTCAGTAAAAGTGAGTTGATGATGACCAAGAATCGCTGTTGGTTTTCATCAGGGAGCTCATTTCTTGTTGCTAGTAAATTGTGTTAGAGTAGCGGGAGAGTGAACGAGACATAGAGTGAGAGAGAGAGAGAGGGGATGAGAGGGGAGAGGGACTGATATTTCCATCTAAGCATGATCAAATAAACCCCCCCCCGTCCTCCCCCCCCCCCACAAAAAAACCACCACATTTTATGCAGGCCTATAAGTATCCAAAAGGAGGGGGCAAGGCAAGAGAATAAAACAGAGGGAAGGAGAAAGGAGGAAGGGGAAGAGAGGGCCAGGGCCCTGTTTCATAAAAAGTTGTTATGATAGCAACTCCTGCTGGAATGTTAACTACCATGGTAACAGTGAGAATGCCCATTTCATTAAAAAGTATGCCCATTTCATTAAAAGTATGATAGCAACTCTTGCTGGAATGGCAACTTTTATTATAAAAGCCAATCAGGAAGCAGAATTCCCACTTTTGCCATGGTAGTTACCATTCCAGTAGGAGTTGCTATCATAACAACTTATGCCGGGAGTACGGCTTCACACACAAACAGGCTTCATGAGTCCAAGGCGAGTGAATTTCACATTCACTTTGCTTCCAATCCTGAAGCTTTGTCCAATTGTTGTGGCAATTGAACACAGCACAGCTGCGACCTGAACTTCTCCGATTAATGCTCATTGTGAATCTTACAAGAAATCTGCTCAATTGGTCCAAAATAAAAAAAAATCGAACGAATGTACCAAATACCCTATTGACTTGTGTACTGTAAAAGTTGATTCGCCCACCGCAGCATGGCGACCAGTCTGCTGCCCTCTCACGTTGTGAAATTGGTCTATAAGTAATGAGGAGAGGGCGAGGTGAATTAGAATGGTAGAAGGGAAATGGAAAATTATAAATGTGAAGGAGACATTAACAGAGATAGAGAGATGTATAGAGGATTTTAAAGATAAATTTTATGAATGATAGTGGCCTAATCTCGGAGGGAGATAATGAAAGCGATAAAAGGATAAAGCATTTTTTTTTTTTGGGGGGGGTGGGGGGTACATTTGATGAGAGAGATAGAAAAAAATGGCCAGGTGCTCAAAGATGAAAAAATATAAATGATGGGTGACAGAAGTATGGATTAAGGGATACAAAGCCGTGATGAGTAGTGCCCCCCCCATGTGCACTCCTCTTGGATTTTGGGCAATAAGTGAGCATATTTTAAAGTGGACCACCCCCCAATCGCTCCATCTCTAATCGCCAGTTTTTGGCAAGGATTAAACCCCGTCTCTTTTTCTTTTTTATTTAGGCTTGTTAATTTGTTTTTCCTGTCAAATATTTTCTTGAAGAAATTCCCCATTGTGCTTACACATTTGTAACCCTCGCCCCAACTGCACTGGCAAGGTGGTTCCATGACATGCTTATAAAATAAACAATTGAAATTATGAAGGAAAAAAAATATTACAGGGATATATGCATGTTTGTCAATCGGTGTTCATGGTTTGGGGATGACTGACACAAATATTGTCCTCTGTGAAGGAGTGTTCTTTCAGTTAAAGGCTTTAGAAATCTAAATTGTTAAGGAGCAGAAATGGCATAAAGGACAAAATTTATAAAACTGCGAGCGAGCAAACATTTTTACTTTTAATACAAAATCTAATTTTGTGATAGTCTTGATATATGTTGATATGATATGAAAAAACATATATCATATTTCACTTTTTTCTTTTCATTTCTTTTGTCAGACTGAATTTTTCATGATAATGATCTGTTTCTTTCTCCAACAAGACTATTAACTAAGAACTAGATGAATAATGCAAGCGGGAAGATGCATCTGAGATTTTCGAAAAGAATTGGATGGCCTATAAATGATCAATTTTGATATTTCCCTTTTCTTTCCTCTTTTAAATTACAATTCGTATTTCTTTTGTATGTTCTCTAGGCCTACCTATTTTAGACTATGAACCTGAATAACGAAAATTAACAAAGAAAAGGCGATATTAAAACGGATGATGAAATAAACGAGGAACGACCTATATGCACTTTCTTGGGGGGAAGGAAAATTAAACTAGAACTATCAATGAAGGTGATAAATACCCCTGCCCTTAGCCAATACAATGACAACAGTTTCCAACTGTGAACAAAATATGTCTTGCCCATCCTATACCCAGACCTCATCGAGCAAGTCATGAGCATTACTGATGAAGTAGTTTGAACCGCAAGATTTTGCCTAATTTTTGACATATTTTATATTGTTACCATGGCAACACGATTCCGACACATTGAAAAAAATATATCCTGTACATTTTTACCTCGAGACCAATGTGTGAGCCAAATTTCATGAGAATTGGTTGAAAACTAACCAAGAAGCAGGAGCCAATATATTTTTACCTAATTTGGGGCATATAGTATGATGTAACCATGGCAACATGATTTCCGACACGCACAAAATATGTGTGTCTCTCACATCTATACCTCAAACTCAATATGTGAACCAAATTTCATGAGAATTGGTTGAAAATTTATTTAGTAATTAAGACTGAAAGTTTTTACCAATTTTATGTCATATGATATGCCGTTACCATGGAAACATGATTTCTGACACACAAAATAGCTCTTACAGCTAGGGGAAGCAATTCGAATTCCAATACCAACACTGGACTTGAATTCACCCAATGTGTGTACAAAATTTCTTGTTTAATCACATTTGAATTAAGCACAGAAGGGGCAATCTTAGACTGAAAGTCAGAGTTATTATCATTATTTTGGGAGGGAGGGGTGGTGCTTTATAAATACGTGACGTTGATATAAATTATGTTATCATTCTAAGGAAAAATGTCCTATCCTCAACGAAGTAAACACATTAACTATTATGCTTAGGCCTAGTTTTGCTTATAAAAATAAAGGAAATATTCATGATTTTTAGTTTATTCAAATATTGAAAGAATACATCATACGCTATCCAATGACACAAAAATTATTTCGAAAGTCCAAGTAAAACTCAAAATATCATCAAATTACAGAGGGCATAATTATAGAGAATAATCGTAAAATTACCCTTAAGTCACTTATTGTGGAAAGCCGCCGTTTATATCTTGATTTTAATCACGACACACATTTATGTCATGCAAATGGATTTATGTCATGATTTTATGTCGTGATTTCAGACATAAAGCTTTACGCAACGGATTTATGTCATTATTTGTGTTTATGTCATGATTTATGCTATATGACATAAATCGTGACATAAATCATGACATAAATCAATACATAAACTTTTATGCAACAGGGCCCAGAGTTGCTATGATAGCAACTTGCTATAATAGCAACTCTTTATGAAATAGGCTCCAGGCGGTAATTGTCCGCGGAGTAAATGTCCTAGATCTCAGCGTTCATAATGAGAAGTTTTTCGGTGAGGCATGAGTATTACCGTGTTTAAACTTAATCGTCTTTTGGTTCAGAACCAACAGCCGATGCAGAATCGGCCGTTGGTTTGCGCGTTACGTTGTTACAGCTCGCGGTTCAGATCGAACCGCGAGCCGATGAAATGAAACGCACACCAACAATATACGTCATGATAAAGACAACGCTGGATCAGTGCAACAACTACGTCACAATAGTAAAGTAAATGAAATGCGCACAAATTGCCGATGCAGAATCGGCTTTCTGTTTACACGTAGTAAAAAGCCCGATTCTGCATCGGCTGGCGGTTCAGAACCTACTAAAATTGCCGGTTCTGAAGCGCGAGCCGATGCAAGTTACTCGCGTTTACACGCTATAAAAAAGCCGATGCTGCATCAACTCGCGGTTCAGAACCGCGAGGAGATTCAAATGCAGATTAAGTGTAAACACGGTTTTTGTTAGTTACTTGCGCCCACTATGTGCATGTTTGGTATAAGGCACTTTGCGCGACATGCATTGTTCAATGGTATTGAAAAGTAGTAGCCAACGAACGTAGAGGGCATGCATCAACACACAAGCGTGTTGCTTTTAGGAAGGTCCACTCGATACGCGCATGCGATTGAAGTCCGCGCACAATTTGGTAGGCATGCCAACGAAACCATGAACCGACGCAATACATTCAAAGATTAATAGCAAAATAGAGGTAAACTAACAGATTGTGACAAGGCTAAATTCCAGTAATAGAAATACAAAAAAAAAGAAAATGATTGACAAAAAATGTACCACATTTTAAATTGAAAAATATTACCACATTTCTTTCTTGTGTTGCTTTAATTCTTCAGTAAAACAGCCATCAAATAAACCAATCTGCTAATTTCACCCCGATTTAGTCAAGCTCATTTTGTGACCGCTATTAAGCTCCGCCCCTCACTCAGCGCACTTTTTTAGTAAATTGTAGAGTTGATTTTTTTTCATTTCCTCATTTTCAACATTTTTACTTGAAAGAATTTTACAGCAAGTATCACGCTTAAAAATATGTAAAATTTATTCCTTTATTTTTCCTAAAATATTACGTGGTGGTGAAAACAAATTTATGACTTTCGCATATCAATATGAAAACAAATATACGTGAGGTTGAACATTCTTCATTTCAATTTCGCTGCACCACATTAATGCGCCTACACAATCCAGCGGCAGTGCCATAGCTTGAGTGTAAGCGCCATGGCTGAACGCGCCGGCGCGCCCCGGCCTGCCGGTCGGTGCGGAGGTACGATACGATTGGCTGGTAAATTTTGTGCATGCTATAAATTTTGATGAAATTATAGAATGAAAAAAGCAGCTGTGACATAAACCTCCGCCTCTTGATAGTTCACAAGTCAAGGCGCGTCAAAACATATACGGCTCGATACTGGACCATACTGGGCTTGAGCTTGGCTGGTGTCCGTATTCGATCTCTGCCTGATGAGTTGCAAAAAAGTTTGGTCGGATTTGTGGATATCACATAATTATTTTATATTTTCATGCTCCGATCCACACTGTAAGGGAAAATTAGGATTCTAACCTTGAACATCTATCGTTGCAACTGGCAGTTAATGCCACATCAATGACAGATCAAGTCCATATCGTTCAGGTCCATGTCTGGCTAAGTCGAGTAGCGTCGAGATATCCTGCCAGTCCTGCTAGTGCGGCCAGCACTGCTTTCGCGCAGTACGCGCACCGATGTGTCCCGGGAAGTTTCGGCGCGGCCATGCCAGAAGATCAAGGTATTGGCTCTACGTAGCTTGGTAGGGGCCTCGAAATTAAGCAGAAAAGGGTTTATACAAGTTCATCGGACTATGTATTTCTATTGACGTGCAAACTAAAAGAACTTTACATTTTGTCTTACTTTTTTCAAAAAATAAATGATCTTATATAAAATAATATTAAGCATTATTTCGTGGAGTTTTCGGTATCATTAAAAAATACTGAAATCGAACAAACGATAAAAAATCAACTCTACAATTTACCAAAAAAGTGCGCTGAGTGAGGGGCGGAGCTTAAGTGGTCACAAAATCTGAGCGGAGTTGACCTTCCTACTAAAGCAACACTGCCGTGTGTTGCTGCCTTCTACGTTCGTTGGTAGTTGCCATCGAGCGCCTTTGGAACGTTAATTCCTTATTCTGCATCCCCCCCCTCTAACAAAATGGATTGACACCACTGGGATCTAGTATGAAGTATCACTTTTGGGCACCTGCGTTCTCGGCAGACTTGGTAACCTTGCCGGTAGAAGCTTCTTCCTTCTCTACCGACAACACCACACCAACGGCGACTGTCTGCTTTATGTCGCGTACGGCGAACCGCCCAAGAGGACTGAAATCTGAGAAGGTCTCGACAACCATCTTCTTGGTAGGAACCAGTTCTACTATGCAAGCATCCCCAGACTTGACGAACTTTGGATTCTCCTCAAGCACCTTGCCTCCTCGGCGATCCACTTTCTGGATTAGTTTAGTGAACTTGCAGGCAACGTGGGCCGTGTGGCAATCTAGGACCGGGGAGTAGCCAGGGTGGATTTTCCCCGGGTGGTTCATGATGGTGATCTGGATTGGATTGAGAAGTTCGAATCATTTCAGGGGGTATCGTGAGGAAAGGGCTTTATATTTTTTTCAATGATTTTAAACATGTTCTCTTAATCGTTTTTGCAATATTCTATGGAAAGAGAAATAAAAACAAGATCTATGATTTACAAACTGATTTTTGCCATATCTAGACTAAATAAAGAAATGACGTTGTTGAACTTCATTTGTCGTGGATGCGCGTGTTAGTGTGTGTGATTCCCTTGATGACGACGTCGTCTATGTGAGTTCAAGTTTAACTGTTACATTTTATTCTTACCTGTTTAATGAAATTTGGCAAAGCTTCGAAATTTCACAATTTTCTTATCTTACATCAATTTTTTCCCCAACTAACCTTTTAGTTGGAATGTGTAAAATTAAAGGCATTTAGACTGTGGGATGGTCGCTAAAATTGTGACTTTCCGTGGGGCGGCAAATGCAACCACGGTTCTTGGACATGATAATATATAAAATATTATGAGTGAATACATGCAACATGTTGCCATCCATATGAATTTGTGACCCCCGGGGGCGGTATTCTGAACATTGTCTTTTCTCCATATTTTATCTTATCTCAGAGATATGACAAAATCGGTATTCTGGTGGATGTCATAACTTTTGTCACAAAAATTGTCATAAATTTTGTCTCTTCTCTTTAGCGCGCAGCAAAAATACGCGGCTTTAAATGCGCGTAATCCTTTTATTTATTTATTTATATTAGTATTTAGTATTTACTCAATTACTCTGTAACATGTGATTGTATATATTTGTAAATACTTTGTAAATATAATTGAAATGATTTTGAATATGTTATGTTCTGTATGATAATATCCCCAATACCCGAATTAGGGTGACATGGGTAAATAAATCATTGTCATTGTCATTTTATACAAGCAAAAGATATGACAAAAGTTATGACAGGGGGTAGCAGTCATAAATTTTGTCATATCTTTTAGTACCAAATATCCCGATACCCTGCCGACTGAATGTCAAGCAAACAATTATATTATTTAGATTAGATTCCATGACAATTTTCAAAATTATTTTTTCATGCTACAATTAGTTAGGCCCTACATATTTATTCCTCCTTTTTTTCTCTGTTTTCCTTACTTTTATATACTTCTCTAAAATTCTTCACAGCTCCCTGTCTCTCTTTTTAATCAAGCGCATCAATATATGCGTAGTTGCGCGGTGCCAGCAACTGTTTGGGGGATACGCCCTACCTGCCACGGGGCTTTCCTATTGGCTAGAAGGGTCCAACTGGGAACTAACGATGATTTTGTTTGGCTCGCTTCCGAAAAGATGGTTGGGAACTTTGAGAGATATGACAGAGAAAAAAAAATGTTCAGAATACCGATTTGTGACAATCATAGCGGTGTCATATCTCGGAGAGAAATGACAAAATTTATGACAAAAGTTATGACAGAGTTACAGAATACCACCCCGATTTCTTTCACCTAATTTGAAGCTTTTAATCAGCCCTGGTCAGCTGTGCGCACACACAGAACCGACTAAGCGTACAATGTCCGCTCAGCTGCGCGGTTGAATCTGGTTGGATCGGATTGGATCACGCTAGGTTCGCGACCGTTCCATTTAGAGCAAGGGTGACACGGAGGTGGGCATGGGAGAGGGACACGTACGGCGATTTATTGAGACTGTTTATTTTCAGCAGGCATTGTTTCTTGTCATTTTCTTGTCAAGGAATGTGAGATGCAATTCATTAGCTGTCTCATCGCTCTATGCCTACGTGATTATTTGCTGAAGAACAAATGTCGCCTCTCTTCTTCATCTTTTTCTCATTCAATCTCATCGATACCCGGGGGCGTTTCATGAAAGGACTTGTCAGACCTTTCATCCGACAAGTCCCATTTTATCCGACAGTTACCATAGGAACAGTGCCTCTTAGCCAATCAAAATCAGAGAAAGATGTCAGATCTGACAATTTGTCGGACAAAAATGTTGATGAAACACTCCCCTGGTGTGGTGTCGGGTTTCTCTTCTCCTCCCTCGTGGAGAAATGAAATGCGCAAATGTAGCAAAGTTACCCAAATCAGATAGAGGCTCCAATTTGTTTAATCTTTTGACGGTTTTTTTTTTCATCCAATGAGAATCATTTATATATCAAAATGTTCAGAATGAACTGAATGACTTGAATCTTTTTCCGTTGGTGAAAAATAGCCCACTCCCAGCAAGGAAACCGCCAGATCTAGCCGGAAGTGTTCAATCAAAACGTTCAATACCACAGACATTTTGACCAAATTGATGGAAAATAAACAACAAGTGGAATGCCTCTGGCCGTCTCACCTGCATCACGCGGTTCAATATAGCAGCAGTGCTGACTTTGAATACTACTCTAACTCGCACAAGATGTTCAGTGATACATGGTTACTCTTATGTCCACTTTTTATGAACTAGACCAATAAACTTACAGAGATATGATGGTTATTCACCAAAAAACCCCAACATGGCCAAAGTTCATTGACCTTACATGACCTTTGACCATGATCATGTGACCTGAAACTCAAACAGGATATTCAGTGATACTTGATTACTCTTATGTACAAGTTTCATGAATCAGATCCATAAACTTTCAAAGTTATGATGGTAATTCAACAGATACACCCAATTCGGCCAAAGTTCATTGACCTTTGACCTTGGTCATGTGACCTGAAACGTGCACAGGATGTTCAGTGATACTTGATTACTCTAATGTCCAAGTTTAATGAACTAGTCCAATAAACTTCCAAAGTTATGATGGTAATTCAACAGATACCCCCGATTCGGCCAAAGTTCATTGACCCTAATGACCTTTGACCTTAATCATGAGACCTGAAACTTGCACAAAATTTTCAGTGATGCTTGATTACTATTATGTCCAAGTTTCATGAATCAGATCCATAAACTTTCAAAGTTATGATGGGAATTCAACAGATATCCCCAATTCGGCCAAAGTTCATTGACCCTAAATGACCTTTGACCTTGGTCATGTGACGTGAAACTCATGCAGGATGTTCAGTGATACTTGATTAACCTTATGTCCAAGTTTCATGAACTAGGTCCATATATTTTCTAAGTTATGATGACATTTCAAAAACTTAACCACAGGTTAAGATTTCGATGTTGATTCCTCCAACGTGGTCTAAGTTCATTGACCCTAAATGACCTTTGACCTTGGTCATGTGACATGAAACTCTAATAGGATGTTCAGTAATACTTGATTAACCTTATGGCCAAGTTTCATTAACTAGGTCCATATACTTTCTAAGTTATGATGTCATTTCAAAAACTTAACCTCAGGTTAAGATTTGATGTTGACGCCGCCGCCGCCGCCGCCGCCGTCGCCGCCGCCGTCGGAAAAGCGGCGCCTATAGTCTCACTTTGCTTCGCAGGTGAGACAAAAAATGACGGTGCGATTTCACCCCCAAAAAATCGTGATTTTACATCACCAGAACGAAGAAGAGTTAAATGTCCTAATGCTTTTTCCGTTGGTGAACTAGGCCAATCGGATCAAAAGATATGGTTGAAAAAGAAAGGGGGGATGGCACATTTTTGCGGCTTTTCACGGCGGCGCGCGGTGTGTTTGAATAGGTTGGCGCTTAAGTGTTAGAGTAAAATCCATTCTGCTCCTGACCTCAATATTAAAATAATATGCGAAATCGTACCATTGATTCGACTGGAAATTCCGCCATTCAAGGACTTCCGCGAACGCGCGCAAGCGTGTACAATGTATGTAACCTCGTTCGCGTTTATTTTTTATTCGTTGTAGAATCTACGATGGCGAATAAGATGTGGTCGTCTTCGTCGTGTTTTGATAGCGAAAATGACGATTTGTCACTAGCAAATATATGCTACATGCACGTCTTACCCAAGGAAAGAGGGCCAGTAAATTTCTTTCAAGTCAATCGCAAACTTCTCTGCTGCACAAATAGCTATTTTCATTCCCAAGTCCCAGGTAGTCTACACCAACGAATGCAGCAAAGGCTAAATTTGTTCTAGCTCTTTACTTGAAAGAAATTTACTGGCCCTCTTTCCTTGGGTAAGACGTGCATGTAGCATATATCTGCTAGTGGCAAATCGTCATTTCGCTGTCAAAACACGACGAAGACGACATGTTATCCGCCATCGTACATTCTGTATAACGTAAATCATGAACAGCGAATACAAAAAAAGAAACGCGAACGAGGTTACATGCATTGTACACGCTTGCGCGCGTTCGCGGAAGTCCTTAACACACGTGGTGAATGGCAGAATTTCCAGTCAAGTCAATGGTACGATTTTGCATATTATTATTTTTATTTTGAGGTCAGGAGCAGAATTAAGCGATGGCAACATTTTGCATGTATTCACTCATAATATTTTACATATTATCATGTCCAAGAACCGTGGTTGCATTTGCCGGGTGCATTTGCCGCCCCACGGAAATGAAATACTAAATACATTTTCCTTGTCCATCCCACAGTCTATTTCGCATCCTACCCGGTTACCCATTTAACACCTTGGTGGAGATCGAATGGCAAAGCGGGATTCGAACAAACGATCCTAAAACTACAAGGCAATGGTCAGAACCGCTACTCCACGACGCTTCTTTTGTAAAAGTAATAATCGAACGATGCATTTAACAAATCATCAAATAGAGTACCGAATTGTGACGTCATCAATTTTTTCTTTTGCATGTCAGCGTTTTGATACCATATTTTAGTAGCATGATGAATAACATTCACAACCCAAATAGGAAGAGGGGTAATGGAAGAGAAAAAAAAGAGAAAAGAAGAGAAGAAAACAAAGACATGGAGAAAGGGGAAGAGGGGGAAGAAGAAAAAGAGAGAGGAAGAAAAATAAAGAGAGGGGAATTCGGGGAATGGAAGAAAACGAAACAAGAACTGAGAAATAAGAGAGGAAGAGGAAGAAAGGAAGAGAAGGAAAAAAGAGAGAGGGGAAAGAAGAGAAGAACAAAGAGAAATGAGGGGGGAAAAGAAGATAAAGAGAGAAGAAGAGGGGGGGAAAGAGGGAAGGGAAAAGGAAGGAGGAAGAGGAAAGAGAAAGGAAAAAACAAGGGAAAATGAGAGGGGAAATTCTATAAATTGTCGCATGTATGTATTACATTTAAAACACTTCATGTACTGTGCAATACTTTGTTTTTGCCATATTTAAATTATAGAAACATAATTATCATGGGGCATAGCATCTTCCACATCTTTGAACCATACATTGGTCCTCCAAAAGAAGGTCATTCGCAATCTCACGCATGCAGATTACCGTGCTCACACACCCTGTGGAGCCATCCCGGGGGGGGGGGCACTTCCATTCACAAGTGGATACCATGCGCGACCATGGGGTCTCGAAAAGCACCCTAAACACGTAATTTCCATATTCTGAAAATGCACCCCTTAACAGGTATTGTCGTGTGAAACCCGACCCTTAACAAGTATTGGAAACAAAACAATACTCTTGGCATATATTCCCTGAAATGAACCCCTGAACAAGCACAGGAATGTTTTATTGTTACGGGTCCTTCGGTCGTCAGCTTTACTTTATTTGGTTTAGTACGAACCCCACTTCTACACCTCGCGCAAATCGGACTCTAAACACGAAGTGTTGGGGCAAAAAGGACATCCTTTATAAAACATTTTAATTTTATATTTTCATCCCCGAAAATTTAACCCTAAACACGTAATTTTCCTAGCGAAATAGATACCCTTTTTTCATTATTTTTGTGTTTTTGACACCCCTATCACGTTACGTACATAACGTGCCCTATCGTGAAAAAGACATCCTTTTTACGTGTTTTTTGGTCGCGCATGGTATCCACTCGTCAATGTAAGTGGCCCCCGGGGGAGCCATGCACACTGTCAGAAATTTATCCTTAAAGGAGAATGAAACCTTTGGAACAAGTAGCCTTCTGTCGAATCAGAAAAATCAAAGAAGAACAAAGAAAGTTTGAGAAAAATCGGACAAATAATAAGAAAGTTATGAGCATCTGAACATTGCAATCACTAATGCTATGGAGATCATCCCATTGGCAATGCAGCAAGGATGTGTGATGTCACATGACAACAACTTTTCCTTTGATGGACTATGAAATACCATCAAAAAGTATCTTTTTGCTTTTTCTTAAGGTGATACAAACTCTTTATCCATGATGTATTCTTTAAAAATCTGTATTACATGCCCCCCCCCCCCCGTAGAAAGAACACATGATCTACTGAAAGATGTGACAAAAGAGGCAATTTAAGTGAAAAATATACTAAAGTAACGGGGAGAGTTGTTCACAAGTGACATCACACATTCTCTACTAAATCATATAAGTAAAGAGCATGGTCTTTCAAAAAAATAATTAACAATGCAACACCTCACCGTCTACCAAATTAAGACCCTGTAAAATGAATGTAGTCTTTACCACAGACCCTGTTTTACCAAAATGATAAAAACAAAACAAGACCCCACCGTCTTATTCCTGTGGAATTAGATGAGCATAAAGTGTAAATTTTTTTACTCCAGACCGAGTGATTAAACAAATTCAAAACTATCAAAGCCCCGTCATTTTCTACTACTTAGACTCTGTAATAAAGAATGATTTTATAACGTATTCTCAATTTTCCAGACTCGTTTATTTAAAGAAATCCCCAAGACCCATCAGTCTCATTCCTGTGAAAAAGAAAGATGAAGGGTGTAGTCTTTACTCCAAACCGGTAAAACTAGGTAAATCTTTGAAGATTATAACATATTTTTAAACGAGTCTAGAGTAAAGACTACACTCTATATCCATCTTTTTTCACAGGAATGAGACTGAGGGGTCTTGAAGACTTGTTTAAACAAACAGGTCTGCAGAATTGAGAATACGTTATATACACGTTCTTTATTCCGATGCGGCGAATGCAGCCTTCCCCCAGCTTTTCCTCCACAGCATCTTCACACCACAACGCCCACCTATATAAACTGTTCGGGTGATCTCACTACATGCCTTCGCCACTCCCCTCACTGCATTCGCCGCACCGGACACTAGCCACCTTTCGCAAACCTCAGGGACGGTAACTTTAAGATCCCCTAACACAAGAATTAGCCATTAATCGTACATTCGATTTTCACGATTAATTGTACACTATAATAAATGGAATCAATCATAGAAAACTGTTCTACATTCATGGCTAAGCTTTGTGATACAGGCCCTATATATCTGCTTTTCGTGTGCAACATTCTTCCACGCGACACCCGCACCATTGCTGCGAGATTAAATCCCGTTTTCATGCAAGTACGTCTGGTCATTATCGTATATATAATTATATCCCCCTGCAAGGGCGGATTCAGCCTTTGCCAATAGGGGGGGCAGAATTTTTTTTTTCAGCCATATTTTCCCCGATCGGCCGCTCGAAGGTGATTTTTTGTTTGTTTCTTTGAAGGGGGTTGTCCTATAAGTGACTTCTGAGCTCTATTCTTCAAATCAACATAAATGTATAATATCATAATCCTTACTTTATAATGCGAGTGCGAAGCGGGAGCAATTTTTTTTTAAATTGTATGTATTTTTTCCTAAAATTTGAACATTCTGAAAAAAGAGGTGCCTGCAATAACTACTACGAACCAGAAGCGCAACCAGAAATTTTTTATCTACGTTTTGAACTAATCGGAAAGGTAGGCCTATCTGTTAAAGACTGTATGCAGTTAGCCATGAGGACGTTACATATTTCAACAATCAAATAATGCGAGCACGAAGCGCGAGCTAAAAATATGACATTTCTACATAAAGAATGGGAAATTTTAATCAATTTTTGTAATCATGAACAGGATAGCTACAGTGCCGGCCACAGGAAACGTCACGCCCGAGCACGCAAACACCCTAGGGGCTTTCGCGTCTAACCGAAGGTATTCGAGAGGAGCAGACTAGGGTGTTTAGCCACCCCCGCAGTTTCCTGCGTGCTCTGTAATACTCGCCGTGCCCGCACTTATCCTAGGGTATCCTAGGGTACGTACATTGCATAATGTTTACATGTACTTTGGTTATCTTGTGATGGACCATTATGTTTTTTAAAGTAGCGTGATCGGAATCTTTTTTTTTTGTAGATTATTTTTTTCATATTTGATATTTATTTTCTTTTCTTCCATTCTTTTTATTGATTTTTGGCCTGGCTCGGTCGATCCGAAGGGACATAGTGCTTTGTCGAGTGTCCCGTATTTAATTTTGTGAAATCTGGTCACCTTGGCTGGAACATCGAATTTATTATTTTTCATTTACCGCAATGAATCTAATCAATCTAATTTAATGCATTAGGTAAGCTTTTTTTCCTTACGCCTTACGTGGGAGACATACATGTATCATACAAACTTGTATTTAAAGAAATAGGACACAATTGTGATTTAATGTAATAGAGATCAATTCTCTATCTCTTGGGATAAGTTTTTTTTTATCCATACTTACCCATTCCTCTCCCTTCAGCGTGAACTATACACCTAATCCCATCTCCTTATGAACAGTGTAAGAACTAGAAAACATTTGAAACATTCTTCCTTGAGTTTTAACCGGGTGCACAGGATGGAATTAGGAAAGAAGAAAGAAGGGTATTTAAAAAAAAAATTAAAATAGATTAAAGACCTTAATATTAAAGTAGACTTGATTTTTTTGTAAATGAAAAATTGACAAGTTATTAACAGAGTGAATATTAACAAACATTAAAGACAAACTTGAAATAAAACAGAATTATGAATACCAAGGCTGTCCAAGGGCATTTGCGAATTCTCATTATGTTAAAACAAACGTGCGGTCAATATTGGAATCGTCAATATGGTGACATGGTTGAAACCCCAATAAAGGGAATGAAAGGTACGTGAAAACGAATACTAGTTTGACCAAGATCATACAAAGTAGACATGCAAAAAGCCAACACCAGCAAAACTGGTTGTGCTCATCGATTTTTTGTTTGGTTCTTTTGTTATTGTCAACAGTCTGGTAGAGTCGTGCTCCCCGCCCACACCTTTGATCTCCTTTGATCACATCCGCTTCCCAATTTATGACAGGATGTTCATAGAAATGGGGGGGGGGGGGTTAATTTGTTGATGCGTTAACAATAATAAATGAGGATATTCTTTTCACTTCGGTTCGAATCGGGTTTCTAAAACCCTCACCCTATAAAGGGTATAAATTTACCTCAATGTAACAGATGGAACAGATTATCTTTTTGCTAAAACAACTGATTACATTACCTGCTCTCTATTGCAATTTTTAAGTTACATTGGTAGATATTCGAATTGGGAAGAGATGAAAGTGGTGGAAATGATAAGGAGAAGAAGGAAGAGGAGGATTAGAAAAAATAAAGAGGGGTTCCAACTTCATGATGAGAACAACGCATATATTTCGCGCAATTTCATAAAAAATCATAAATGGAATTAAAACGAATATTAATATCCCCGATACACCTATATGATGATAATAACACGAAAAATTGACGTCGAAGTAAAGATTAAACTATCATATTTACGAACTGCGGTTTTATATTGATAGATCAGTCGGACATCAATTAAAGTTATAAAAAAATTAATAATTTTATTTCAATAAAGCAAGATTTTCCTTCGAAATATATTTTGTTATATGAAGTGGAAATTATAACAAATGATAACAGTCACAACTTGGTATGATACAGAATTCAGTGTTAAATGGCGGCTAAAAATTATAATACATGACATTTGTAATGCGCAAATTCCATCTTGATTGGATGCTCAATGCGCTTCAGAGCAAAGCAACAAAAGCTATTTACATAATGTAACTATTTAAAAAATTTCTAGCACATGTAGCTTCAATGTTTAATTAAACACATACCTATGTAAAAGTATGTTTTCGAAAGCTACTATGACGTAGTGTATGGAATGTGTACTTAACGGGTTAATTATCACTTGCCGACAAAGCAAGAATGGAGCTATACAAACAATTCTTTTCTTTTGTTAAGAGTTTTGTTGGGTGCTCACGCAAACGCTAACAATCAAACCTAACAATTCTTTTCGGGGAACCAAGGCGTTAGTCAAGCTAAGTTAAAGAGTGAAAGCCCCGTCCCGCTTCACCTCTATACAGTGTGTCCCAGAATAAACGAAACCGAGATTTAGCGATCATTTTTAATAACTTAATCATAAATAGAATAGACAAATGACCTACCAATTTAAAGCTGAGAATCTCCTCTTTCATCTGATATTACTAAGGTTATTTCTTATTCACGCATGAGTGAGCAAAAACAATTTGAAGAAAAGATACCAAAAACTCGTTTGGCGGAGGGTATCTGGGCTTCAAAAGGAAAACAACATTTCTGAAAAGTTCAATATCTGCTCTTTAATTTGGTGCCTAAATTACAGAAAATGGTCAAGAAATAAAAAAGTTCTGGCCATTCGAAATAAGGCTTGTATTTCAATAATTTCATGAGATAAACGTGTTTTCACCGGTTTCCCACAGAAGCTTTCGCATGGTGAACAAAAGATTTAATGCATGGCTGGTCGTCAACAAAACAGAGTGTCGAGTGAGTTTGAAAGCCAGCCTGGAGAACCTCTTCATTTTATGAAATTATTGAAATTCAAGCCTTATTTCAAATGACCAGAACTTTGTTATTTCTTGACCATTTTCTGTAATTTAGGTATCAAATTAAAGAGGAGATATTGAACTTTTCAAAAATGTGGTTTTCTTTTTGAAACCCAGATACCCCCGCCAAATGAGTTTTTGGTATCCTTTTTTCAAATTGTTTTTGCTCACTCATGCGTGAATGAGAAATAATCTAAGTAATATCAGATGAAAGAGGAGATTCTAAGCTTTAAATTGGTAGGTCATTTGTCTATTTTATTTATGATTAAGTAATGATAAATGATCGCTAAATCTCGGTTTCGTTTTTTCTGGGACACACTGTATAGTCGAAAATCCCTTTAATGATAACGCGTGAGCATTATTGAGTAAAACAAGTTTCATAACTAAGTACTGCAGAACTATAGGGTATTCATATTACCATGAAACAATAAGCCCCCTCTATTTTCTCTTTGTCCCCTTTCCCCTTCTTTTCTTTGCTCCCTTCCCCTTCTCTTACTTTTTATATTTTCCTTTTCATTTTCCCTCCCTCCATCCCTTCCTTTTTCTTTCATTTTACTTCCTTCTTCTTTCTTGAATGAGCGGATGTTAATTCGGGACAAGTTTTAAATTGATGCAACGAGAGCAGGAAATTGTGAGCATGGTGAGAGAAAATAAATACAAGATTGAGCGCAAGAATGTTCAATACTTGTCATCAGCGTATGGGCAGATGCGAGTTAGAGGCTGTTCTCACTTGGTTCCTAAACTAGTTTAGTGGAAACTAGTTTAACGCTAAGTGAGAACGGTCGAAGCGCTCTTGGAAGCGCTCTTCCAAACCAGTTTGGAAAACCACCTCGCGATGTAGTTTTCAAGATCGCTTCGCATCGGAAAAGTGGTTCTAGTTTCTGACATGAACAACTGGACAATTTCCCAAATTTTTCTTCCCGCTTTGTCTCTTTTCCTCTACTTTTTCTTAAGTCCCACTTCTTTTGTCCTTTGTACTTCTTACCTTTTTCTACACCCTTCCTTCTCTTCCCTCCTTCGCTTTCTTACTCCATTTTATTATGTCTCCCTTCTTCATTTTATTTAATTTCCCCTCCTTTTCCTTCTCTCTTTCTCATTCTGTCCTTCTTCCTTTTCTTCCTTTGTCTCTTCTTCTCCCCTTCGATTTTCAATCTATTTTCCTTTTCTCCTTTTCCCTGTTTTCTTCTTGTCTCACCTTCCTTTTTCATCTCTTCTGTTTTCTTCTCCGTTTCACCTTTTCCTGCAAGGCCGTACATCCTATGGAAACACCCTTGGCTAGGTACGGGCTACCGCGTTCGCCCTAGGGAGCGGATACGGGCGTCTTCCCTCGTCCGCTCCCCTCTACCGCGTTCGCCCTAGGGGGCACTGCCACGTTTCCCGCGGCCGGCACTGTATATAACTACAAGTAAACAATTGATGCGAGCGCGAAGCGCTAGCGGAAAAACTCTAGTTTTAGACCGAGAACGGGAAATTCTATTCATGTTTTGTAAATTATGGAAAGGATAAGCAAGAGGGGATCTTCCTACATTAATAATGCGAGCGCAAGGCACGAGCAGAAAATGTTTGTATACGTTTTATTTGATCGAAAAGTGCCTTTTAAGGACTGCTTGCACTTAGCCATTAAGATGTTCCATATTTCAGCAATCAAATTAGGCGTGCGCCGTGAAGCGCGAGCGGAAAAAAAATCGAATTTAGACCTAGAACGGGCCGTTCTATTCATGTTTTGTAAATCATGAAAGGGATCAGACATGAAAAGGGCTATTTTGAAATCTTTATGGAATACATGAAAAGAATAGGTACCTGATAAATAAAAATGTCAATATTCAGACAATAAAACTGACATTTTTACAGAACACTTTTAAAATATCAATTTGTGAATCACACAAATTAATTCATGATCGATTTCCGAGGAGAAATATGTTCTGTATATTGACTTCAAAACTTGATATTCAAGCTCCATGTTGAACAAGATATGTGAATCACTTAACAGGCAATGCGAGCGCGAAGCGCTAGAGAAAATTTTATATAGTGACATGAGATATTTTTTATTCCAATTCTTCCTCTCATCTTATTTTATTCACTCGTCTTCCTCCTCTCCTTTTTTTCTTTTCTTTTCCTTCCTTTATTATTTCTTTCTTTTTTTTTTGCTCCGCCAATAGGGGGGAGGGGCACCTCGGGCCCCCATCTAGATCCGCCTATGCCCCTGAACCGGCGGCGAGCCTCTACTGACAGCTGGCTGGAGATATTCGAAATGTAGGGGCCACAATAAATTATGACATGGATAAGTGGTTTTTTAAACAAATCGAGTACATATTGAGTGAGGAAAAACTTACTAAATGAAGGCTTATAATTAGTCTTGATGAGGGCGCAACAGCTGCGGTAAGACGTATTTTTGCATCCTCTGTTTTGGAACTAAGATATCTGGAAATATCAACGAGAGAAATAACCATCCGTTTTCAATAATCAGGATATTAGTATTCTTATATCAACCATTTCAAGATTTGGAGATCGTTTTTCATATATTGCTGCTTAATTCCATTCTTGGAACGTTTATTTGCTAATTGGATCAGCATGTATGCTGAGAAAGCAACGCCACACCCTGAAGCGCACATTCCCCGAGGACCAAATCCCGTTTTCATCAGGACAGATAACGTAAGAAATGAGGACAAAAAACCAATTACGGATGAGGAAATCTATGTTAATCTTTTAAAAATGTTGTTGCTGGAATTCAACAAATTCGACGTCTTTGGCGGATATTTGACTTCCCACACCGACCATGTTGAGCTGATATCAAATGGGTTACTGCTACGTGGGACAAGCGTCCCTGTTTATGACTTGAACCCATTCACTCAGTCAGAGATAAAAATCTTACGAGAGTTACCATTAAGGATATACCATAATCCGTTAGTGACGAAGTGATAAGAGCTAAACTACAGGAGATGAAGTATGAGTTGCATGGCGAAATATATCGCCCAAAACGGAGGGTAAATGGTCAGTTAACTAACTGCTTGAACGATGATCGTGTTATCCAAATTTCTCCACCATTGCAACCTCTTCCCAGGAAACTTGTTTTTGGGAACACATTTAAGGCTCGCATTTACCATTCCAGACAGCCTGAGAATGCCAGTGGCGCCCATGCAACCTGTTCCAGGTGCTTACAAATAGGACACCACGTCTCGAGATGTGTAAACGAAGTAAGGTGCCAAGTATGCAAGCAACCTGAACATATGAGGAAGGAATGCCCGAACACCCAACAACCGACCGGGAACCTAGCAACGTTCGACGCTTCTTCGTTTCAATCGCAAACGCAAATGCCTACTTCGAGCGAGGGAATCAATGTAGAGGATGAAATATCTCGATCAACCAACAAGACACGAAAAACTCGTCTTGCTGAATTCGTATCGAAACTGGTACAACAGCCATCGCAGACGCAGAATACCAATGTTGACACTGCAACAGCCGTAGCTTTAGATCTCCGATCACCAAGAAGAACACGATCAGCGTCACGCCCTAAAGAAGGTTCATCCGCGTACGCTTCAGACGGAGCGATGCACTACGCGACTACGCGTAACAACATCCGCGATTACGATGATCAAGTAGAAGCATCGGAGAGCGAAGCTGAAAACAATCGAAGTGAAAGCGATGTAGAAGATGATACATCCATGTCACCCGAGACTCCCCCGAAATCGTCGACGAATAAAGCAATAAACCCTGTGAAACGGAAGAAGAAAGCTACAAAGAAAAAGAAATAAAATTTCCACAACGATGTGAGTATAAACAAAGAGAAATCAACAAGGAAACCAATATAAACGAAGGACAAAAGAATTATGAAAATGAAAGAACTAGGAACTTGGGTAAACATGATCATGTACATTTTATAACATTGAATGTAAGAGGGATACGTGATTCAATGAAGAGAAAGAAAATATTTCTTTGGCTCCATCGTCAAAAGTGTGACATAGCCTTTTTGCAGGAAACTTTCTTGTCACAAAACATAGAAAATACAGTTTTGAAAGAATGGAAAGGTACATGTCTATTTGATCATGGGACAAATCATTCCAAAGGTGTAGCAATTTTTGTTAAAGAAAGATTACCTTTAACTCTCATCGACACATATTACAAAGGTGATGGTCGGTCAGTTGCTGTTAGATTGTTATATCTAGATCGCTCTTATTTGTGTTTAAATGTATATGCACCTGCTAAAAATACAGAGAAAGAGCATTTTTACTTGTCATTATGTAATTGGGTAAAAAAAAAATGACGTTATAATTGAGGGTGGAGATTGGAACCGTGTTCAAAACAAAAGTAAAGACACGAGTGGAGTTTCATACGCTTATTTACCAAACAAAACTTTGTCAAATTTCGAAAAGAGAATTACTTAGTAGATGTATGGAGAAAAATGTTTCCAGAGAGGAGACAGTATACATGGAGACAATTGTCACTTAACATTCATTCAAGATTAGATTATTGGCTCATGTCAAAAGAACACTTTCCATATACACATTCCATAGATATTAAACCTGTGTTAAAATGTGACCATAATGCAGTGTCAATGAAACTTAATATCTTAATACATGACAGGGGAAAAGGTTGTTGGAAACTGAACAACTCATTGCTCAATGAAGAATCGTTTAAAGAGCATATTAAGCGTATTATTCACAAGGTTGATATAGATTTCAATAATAGATATGATAAACAACTTAAATGGGAAATGTGTAAAATTCGAATAAAAGAATTCAGTATGAAATATGCAGTTGAAGAGAAAAAAAGAAAAAAATATTGTTCATATGGAAAATGAATATGAGAGTTTATGTAAGAATACAGATGTCTTGAGTGTAGAAGATATAGATAAAATGAAAAAAATAAGACAAAAGATAGACAAATGGTATGAATATCAGTGCAAAGGTGCTTTTGTGAGATCTCGGGCAAAGTGGCTTGAATTTGGTAAAAAGTCATCAAAATATTTTCTTCAACTTGAAAAAGCAAAAGGTAAAAAGAAAGAAATAGATTGTCTTCATATTATATAGAATATTTTGAAAGGTATACAGGATTTTTACAGTACACTTTATAAAAGAAGGTGTTGTGATGTTTTGGGATTTCAAAAAGGGTTTCGATACCATTAATCATGATTTCCTATTCTTTTTGTTAAAAGAACTCAAGTTTAAAGATTCGTTTTTAAGATGGATAGAAACGTTATATAACCGTGCATGTGGACGTGTTTTAAATTTTGGTTGGATATCAGATAAATTTGCTATTGAGAGAGGCGCGTAAGGCAAGGTTGCCCACTTTCGGCATATCTATTTATTATTGTTGCAGAGGTTTTAGCTCAGAAAATTAGACAAAATAATCAAATACAAGGGATCCAAATTCCACATAGATTGAACGATAGAGATATACGTATCGTACAATATGCAGACGATACAACCATTTTTACTGACTCTATACAATGCATCAAAAAGATAATGAAAGAAGTAGAGACGTTTGGAATATATGCTGGGCCAAAAATCAACTGGACTAAATCAAATCTTATGAAAATGAATATAAACAACAATGAAACTAACAATCTTCTTTTTACTGAAGATCCTATAAAATGTCTTGGTGTTTTTGTTGGAAAAAAATATTCTGTTGTTCAATCTCTCAATTGGGAAAACAAAGTTCAAAAAATAAAAAATACACTTGACTCATGGAAAATGAGAAAATTATCATTACATGGAAAAGTGGTGGTAATAAAATTTTTAGTAATGTCACAGGTAGTTCATACTGCTACAGCAGTACCAATCCCTTCTAAAATAATCAAAGATATTAATAAACTAGTTTACAATTTTTTGTGGAATTCCAAAAAAGAAATGGTGAAACGTAATGTTTGTCATAATCCTGAAAAAGAAGGGGGATTAGGAATGGTTGACTTAAAGACAAAATGTCGATCACTACGTCTGTCATGGATCAATAAATTGGGACTTTTCGCAATCCTCACCGACGCTAATATTGGGGTCTCCTAACACAAAAGTTAACGCTTAATCATACACTTGATTTTTAAGATTGATTGTACATTATAGTCAATAGAATCAAACGTAGAAAACTGCTGTACGATCAATGCTAAGCTTTGTGTTACAGGGGGGTTACAGGCCCTACAGATCTGCTTTTCGTGTGCAAAATCCTTTCCCGCGACACCCGCACCATACATACATGTATATTACGACTGATGGCTGAAGATATTCAAAATGCAGGACCTAAAATAGATTATGACATGGATAAGAAAGTGGTTTTTTCAAACAGATCGAGTACATATTGAATGAGGAAAAACTTACTGAATGAAGGCTTAGATATAGATCATTACAGTCCATCGAATCGATATTGCATTTAATGTGGATTATTGGTGGATCACTGGCAATTGATTTCATGGGTCAGATCAACCTCTCTAGCCGAAACCATTTCTGTACACATCATATACATGTACAATACGTTTAAGCACGGACCCTATTGGGTCCATGGTTTGAGCTAACGGGTTTCTTTGTTCTATTGTGTACGCTTTCTACACAAACGATATGCCTCTAGCACACGATGTAATGGGCATTATGTTTTACTTTCCCCAGAAATGGGGATTAGATTCAAATTCCGGGGGACCACTTCCATTGATGAGTGGATACCAGGCGCGACAATGGGGTTTCGAAAAGCACCCTAAACAATGGAAGTAAGTCTTTTTCATATTATGAAAATGCATCTCTTAATTAGTATTTGGATTGTGACACCCTACAAGTATTGGATATGTATCCCTTTTTCAGCATTTTAAACATCGTTTTGACACCCTTATAACGCTACATAGGTCTATACGTAATGTACTTGCCCACTCTGTCCCTTTTACGCGTGGTCGCTCTTGGTATCCACTAATCAACGGAAGTGGGCCCCCCGGGCGGCTTCTCGAGCTGTAGGAGTCAAATGTGGCTTTGGAAAGTAGTCCTCAATCGGATATATCGCTGTTACCATAGTAGCAACCAGAATTTTGCACACGAAACGCATATTGAACGTTTCCGTCGCAGATGCGAAACGAAAAAAAATCTCATGTCACACAATTTGCATTGCCGGCCAGAGTTTTACGACGGGCCCAAAAAGTCTCTTCCAAAATCAACTACCGTTGTAAATTAGCGTTCGCGTCCTCAAACGAAAGGTCGGGAATATTTGACAGGAGAAGACAGTGCTTGGAAAACCCTGTTTGAATATTGGACCCAGAGAATTGGCGGGGATTTCCCTCTTTGTTTGACTTTTAATTGCAAAAAGAGTGATATGTATCGTATTTGTATGAAAAAGCATTTGCCCATATTTTATGTTGACATGTTCTGTTCATGGGCTGATTTGAAGTATATTGATATGTTTAAAGTAACGAATATTGAAAACGAAATTATTTGGTACAATAGTAACATAAAGTATAAAAAAGATGTATTATATTTTCCTAACTGGATAAAAAACAATATTTTAAAAGTTAATCAAATCCTAACAGGTGGTGATTGGAAGAAGATTGATTCAATATGCACTGTTTTTAAAGAAAGAGAATTACTTTCTACCTTTGAATCGTTGAAAATAAAAAATGCGTTCCCGAAGTTTTGGCTTGACAAATTACGTAACAGTGCACGAATTGTAAATAGCATGTCATCGAAATCCAGCACTATTGAAATATCAACAGGTGACTGTATAGAAATCAATGGCGTGAAAGCCAGACATTTTTACAATTTAATGATCGAAAAGGAGAAAAGGGACCTCCCTTGTATTCATTTTGGGAACGATTTCTTTAGCTTACCTCTTGAATTCAATTGGAAACGATTATTAGAGTTTAAAATTGATTTTTAAACGACAATAGGATTAAACGGTTTAATTTTAAATTAATTTATAGAATACTACCAAGTAAAGACAATCTTTGCAAATGGAAAATTAAAAATGATATTTTAATATTTGTAAAGTTCCAGAAAACAGTATTCATCTTCTTTTTACCTGTCAAGTGGTAACAGTTTTTTGGAAAATTGTTTCTAAATTAATAAATGCTTTGTTCGATGTTAAGATTGTTTTGAACGAAAAAATTATTGTAATAGGTCATGAAATAGAAAAAACAGAAATGAATTTGGTTAACCTTATTATAAATTTTTCACAATTTGTAATTTATAGAAATTATATTAGAAAATGTTTTGAAAACGACAAACATAAGACTCATGCCTTTTATCTTTTTAAAGATCTAAAGGCAGAAATTCGAAATTATTTGATACGAAAATGTAATCAGAAGAGATTTGATATAAGCAAGTTTCAAAGTTTTTTTCAATTCTTTAGTTCCTTTTCCTTATTTTATCTATATAAATTTGTGTATGCGACTTTTGTAAAAACGATTGTAAATATCAGATGAATAAATAAAGTACCTTATAAAGGGAAAAAAAAATTAGTCTAGGAGATAGGGGGCTTTATTCAGATTTTTCGGTGGGGAAGGTTTGACAGGCTCATGCGGGGTAAAATTGTGTGCTGATTCCAAAAATGTCAGTCTTATTGACCGTACTCACGACATTTTGGCCAATATTTGACCCAAAAATGACCATTTTGACCTCTCTTTGGAAAATGGTCCTTTAACAGAATGCTTTTGTACCCACATCCAATTAAAAGGGTCTATCCTAAGTAGAAATGCACCCAGATTCCAGATAAAGTGGTTTCATTTGCAAATATGAAAATACTTACCATGATTTTCGTATTTACGAGATAACTGGATATACTCATTTGATTTGCTAGTTCATTACGATTAACTTGCATGCCGAATAAAAGTACACAATTTTTCCTGCGCGCGCGCAGCATCTCCCTACGCACGCACTATCCCAAGATCATCACGCAAATAGGCGTCCATTTCCTCTTTATGAGCCTGAACGGAAGACATGTTGCCACGCAAGGCGAGGGGTCGGTGGGAGGGTTCAAATGAGTATATCCAGTTATCTCGTAAATAAGAAAATCATGGTAAGTATTTTCATAATTTACTATCAATAACTGGGATATACTCATTTGATTTGCTAGACCAACACGGATTCAACGTGAAGGGAGGCATGTCTAGACTAAGAAGTGCGTAAAAATAGGGAGATGAAGACACGAAGGCCGCTGCCTTAAGGACAGAGGAGGCAAATAAGGCCTCATGCGAAGTAAAGTCCTTAAGAACAAGGAAGTGAAGGAATAGAAGAGCGTCAAAAGGCGGTCCTCAAGATGTCGTATACGACGATTCCATAGAAAGAGCCCAAGAAGAATGATACTATAGTATCATGGACCCTCGGCCTAGTGTCAGAAGGAGAACATCAGCACCAACTGACTTGGGCCGTGTTTATGCTTCCATTTTTCAGGCCAGAATCAGCGTTTCCAAACGTGATGAGTGCAAAACACGGTTTCGTCCATGCTTACTTTCATATAAACGCTGTTTCAGAACGCCGATCCTAAACTCACAAAAAGGTGCGTTTGTAACCGTCGTTTGACCAGAATCAGGCTTTCTGGGGAAGCATAAACACAACCGCGATCGTAAACGTGTTTAAATGACGTCATTTGGTACTTGCTTCGGTGAGATGAAAATCCGCGGGCAAATACAGTCGTATTGCTCCATGTTATCTCTACGTAATAACAACAATGGGAAAAAAAAACTTTCGAAAAAAGGCGCGCCCAATTTGACCTCGCTTTACGAAGCGAAGCCAGTTGAGATCATGATTTGCTCTGAAAAGTTAAGCATAAAACAGCACTCCCAGAACCACGTTTACGATCAGCGTTTTGATACGACGTTTGAAATCGCTGATTCTGTCCTCGCAATGGAAGCATAAACACACCCTTGATCGTTTCAACAATCCAGAGTGTAAAGATGTTTCGAGAAGCTGCCGCAAATGGCTCGCGCGACAAAACAACCAAATGCACAGAGTTGGGAATTGTCAGAAGAATGGCAAACAAAGACAAGGGTTAGAAGCCAATCCCGGCAACGGTCCGGGAGCGATGCATAAGCATGCAAAGCTTTGTACTGCAAATGGTTACATATAAACACATACAGGAGGGATCTCGACTGATAGACAGACAATAGATACCCTGAATACCGACCCAAGAGGGAGTTAGTCAAGCGTCAAGAACGACCGACAGGTGCCATGACGGAGTAAGCCATACAAGCTCAACGTTTGAGAAGAACTCAAGGGTTTGTAAGATTCGGATTTTGTTGAAAATTTCAACAAGAATCGTGATCGGAAGACTGAAACTTGTACGGTTCAGTAAGTGATCAATCAATCAATCTGAGAAGGCAACAGCGGGGCTAATAAAAGCCACGGTCGAGTCATCAACTTTAATTATTATAATTTAAGCCAAGCAGCAACCATGCAAACGTAAGGAATGCGAGATATCTCAGAAGCCCCCGCATGGGAGAAAGTGCCCAGAATTCGATATCTGTCTCAAATGCGTGAGTGCAGAACATTTGCAGAATTCTGATAGAGAGCTGTGGCAGGACGTTTCCAGCGGTCCAATAAGGACCTGGAACGACAGAGAGTAAGGTTGAAGAAAACCACTCGTAAGGCAGTCAATGTGTCGAGAAAAGCGACTGAGTGCCATCCTGTTAATAAGAAAATGCCACGGACCTGCTGTCTATGTAGAGTAGAACAGTCCGGTCAAAACAGCTCAACCGGGCGTGTCGGAGAAAAAACGCGGCACGCATCACGACATAACAAGTGTGATAGACCGAGCGATCGAGAGAGAACCCCGGATCCCCTTTCTCCAGTACTAAATAAAGCACCCGCAGCGGGAGAGGTCGGAGGTGGCTTGGCTGAAGCCCCATCGCCGAGAGGGCCGGTAAGGCTAGGCTGCGATGGATGTCCGCTGAGCGGAGCAATCCCTAGCCGCAGCAAGCGTACGCCAGAGGTGAGCTGGCGAACAATGCCTCTGTCATGATCTTACGTGTAAACGACAATCAAGAGATGTCGGTCAAGAAGATGCTCTGAACCAACAGACATCGCCAGACATGATACCTCAACAGTTACGTTCCCGACGGAATCGAGTGAGGTAACAACGGCCCTGTCCTATCAAGGTTAGGGACGGAAACTGGCTAAGAGTGTCTAAGTCCTCGTTTGAAGAAACAAGCGGAGGAGTAAGGCGACTTGAGGAAAATAATTATATAATATTGACTGGCCTTGAGGGAGATACCAAATATATTTCCCAAACTAGTCTCATATTGCCCCGAGTCGAAGACGAGGGCAATATGGGTCTAGTGAGGGAAATATTTTTGGTATCTCCCGAAAGTAACGCCAGTCAATATTATTATTACCTGTTACCTCTTTCTGGTACATTAAATTAACATATTGATAGATTTATAACTAAATTGTTGGACTTACCTTGGTCAAGCCTCTAGTGTCAATTCTGCACTTTACCATTATGACGTATTTACAAGCGCTCGGATCCAGCGTTGTCTTTATTATGACGTATATTGTTGGTGCGCGGATCCTTATGAAGCGTATCTCTTTATACGCACCCACAAATGCGCTGGGGATTGATGAGCTCGGAATACGGATATTATGGACCGCTTATTAATGTACGTAGGTGCAGTAGGAAAATTACTCTTTTCTGGGAGGAGGGGTGTACGAATATTATGGTCACTCGTCATTCAGCTGATCGCTGACCGAGCCATTGTGACGTAGTTTATGTTGAGTTAATCAGTTAGACAGACAAAATACGCGTTTATATCATGTCTCCAAAATGCCTCATTCAGGTAATAATCACCAATATTTCCCTCAGTCTGCGATGAGAACTAGTTGTTTACGAAAACAGCCACAAGGCCTGGTTTCTCTGGTGATCGCAAGGGCAAGCACCGTCGGCTCCGCTGCGGTGGGGGGGGGGGGGCGGCAAAAATGACGCCCTAAGCAGCGGGGGATGAGAATCTAAGCTTCTAAAAAGAAGAACTCCAGTGAATTAACTCTTCATGCGTTCACCTGTAAACCCCCGTGTGTTGCATTATGTTAGCAGTGATCCCCTCTCATTCACATTCGTGCCATGAGTCACAGATTTCTAACAATAAACCTGGCCATGGTATTGTTTGTGAGGAGGGTTTTATTGATTTTCTCCTCTCCTTTTTCAACGAACTTCCTGGTTGTGATCAGGATGTATTGATTTTTTTGGGATAACTCAACGATTCTATAATTTGTAAACTGCGATAATCCGTCAAACGCTAAACTAATGTCGCACGCGCGATCGATCGATCGGTACACATGTACGGTATACAAAAACGCCAAGCTATACATTGTAGCTAGGTACGCACCGGGGCATGCAATTGTTCGAAAAACAATGGGACAGGGGACGTCTATGGGATATGCGCGGTTGTGCAAAAATGCGAACGAAACACGCCTACGGATGTGCAATAATGCGAACGTAAGGCATGATGAGTTAAATCACTTTCATGGAGTGACTCATCCACAGTCGGCCCGAGAGAAAGTAGGTCGTGGTGATCGTGGTTAGACAGGCATAATCATACATACACACACGCATACATATACATATATATATACATATATATATATATATATATATATATATATATATATATATATACATATGCATGCACGCAACATCTATCCACGATTACATCATCCTCGGTCGCGCAGTGACCATGGCCACATACATTGCATGGAAGGAGGATGAAAGCAGCATGAGAGGCGACTCGAGTGTGCCGAGTGAAAAAGCTTCTAAATAAGAAGACGACTCGACAAACCGGCACGGTAAATACATCGACCGTGGCCCACTCCACACAAGGAGGAAACGGCGGAGCCGCCCGCAAGCTTGACCCACGTAGAGGGCAGTCTATAAGATAGATTGGTTAGAGCTCGACCGATGGCCTGGCGGCGTACAGTTTGGTGTAAACTCGCCGACCCGGCACGGTGGGTGCGCCCAGGAAGTAGGCATAGAAATGCCGACAGAAAAGCCTGGGGCTTTAAACAAGCCTGAACGCACGTACACAGCCAACAATCTAATGAGATATACGGCTGTTTCTTTCCTCCGAGATGATGCTTACCCGACCGGGAAAGACTCGGGGAACAAGCTGTGAATGTCAACAGGAGGGGTATCTAGCATATAAATAGCCGATTCCCTCCAGGTGTTCGGTGCGGGTGCTGCCGGCGGTGTCCGGGGGGACGACCGATGATGGCAGCTCGGGCAGGGCTCGTACGAGCCGCCCGAATACGAGACAAATAGGTTAAAATAACCATAATGCACCGGGTGGTGAAGGCATAGCGATTACTAAGCACAGGAGAACTATTAATCGCCGTGACATTCAGATCCGATATTCATGCTCATAAGCTCGGAGAGCTACGAGATAGTGAGACATACCGCTGAGCGGTGATGGTGCTAATATCGGAGTAGCCCTCTCTACAGCGGCGATCGCTAGAGGACGGGTGTCTGTACTAGATGGCTGTACAAGGAGTTAAAAGTAAAGACAGGGCACCCTTACTTTCGTATAGAAAGTGAGGTTCAGGCCAAAAGCTGACGGTCCCGTCGCCTGGGCGGACGGTCCGCGGGCGTGATAGGTTGCCCTCTCAAAAGCAGCCAAACATTCTCACGAGAGAAGGACGGCATGCGGTATGTAAGAAATTCTTACCTCCAATCTACAGGCCCGCTTAGGGGGTAGAATGGAGAGAGTTACCGCTGAAAGAGCCGTCGCCGTACGTGAAACTTGACGTAGAGGGCGAATTCGGGAGTACCTGCATATTAATGGGGGATACCCATGCAGGTAAACTCGCCGATGGCTCCCCGGAGTGCGGGTTGGCGGGAGAAATCTCAATCCGCTCAATACCCGACACCGGCAATAAGACCGACAGAAAGCAGCAAAGCGGCTTCAGCGTCCAACCAGCGATTTCGGGAGCTTGCCGACTTGCTGGGTGAGACCCATACGACGGCAGCACCTGTACATATCGAGAATTCACCCGTGTGGGTGAAAGGGCCGGCAATTTCATAAAAAAAGAGCCGGCGGTTGGTGCGAGGCTGCTGATGAAGCTCGGCCGCCGCTTAGCGGCGGTCTTATAATGACGGAGAACACGAGGGTAAGAACCCGTAATGCTCGGGGACGTATAGATGCAACCTGTACGGATGCAACGTCCAGCCGTCGGTCACCGAGAGCTTGCCGACATGTTGATGCTTGAAAGCCGTATGTCGGAAGCACCTGCATAGAAACGGGGGTCACCGTGTAGGTGAACAGCGTTTCAATAAATGCCCGGTGTGAGAGGGCAGGTGACTGCTTGAACCGCACAGTGCTTAGCACGGCGGCTGAAGCTGATATGAAGCGTGGGGGAATTACCCGCACTGCTCATGGGTGTGTGAAGCAACATGAGAGTTGCGACGCCTGACCCACAATTATCGGGAGTCTGGTGACATAATGGAGGGCGACGCCCGTATGTCGATAACACCTGTGTATTAGCGGGGATTTCCCTTGCAGGTGCGTGAGCCGGCGAATCATGATATTGCCGGTGACTCTCCGAGGTGTGAGATGGCGAATGTCTGCTTGACCTGCCCGGTGCTCGACACGGCGGTTTTAGCTGACAGGGAGCATAAAGATCCGTGATACTCGAGGGCGTTCTCTTGTAACATGAAGTTACGACGCCTGGCCATCGGCACAAGAATCAGAAAGGTCTGCCCGCTTTACGACCTAAAATTTCTTCTTCTTCCTCTTCTGTGCGGCCCCCGCCGGGGGGGGGGCAGAAGAGGGCACAAGAGACAGGGAGGGGGACGTGATATCTCGCATGAGAAAAGTCACCCAAATCTGATCAAGCCGTTCAGGCACATGAACGCAATTTCATGGTTCCACCTTTAATGGCACGCTCTTAACCCGGACTTGTCGGACCCGATAGCCGGTGGGTCACGCAGCCCTGGAAGAGTGAGGTTTTCTATACTAGTACAACACTCCCCAAATAGGTTCAGGTCCCGTCGAGGGAGTCTTGGCTATCACCTTTCAGGCATGTACGTGGCCGCCGCGCCACGGTTCCACTCTAAAACTCTCGGGCACGTGGGCGCGCCCTTATGGAACAAACACAGTGTGTACCACAGTGTGTAACACAGGGTGTACCACAGTGTGTACCACAGTGTGTACCACAGTGTGTAACACAGTGTGTACCACAGTGTGTTCACAGCGTGTACCACATGTGTTTAATATATTATTTTGGGACGTGTGGTAACACTGTGTTTACAACACTGTGTAACACAGTGTTGCCACACAGTCGCCACATAGTCCGAAACACATATTAAACACACTGTGTACCACACGTTTATAACCACATAGTCCTTTACACTGTGGCATTCACCACATAGTCCACCACACAATGACATACACCACATAGTCCACCACACTATGACATCAACCACATAGTCCACCACACTATGACATATACCACAGAGTCCACCACACTATGACATATACCACAGAGTCCACCACACTATGACATGCACCACATAGTCCACCACACTATGACATACACCACATAGTCCACCACACTATGACATATACCACATAGTCCACCACACTATGACATATACCACATAGTCCACCACACTATGACATATACCACAGAGTCCACCACACTATGACATATACCACAGAGTCCACCCCACTATGACATATACCACAGAGTCCACCACACTATGACATACACCACATACTCCCCCACACTATGACATACACCACATAGTCCCCCACACTATGGTGCTCATCTTACTGTGATGTCTACCACACAGTCCACCACACGGACATTGACTACACAATCCACCAAACTGTGGTATTATACAGTGCGTCCCAGAAAAAACGAAACCGAGATTTAGCGATGATTTATCATGACTTAACCATAAATAAAATAGACAAATGACCTATCAATGTAAAGCTTAGAATCTCCTCTTTCATCTGGTATTACTTAGATTATTTCTCATTCACGCATGAGTGAGCAAAACAATTTGAAAAGGGGGTACCAAAAAGTCACTTGGCGGGCCGTATCTGTGTTTTAAAAAGAAAATCTCATTTTGAAAAAGTTCAATATCTGCTCTTTAATTTGATACCTCAATTACAGAAAATGGTCAAGAAATGACAAAGTTCTGGTTATTTGAAATAAGGCTTGAATTTCAATAATTTCAGAAAATTAAGAGGTTTTACAGGCTAGCGTTCAAACTAACTCGACACTCCGTTTTCATGGTTTTGTTGACGATCAGCCATGCATGAAGTCTTTTGTTACCGTGCGATAGCTTCTGTGGGAAACCGGTGAAAACAAGTTTATTTAATGAAATTAGGGAAATACAACCATTATTTCGAGGGATCATAACTTTTTTAATTCTTGTCCATTTTCTGTGAATGAGGTATCAAAGAAAAGAGCAGATATTGAACTTTTTAGTCATGTGATTTTCTTTTTGAAATTCAGATACCCCCCGCCAAGTGAGTTTTTGGCATCCTCTCTTCGAATTGTCTTTACTCACTAATGCGTGAATGAGGAATAATCTAAGTAATACCAGATGAAAGAGGAGACTCTAAGCTTTACATTGATAGGTCATTTGTCAATTTTATAAGTTATGATAAATCATCGCTAAATCTCGGTTTCGTTTTTTCTGGGATGCACTGTATGCATGTGCCACTAGCTCATTTACCACATGCAGTCCACTACATACCCATGCAGCACATACCATGTAGACCACTGCAACATAGGCCAACTGGAACGAAGCACAGTGTCCCGCAATCTTGACCACAAAAGTATACCATCATTGCCAATTAGTGCTGATCTCAATAGGAGTGGAAGCTAATAATAGTGTCACCAATTCAAATCAAATTTTAGAATATATCTTTCATCATTTTGCATACCCAGTTGTAAAAAAAGAAAAAAAAATCAACACTAAAAATTTCCATCCTCCTGATCACAACATAATTGATTTGAGAATTTGTCTGTTGTCACTGGCTGTAGGTACTTGGGTGGTTGTATCATGGTAGACATTGTGCTTTGGTCCCAATCTGAAGAGTAGGGAGAGCAATCCACAAGACACGAGAAAATATAATTAGAAATAAAAAATGAAAAATTCATTTCGTTCAGTTTAATAAACAGTAATAAAATAAAAGCAACATGAAAATAACTGGGTCATAAATACCAGCACAGTGAATACAAACATGAATTTTTCTCCTCGATTTTCACAAGTAAACATACGTTGTGGAATGAAATTGTTTGGGAAAACAAGCCTGGTATGAAATATTTTTTAAATGTAAACATATTAACGGGGTACTCCAGGCTGACATAATACAATTTTAACAAATAAAGTAAAATGAGACAAACAAAATACTGAAAATTTCATAAAAATCTGACAAGGATGACAAAGTCATTACATTTTTAACTTTTGCATTACTAGGGCAAAACAGTGCTATGCATGTCTTCATGAATATGCAATGAGCAAGCTGATGATATCCCCACGTAATCTTTTGTATTTTATTTCAAAAAATTATATTTAGTCAAATTTTGTCACCAAATATAATTACAAAAATTGGATTGACAACTGATTTAGTTTGTAAGAAAATCATTGTGCCAACTTATTTTGTTACAAGGGAGACATGTCGTGTACACATGTAGGAAAATATGAAATGATCATGATTTTATTAAATAAAATAAGAAAAAGGAAGGTGGGGACATGACATCATTAGTCAACCTATTGCACATTCATGATGACTTGCATATGACTATTTTCACAAAATATTGCTAAGCTTGAAATTCTATAACTTCACTATTTGCTGTCAGATTTTCAGCGTTTTGCTCGGTGGATTTTACTATATTTATTTTGATATGTACCCCTTTAAGGTATCTAACATTTATGAGTCTATATTCTGACAAATTTATCTTTGAGGTTGTTCTTTCATTCAAATGCAAGTATCTTCATTCGAAACAAGATTTGCAAGGTTACAAGTGATGAAAACACCGAACTAAAATAACCTGTTTAACCTTAAAAGAAAAGGTTACTTGAAAAAAAAAAAACAAGTGGAACGCCTCTGACAGTCTCGCCTGCGTCACGCAATTCAATATAGCAACAATGCTGACTTTGAATAAAAACAGTGATACTTGATTACCCTAATGTTCAAGTTTACTTTCAAAGTTATGAAGACATTTCTAAAATTACTCCCAACATAGTCAAAGTTAAATGACATTTGACCTTAATCATTTGACTAAAAACTAGTGCAAGACTATCAATGATACTTGATTACCCTTATATCCAAGTTTCATGAACCAGATCCATAATCTTTCAAAGTTATGACATTTAAAAAAATATCTCGAGCATGGTCACAGTTCATTGACCCTAAGTGACCTTTGACCTTAATCATGTGACCTAAAACTCATGCAAGATGATAAGTGAAACTTAAAGCTTGTGTATAGTTTTGGTAAATCCACCAAAATGCACCTATCACTATTCCAATTCATTGCTAGCTAATATGAATGGATATGCCCTATAACAGTTATGATGTGGAGGATATGAAATGAAAATGTGTTTTACAGGATAAATTTTGCAATTTTACATGGAAATTTAACTTGATCGGGTCACCCAATCAAATTAAAATATCTGTGCGTTTTTGTCTTTCAATTAAATCCTATTCCAAATCATGGAATCGGCTTAAACTTTCAAGATATGTTCTTTGTCTGTAACTTTTGGATATCTCATCACTAAATTTATAAAATAAGCGCTTGAATGCCCATTTTTTAATTTAAAACAAGCATCGCCGAGAGAGGGCGCTATATATCCAAGATTTGAATATTTGAAATTTTCTCAGAGAAGTGCAGTTGGAAAAATATCTAACGGTCTCTACGCTTCAGTAAGACTGTCATATTAGATGATATTCGATTATCAATCACATTATTGACCAAGGGGGGTATTCTGAAAAGTCTCGTAAGTTTCCACTTAAATATCCTTTTAAGTTACCCATTTAATGGAGCGCTAATGTACCTCCAAATTCGTATTCTGAAAACTCTATTAGCGCTCAATTAAGTCCCTTTAGGCCACTCCCCTACTGAGCCGAATTAACCAATCAAATGTGCTCTTACAACGTAAATTTTTCTCCTAGCGCGCAGTGTCTCTTCACTTTGCTGCCTTGCAGCGCAGCGCCGGCTGCTGCAGGTGCACTGCACCACGATCTTGATACAAATAATTTTTGCTGAAAAATAATGCTTAAGCATATTTGCATCGGAGATTAAAGGTTCGTTATGTTGTTGAAATTTACTGTTGTCTTTTTCCTTTCTCTCTCATTTATTGTACCTTTGTGCTTTTCTCTTTTTTTCGAACGCGTTCTGATTTTCACAACCCCCTATCCATTGAATCCATTTGTAGCATTCTTTTTTTTTTACAATATTTTATTTGCTTCTGCCATGGAAGGTGGGTCTTCTTTAACTTAATTCCTACTTATTCTAAAAACTACATACTTTTCATTTATATGAGAAATCTTCTCCAACAAAATTTGAATAAACATATTTTAAAAATCAAACAAGCATAATTTTAAAAAAGCCGAAATTCTATTGAAATTTGATGTACAAACGTTATGACATAGGTTTTTATAGGTGGAGAAAACGATGGCATCACTTCACTATTTTTTTCTTTTGTATTTTATTCTATATTCGTTTAAATACTAAAGGGGTCTATGCTTATTTTTTCATTGTCAGAAACAAGGTTTAATTCACTCCTGCACATTGCTGCATCTGCCGTGATTTGGCAATTTCATTATTGTAAAAAAAAGTGTGCAAAAAAAATAGTTTATGATGTTAATAATAAAAGAAAATATAGAAAAATAATAGTCATGTTTTCCCTATAAGTACACAAATATTTCTGTCTCCCTTTTCCCCCTTTTCTAATTTATTTATTACCAAATAATCCCTAGGCCCTATTCCTTATTTTACTTGTTTCTATACACCACCTTTTCTCCCTTTATTCTATTCCCTTTTTAGCTCTCTCCTTTATTCTCTTCCTTCCTCCTAGTATTAAACCGATTTGATGATATTTATACGAAATGAAAGCAACATTTAGCAAGATATGGTGAGACTTAATGGACCTCTTATCACCATTATCTTTCCCCACTGGAAAGTCCGCTAATTGAGCGCTATGAGACTTTTCAGAATACCAAAAGTCTCGTAACTACTCAATTAAGTCTTCGCGCGGTCATAACGCGTAGTATTGCAAGTGCGCGCAACGCAACCCTGCCAAATAAGGAAAGGGGCACTTAACTGCAGAGATGCTAACTGATAGCTCAAAAAAATCCTGAAAACCCAGGCCGGGGTCCAGGGGCCCGCCCAGGGCCCCTGGCGGGGTCAAGGGCGAAGCCCCCTGAAGCTGGAACGTTTTCTTATTCTTTAGAGGGCTGAAATCATTAATCTACAGTAGTACATAACAAATAATTAATGACATAATAAACTTCATATCATAGGCAAGAAAGGTGCTCAAAAAAAAAAATCATGTAACCCGTAGGGCCTACTCATTACGGTACGGGTTAACCTGCTGCGGGTTAATATGCTGCGGCCAATGGGTGCGACTCGGGACGGGTGTATGTAGCAGCTGGGGTGCCTTTTTCACTCACTGTACTCATCAACAAGACAATCCTATACTATTGAAAATCCATATATCACAATTTCTATCAAAATGATGGATAGTTCACACATATGAATTGATGAATACGCACCAGAGAACACATATTTCATGGTAGCAAATAGGTTTTCAGCTGAAATCCCGCGGCAGACAACCTATCACTCACGCAGCAGCAGGCAATTGCAGCCACACCGGGCCGTGCTTCGAGCGGTTCTACCGGGCGATCGCCCGACTGGGATAGCGCTGACACCCGTATCCCTGCAGGGTATACAGCGGCGTTTGCAACTGCTACAATGTATTGCTCGCGCGTACCGTACCAGCTAAACTTCATGCTGCGCAAAACGCTAATAATTTTCCGTCTGCGCAAATTGGCCATCCAAAATTGAAATTGCGCTCTCCGTAGCGAACTCCGTGACAAGATTTGGAGGGGAAATTTTTACGGATTTCACTTTGACAATCGATTTTTTTTCCCGGAATATTTTTCAGCAAAGGAAAAAATCCGGAATTCCGGAAAAATCCGGAAAATTAGCAACTCTGCTCAGTGACTTTTCAGAATACCAAAATGCTAATTGAGCGCTAATTGACCGCTAATTGAGCTTTCAGAATACAGCCTGGGTACCAAAGCTATACACAGGCTTTAAATACTCATGTCCAATTTTCCTAAACTAGGTCGATAAAATTCCAAAGTTAAGATGACATCTCAAAAACTTTGGTTAAAGATTTCAATTTTGATAACCAAACATGGTCAAATTTTATTGACCATAAATGATCATTGGCCTTGACAATGTGACCTGAAACTCATTGTCAGTGGTACTTGATTACCCTTATGTTCAAGTTCATGAAATAGGATCATGATGATGACAGTTAAAAAAATTAACAGTTCAGGTTTCAGTGCTGTGACCTTTGACTTTGATCATGTGACCCGACAGGCTGACACTAATGTAAGATTATCAGCAATTTAACTTTTGTACAAGTTTCATAAAATAGGCCCTTATATTTTTAAAGTTGTGACATAAAAAAAACTTAGACCCTAAATGAACTTGATCATTCAACCTGGACACTCATGCAAGATGATCAGTGATACTTCGTTACACCTATGTCCAAGTTTCATGAACTAGGTCCATATACTTCCTAACTCCTAAGTTATGACATTTCAAAAACTTAACCTTGGTTAAGATTTCAATGTTGACGACGACGCCGCCGTAGTCGGAAAAGCAACGCCTATACATGTAGTAAAGCAAATCCCTACCATCACAGAGAGTTGTGAAATTTCGAAACAGGAACAAGTAACCAACATATATTTTTCAAAAATAAGAACACTTTGCATATATTTTGCCTTTTCACACCTATATACAAATATCAGAAAAATATGAACAAGAGCCAAAAAATGTCCACAAATCTCTTGCATGAAGTGCATATACTAGCGTCCATATAGCTGCATATAACAGTCAGGGAAACTCCCGGTTTTCCGAGATCGTTTGAAATGTCCCTTTTTCGAGATAGTTGCGTTCACCGAAGCGTGAATCACCGCTGAAAACCTTCGCCCTGTGTAGTCTTTCTCGGCTGTTTTCAGACCCTTATGTATGTGTGCGAAACACTCGGTAAGAGCGGTGAAAATGTGTACGCGTGTATACAACTGTGCATTGTTGTTATCTGTAAAACATGCGCCTCTCTCTCCCCCTCTCTCTTTCTCTCTCTCTCATTTATTGTCAAGCATTCAATTTGATTTTCGTTCATCACTTACCCTTAATCCGGACGTTAAATGTGCCGTAATTAGACCATATTTTTGGATCCACCGTCATGTATATCCGTAATATCCAACTTTCATGTTAATTCCTGAGCATTCATCTTCAGCTTATGATCTGTCATGCGGCACAATCCATGATCAATACATTATAATATTATTTCCACTAGTGCCGGCGGAAGTCATGGAAATTATCAAGTCGATATGCAATTTCAAAACATGCCAAACAGGTCTGTACGTCGTAAAACATGCAATCATTCATTGGCTGCATGGTTGACGAAGCCAACGAATTGGAAAAAAGTATACTGTATTCACCTTCAAAACAAACATAATGCAAAGTATTGGGGCTAGCCATGCTAGCGGTCACCAAATATTAGCGCATTATAAAAGTCTGCCTGTCAGCTCACATCCATGTCCAAACTTCCCCCAAACGTCCAGCCCAGATGAGTTAAAAGCAATATCATGATGTCATGTCATGTCGTTATGATCATGACCATTCTCCATTCGACATGATCCATGCTAGCAGTGAACAGGTGTGAGATCAATGGTTTATGATCATTATCGAAAACTGCATGTCCATTTTCCATTTAGCCCATGATAGCACTAACCGCCGGAGAGCTGGTTAGAGGTTATACCATGGGAACGAATATATTTTCCAAGTCTTTCTTATCAGATATTATGTAATGCCGTACCCAAAATAACTTTCAGCATGATCATGGAAGGTCCATGGTAGTACCATAGCTCTATGCACACTTTGTACACGCAGTACACACACATACAACAACATACAGCGGAGTATCTCGGCACAAAGGCTGAACGCAGAGACTAACGTCCTCTTACGAGAACTTTTACTTGCATTTTTCCATCATAAATGTGTCTTCTTTCTTCAATAGCATCTAAGCACCACGGTGGCGAATTCTCTTTTTTCGAATATAGATGAGAAATTTAGTTTTCTTTAACATATTTGAAAATAAAAATCCGCCACCGTGGTGCTTTTTTTATATGAATTTTTTAGTGAGGGTATGTCAGAAAACCCCATTCACTTTGTACAGGAGAGCTATTCGGTGAGATCCTAAAAGATTACGTCATGCGACCACAAATCCCTGTTATTCGAGATTCTGTCGCTCTCGCAAAAGCGGGAGTTTCCTTGACTGTATAAGTATTCCTTTGTATTAGTTGGAACTTGGAAACAGTATCAAACGGAAGGCACATGGCAAGAAAATGATTTGTCATAGTATAAATATAAAAATATATCAATCTGAGTTTGATGAATATCACAAGGTGATAAAGCAGGAGTTGGCATGTCATGATAAATTTTGAAAGCACACACTATATAAACCTGAGTTGGCTGTATTAGCAGACATGTCATAATACATGAAAGACATTTTCGTGTAATATATACCCATGATCAGAATAAAATGGGTTTTTTAATGACTCGAATGAGGCAATATTAAGGCTTATTTCCAAACAAAAAAAAGGTATCACACTTAAACCTGCTTTTCTGCACGTCTTCGAGATGCACGGACATCTTTCAGCTTCTGGCCCATGCGTGCACGTACTTGGCCCGTGGAAGTGCAGGGAAATTGTTGTCATGCTTGTTGTGTGTGCTGAATATAAGAAAATGAAAGGACACAAAAACTGGCTCAAAGTCTCAAACTTTTATCAAAGACTCTACATCATATATAAATATTAATTAAAGCCAAGTCAAGTTCCGTCTGTTTGTGACTGTTGGTTACTCAGCTGCAGTGGAGTATCTAAGAGTCACAAACACAACAAAAAAAAACATGCATACCCATGAAACAGGATTATAATATTAGGGGCGGATAAGTTAAAGCAAGAAAATCAAGAATTCAGGCTCGGTAATCTTATTTCTATAGTCCTACTTGATTGAAAATATCTTATGAAATGACAAGGAAGTGACTTAAAGGAAATTAAGTTCTTAAACTGGTTGATTGTCTAAGCCTTTGACTCTGTGAATTTCTAATTTTTTTGGTCCGCCGCTCTGGAAGAAATTGTACCGGTGACAGGCAGCATCATTGTAAAATGTAAAATGACAAGACATTTGTGAAGATCAATCACTTACTTAAAACATTAAAATGTTTTCTATGGTTACGTAGATTCAAATCAAAGTCGGTGTCCTTTTCCTCCGTTTTCTGTTAGTTTGTTTTTGTTTCCACATCAAAAACTTATTTTCACCGTAGATTACCATTTGGAGAGACTGTGCTATTCTAGTACATGTAGTTTCTCTTTCAGGGAGATTCACCCTAACCCTCCGCCTTGAAATTATTGACAAGCTTGGTAATATGAGAAATTACAGAGCATCTTCCTATTTACAGTAATTGTGATATTCTGAATTCATTTGTAGATTCACGCAGAGACAATCATTCTTGGCAAAATACACAAGAAAATGTAAAAGCTATCAAAGGGGAAGTTCACCCTGATGAATAATTGGTTGTAATAAGAAACAAAAAAAAATTGAGAAATATATCAGTGAAGGTTTGATAAATATCATTAAAGAACAGAGATTTTTTTTAGAATATGATTTTATGACATCACAGACGATATGAATTGGCCAAAATGCAATTTTTTCAAAAATTGAAAGTGATTTTTTTATTTTTGCGGTGGATATATCCTCAGACACATCATTTCATAGCCCCTTCTACTAGAATTTACCATAACGCAAATCTGTGTGTGAGACACAGTGTTATTTGTGAATGTTGATATGCCAGGGCTAGCAATGGAAATTCATCCATTTAGAGTGCCAATATCCTACAATGATATACCAAGAGAGTCAGAAAAAAACTTTAACATTTAAAAAAATCACCAATTTAATGAAAAAGCATGTCCGGAAAACATAACTCTCATCTCATATAGATGTATGTCCTGAAAGAGCATCTACTCCATCATAATTTCAGATACAATTTTTATGTGGTATATGTTTAACCTTCGATAATTAAGAGGTATTCTTTGTTGTGATGTAAAATTCTATTTGCACCAAAAGCATGAATGCAATGCTCTGGAGAAGATACTCTTTCTGGACATATGAGAATTTTGTTTTCTGGTCATGATTTTTCATTTAATTGGCCACAGAATCTTGCCGTAAATAATAAACTTTTAAACTGACCTTTATGGTTCCGCTGGTCTTCAGTCTTTTTCTTCTTTAGAAGCTCTGCCATAGCAGATCTGTCAGCTTTCCCAACCTGCAACCAAAAATGGAAATAAAATATGAACAGATATGGAATATGTTTAGAATTTTTAAAATTAAAATTTAATGTAGCCCCCCTCCCCCGCTCAACATTTTTCAAGACCATCCAGCTACGATTTTTTGGGGTGACCGCGCCGCGCCACTCACATTTAAGTCTCGCATATCTTCTGAGTTCAAATTTGCGACACCTGGGTACGCGGTCATGTGCAAATCCAATGCAATTCTGTATCTAGACTAGGAATCCAGACAAAATTCATAAGTGTATCATTATTTTTAGTTTTTCTAATGAATTTTCTTTTATTGAAGTAGTACCACCAATACTTTCCAATTCCATCAATTTTTTTTTTCAAGTAGAAATTTAAGAGCAATTTTTTGAATCACCACTGGCAGCGATATCAAGTTATGTATAAGTCATTTTTTTTTTTTGCAAATCACAGAATAAAGTCTGGCCTGCTTCAGGTAAACACTTATCACTTTGGACTAAATTTCCTGGCTAGTATGCTTCAAAATTTCCTGATCCATGCACGTCTCAAAAATTTAAGTTGAATGTAAAGTTTCAACGTACCCTCTTTCTCACATCTTTTTTTGAGGTTGAAGCCTCATCCTCCATGTCCTCATCTGTGGCATCAGACTCATCCATAGCCTCATCTACTCTGGTTGCGGTGTTTAGGAACTCCTTCTCTTTCTTTAGTACATCAGCTTTTTTTCTGTAAGGGACAGGCACATTAAGGACAGACATAAATAATCAGAGTAATTTCAAAGAGCCATTTATGAAATGCATTGTAAAAATGGGGTTTTAGCATTATTAGAATTATTACTACAGAGTATAGACAAGTTATCAAATCAGAATTCAGACACCAGTTTTTAAGTTATAGACGTAAATAATTTTATCTGAATTCTGTACACACAAACTATTTTGAGTTGTAGACATATTTTTCAGTAGATCTAAATAAGATAATTATTATTTAAAAACTAGTAAGAATCTTTCACATCATTAAATTTGTCCCCAAATTTGTTAATTAGCCGATGTAATGCTAATCCAGTCTAGCCAGGAGGCTTCTAGAGAGTAAAAATCATTTACTAACGTACATGTAACTTACTCTCATACGAAGCCAGGGCTTTTTGCATGTAGGCAGCCAAAACCTGAAACTTTTGCCCCCGAGATTTCTACTTTCTCTCTAAAAGATCTAGCCCTAAATCATGTACCTGGGATACAACTTCATTTCCGACATTTCTATGCTATGGATTTTATTTTTAGACAAGAATTCATTAAAAAAATGAAAAATTGTCATGAAAAAAAAGAGACTTGCCCGATGTTTACACCGCCATCTTGTTTTCTATTGTTCTTCACCCACGATACGGACGCTTGAGTCGCGTAACGTGGGTGAGAGTAGCCATAGGGTTAACCCTATAGTAAAAATCATTTACTAACGTAAGGTTACTCTCATACGAAGCCAGGTCTTCCTTCTCATAGACGCGTGCGTCGGGTAACGTTGGCGAAGAACAATAGGAAGTAAGATGGCGGCGTAAACATCGGGCAAGTCTCTTCCGTCTTTTCACAATATTTCTCTCATTTTTTTTTATGAATTCTTGTTCAAAAAATAACGAGAGCGTAGAAATGTCGGAAATGAAGTTTTTTCAATGTACATGATTTAGGCCTAGATCTTTTCTATTAAGGAAAGTAGAAATCTTGGGGGTGAAAGTTTCAGGTGGTTTGGCTTCCGTCGTGTGGGTCAATGAGAAGGAAGACCTGGCTTCGGATGAGAGTAACCTTACGTTAGTAACTGATTTTTACTCTCTAGAACTAGAAGCCGCCTGGCTAGGTGAGAGTAAGGCCGTGTTTATGCTTCCAGTTTTCAGGCCAGAATCAGCGTTTCCAAACGTGATTAGTCCAAAACACGGTTGCGTCCATGCTTACTTTCATTTAAACGCTGTTTCAAAACGCCGATCGTAAACTCACAAAAAGGTGCGTTTGTAAACGTTGTTTGACCAGAATCAGGCTTTCTGGGGAAGTATAAACAGAACCACGATCATAAACGTGTTTAAATGACGTCATTTGGTACATGCTTCCGGTGAGATGAAAATCCGCGGGCAAATACAGTCGTATTGCTCCTTGTTATCTCTACGTAAAAACAACAATCGGAAAAAAAAAACTTTTGAAAAAAGGCGCGCCCAATTTGACCTCGCTTTACGATGCGAAGCCAGCTGGAGATCATGATATGCTCTGAAAAGTTAAGCATAAACAGCACTCCCAGAACCACGTTTACGATCGGCGTTTTGAATCGACGTTTGAAATCGCTGATTCTGTCCTCGCAATGGAAGCATAAACACACCATAAGATACGTTAGTATTAGTCTTGAGGACGCAATGATGATTTTTTTTAGATATGTCATATACTTCTTCATCATTGACGTCTTGACACTCTCTCCATAGTGTCTTAAGCGAAGGACCAAAACAAAGATGGATTTCCCCAGAAAATCCATCTTTTTAAACCAAAATCACAAGAATTCTATTCATTCTTACATCTTCCTACGCCTAATGCGTAGGAAGGTTTTAAATATTATTATAAAAAATATAAAAAAAAATGAAGATTTCTTACCTAACTGATGCCGCGTAGACCCCCCGTTCCACATGTAAACAATGGAAATACAATAGCGTCGACCCTTGAACCGCTTATGTATGACGTACTTCCGGAAAGCAATCCCGTCTTAACAATTTAGAGATGAAAATTCTTATTTAACAAATCATTAACTAACCCATTAAAATTTATATTTTCATTATAAATAATTCATATTAATATATATAAATTATTTATGATCACGAAATAAATTTTAAGATTTGTTGAATAAGAATTTTCATCTCTAATTTCTATCTCTAAATTTTATATTTTTAAATAATAATATTTAACACCTCCCTACGCATTAGGTGTAGGAAGGTGTAAGAATGAATAGAATTAATAGAATTCTTGTGATTTTAGTTTAAAAAGATGGATTTTCTAGGGAAATCCATCTTTAAATAAAATAAATTCATGATCACGAAATAAATTTTAATATTTGTTAAATAAGATTTTTTATCTCTAAATTGTTCGTTAAGACGGCATTGCTTTCCGGAAGTACGTCATACATAAGCGGTTCAAGGGTCGACGCTATTGTATTTCCGTTGTTTACATGTGGAACGAGGGGTCTACGCGGCATCAGTTAGGTAAGAAATCTTCATTTTTTTACATTTTTTAAAGTAATATTTAAAACCTTCCTACGCATTAGGCGTAGGAAGGTGTAAGAATTAATAAAATTAACAAAATTCTAGTCAGTTCGGTTTAAAAAGATGGATTTTTGGGGGAATCCATCTTTGTTTTGGTCATTCGCTGAAGACACTATGGAGAGAGTGTCAAGACGTCAATGATGAAGAAGTATATGACATCTCTAAAAAAATCATCATCATTGCGTTCTCAAGACTAGAAACTCCCGCCCGCTACGCGGACGGGAGTTCCCTGGGTTAAATTAAAGGCAGTGTATACAGCCACACGCGTGTGTCTTTACCATCCAGCCACACGCGTGTGGTTATATCCAGAACACCTATCTGTGGATACCGCCACACGCCGCCAGTAATAACAGTAAAACGCGTATGTAGGTCTGACCGTCTATATCACGATCAAAATAACCTCATTTCTTCATTAAATTCTTACATTCTAAACCACTCTGATTTCTTTAAATCGTTTCAATTTCATTCTCACCGTCTTCTTTCCTTGCTTTTCTTGTCTTGTTACAAAAGGCCGCCTGTTAAATAGCAAATTTCCACACTTTTTCTACTTGTGTCGATTCTCTACTGACTCTAGGCTATGTGCGTGTACGTGCGTACGTACGAAACTCGGGATTCGTGCATGCTTAACGCTTGGTACGAAAATTATTCGTACCAAACGTAAACGTAACCCAAACTGTGTATGTCTACTGCGCTGCGCTAACGCTGTATGGGTCTGCCACCGTACCGCGAAGGAAGCCAGAATCGACACAAGTAGAAAAAGAGAATTTGCTGTTAAACAGACGACCGTTTGTAACAAGACAAGAAAAGCAAGGAGAGAAGACGGTGAGAATGAAATTGAAATGATCTAAGGATATCAAACTCAAAGGGGTTTAGAATGTAAGAATTTAATGAAGAAATGAGGTTATTTTGATCGTGATATAGACGGTCAGACCTACATACGTGTTTTACTGTTATTACTGCCCTTATAAAAAAATTGAATGGTATACCATTGACTACCATTTATCATACACCATTGATATACCATTGGAATACCATTCGCACAGCACCCACCATACACCAATGGTATACCATTCAAGCCTCAATGGTATACCATTCAAACTAATTTAAATAATTCGGACCTTACTATTACCATATTCATGAGCACCATTTACCATTCATATACCATTGATCAAACACCATTCACCATTGATCTACCATATGGCCACTATAGACAGGTTTACCATTGACCACCATTCACCATTCAGCCACCATTCACTGGCCTACCATTTACCATTCAGCCACCATTCACTGGACACCATTGGCCTACCAATTACCTTACACCATTCACCATACACCATTCGCCTACCATTCAACATACACCATTCGTGTACCATTCACCATTCGTGTACCATTCACCATTCGTGTACAATTCACCATCCGCGTACCATTCATCGTACACCATTCACTGTACACCATTCGCGTACCATTCGCCGTACACCATTCGTGTACCATTCACTGCTCACCATACACCATTCAACTACCATTCGTCGTACACCATTCACGTACCATTCACCGCTCACCATACACCATTCAACTACCATTCGTCGTACACCACACACCATTGATTGACCATTCACTTTACACCATTCTACCATACACCGTATACCATTGACCTACCATTTACAGTACACCATTGGCCTACCATACACCATTGAACTACTATTCACCGTACACCATAGGCTTACCATACACCATTGGCTTACCATACACCGTACACCATTGACCTACCATTTACCATACAACACTGTCATACACACTATACTATTAGTCAACCATTCAAATAACACCATTGGTCATACACTATAGACCACAAGTTCAATGGTAGACCAATGGTTTACACTGAATGGTAGACAGTAGAACAACGATGTGCAATGTATAGTAGGCCAATAAAGTACAGTGAATGGTAGACCATTGGTGAACAGCATATCTCTGGGGTTAGTGGTAGGCTTAATAATGGAATAAGTATACACAAGAAAAAAAATGAAAACAGTTACTTATTTCAAGAACGTCAATAAATGTTTTTACTATAAGAAGTTTAAGTACAGCATAAATGGCACAGAGTATTCACAAGTATAGACTTTATAATTAAAGCACATAAGTTATTAATATATATGACTTAGCTACTCGTTGATATCTATACTCTGTCAATCTTGTTATCTAAAAGTAAACATGCATCAAGACAGAGTTTGATTGAAAAACACAACAAATGAAGGCTAACATTTCCAAGAATAAACCTGTTCTCTCATATTGCTTTTTACATGGATTGAGTACTTGGCAAAACCACTGTTCTGCATACAAACCTGATACTTGTAATACAATAAACTTGATGTTAAATCTGTTGTGTGTAATTGCTTTCAACGACATTAATAAACATTTTTTTACTAATAAGTTCAAGTACAAAAGAGTATTGACAGGTATGGCATAAAAGCACCATATTATGAATACATGTGACTGTGCGACTCCACAAGAGATCAATGATTGCACTCCACATAAATATTATGTTAATCTTCCTATAAACAAATTTACATGTAAGACAGAGTTTGGACAACAAACTAATGAACACCAAATTTCGAAGATTAAACTCAAAATGTGTGATAGCCTTCACATGGCCAAATGAATAAAGGGTACCACACCTAGAAGAAATGAAATATCCCCAAAAGGGGGGAAAATAGTACTCCCAAATTGGTCTCTTTTTTCTTTTCACCTAAAAAGATTTATCAATGGCATGTTTCTACATAGAATTGTTAAAAGGTATTACCCGCCTAAGTATCCAGAATCCCTGATAACTTTCCTGTAGAAACAGACGCGATGCGGTTTATTGATAAATTGCATCGCGCAAAATACGGTTTCTCATAACCATCTCTCTGAGAGGTGGTTATTGCCATGTTAATCCGTTTAACTTTTCTGTAAAAACACGGGCAAAATAGCATACGTGTCTGGCTTAAGTGCTTGAACCAAGAAGTGCGATCTCACAGTAAACATATATTCTGGCTGTTTTTTATCTCGCCAGCTGATCGCGAAACGTGTACCTGCTACAATGAGTGAGATCTACCATGAATTTTGAAAATTTTCCTAACGAGATGCAATTTTTGACATACCAAAATGCAATGTGAGGTTATAGGTTGAATTTTCCGATTTCCACCGTATTTGCGACGCGAAATGCAAGTTAATCAGATTATTCAGTCTGTAGAAACAGGTTGGTTTAAGAACGATAAGGTTATTCAAGTCCGGAAAAGATAAACTGTTTTTAATGATTTACTGTAGAAACACGCCAAAAGTTTATCATAAATACAATAATGATACATTAATAAATAAATAATATATCACACATAGAAAAAAAATATAAGGAAAATAAGGAAAGAAAATTATTCAATTTGGAAAACTAAAAAACAGAAGAAAAATAGAGACCTTTTTTGCAAAATATATAGAAAATAATATATACAAGATACCCACTTATTTCTTTTCTGTCTATTTTTGTTGTGTTATATTGTCTTACACAGTAAATCAGTAGTCAATCGTAATTTTTTACAACCGAGCTTGGACAAAATTTAAATTCATATAATACAAAAAATATATAAATTGTGATCTTGTATATTCATGAGGACTTGCAGAGAACAGTTTTAGCAAAAAATAACAACTTTAATTCGTCAAAACTTTGTTAATCCTAAACAAATTTGGATGAGATTTTCAGTGTTTTTTGTTTGTCTGATGTACACTTTGAATTATATCACATAGCTTTCAGTCTCGAGTACCTCTAGCCCTTCAATCAAATTGGTTGGACGACCGGTTACACTTTACATATAACATAGTTATAAGGAGAATGAAGGGGACCATAGAAAGAAAGCATGAGAAAAGGGGAGATTTTGGTAGGGAGAGAATGAATCAGAAAAGGATCATGCTGAAAATTTCATTAAAATCTGATAATAAAAAAGTTATTGAATTTGAAATTTAACAACATTTTGGTAAAAAATTAACCCAATGTACACACGATCGTCAGGAATATTTGTTAGGCTTATTCTATAAAATGAAATAATTATTTCATATTTTCATACATGTGTGTATGATATGTCCCAAGTATCATATCATTATTTCCAGCAATGCATATCTTCACATTAAAGGTCTAGTCCACCACAGAAAAGATTGTTTTGAATCAACAGAGAAAATCAGGCAAGCATCATGCAAAATATTTCATCTAAATCGGATGCAAAATAAGACCCTCACTTTTTATTTTGGTTTTCATTGTTTGAATTGTACAATATTTCAATTTTTTTACAGATTTGACAATAAAAAATAAAAATAAAACTTTATTTCATAGGACAATGAGGAGAAAATTATAATATTTCATATTTAAAAAACAAAGAAAAGTGAATGAGTGATGTCATCAGTTCCCTCATTTGCATACCGACCTGGATGTGCATGTAACTATTAAGTGAAATTGAGCGAAACTTAAAAATGTCATACCTTTCTTATTTTTCATCCGATTTTTATGTTTGATTTTTCTCTTTTTAATCAAATCAACTTTTTTGTTAGGTTGGACATGTCTTTGAAATAAATTTTCACTCCATTTTTTATAGTTCTCGGAGGACAAAATGTAAATTAGCGCGACTTCTTGTAATAAAATACAAAAGAACAAGTGGGGATATGACATCAGCTGGGAACGTCGTTGTCTAGTGGTTCTGACTCTCACCTTTCAAACAGAGGGTCGTGAATTTGAGTCCTAGCCATGGTGTGTTTTCCTTCAGCCCGAATTTCATCCACACTGTGCATCACTAGACCCAGATGAAATGAATGGGTACCCGGCAGGATTAATTCCTTGAAGCTGTAATAAGAAATATTGGATGAAAACAATGCAAAGGACAGTATATTAGCTAAGGGTTCAAAATATGAATGCTTGTCATGTGTGTAAGCTTTCTTTAGAAGTTCATATATTTTTTTATATATTGAGAAATTTGCAGTATACTCTACCATTCAATTGAATGATACCAATTAACAAATATCAACAAAACATTTTGTAAAATATGATAAATAAATTTATGTTTAACCATAGATGGGTAGACAATAACCTATTATATAATAGGAGGTTGCCCCAATGTTTTATCTCATGAAGCTTTGCATTTTTTTCTACTGAAGAAAATTCTTACACACCTACCTTTCATAAACTCCAATTGTTTCTTGTACACGGTACGTTTTCTGTGTTCAACACCCGTCGTGTCATTCCAAGATAAGGCTGGATCATCTACCTTATCATCCAGTGTATCCGTCGTCCAAACTTTGAAAATGAAATAAAATCAATTTAAGTGTTGTAAAATCTGCATGTATGTGCAGATACAAACAAAAATAGAATACTAATGTAGTAATAGAAAAATAATGATCTTAGAACTTTAATGTTAAAGATATTTTTCATGGACCTCTGATTACCAGCCCAGAATTTAGGATAAAAATAAGGAAATGTGATAGTATTTCAGCGTAGTTCAGACAAGGCTGTATTATAACTGTGCATGCTTTATACTAGTAATAGCTATGTCATCTGAAATCAAATTTCTAGAGCAGCAATTTTCAAGAGGGTAATCGATGACATAAATTCCATTTTTCTGGTATTGACAATCGCAGAAGCAGATCCAAGTGGGCACATTTGACCTGTGCCCCCACCTTGAGAGCAATAGTTGATGTGTTTGATAAAAATGTGGCTTTCTTACACAAGTGTTCTCCCCCCCCTTCGAAAGTTACAGCAAATATTTATATTAAAAATATTGTCTCATACAAGAGGATCTCCTTTTTGGTTTGCTTGTTATTTAAAGTTTCCTTGGGAAAATGTGCCCCACTACCCCCTTTGAGAAATCATGGATCCGTTCATGGACAATCATATGCCAGTGGATGAACTCCAGATGTTTTTTAGGCAAGTTTTGATCAGTAAATAAATAAAAACAGATAAAATGTGATCACAGGACAAACTTAACTTTAAAAGAGGATAAAATTTACTTTAAAAATTGATATGCCTAGCCCCATGAAAGGATCTAAGAATACCCTCCGGCACTAATGCAGTTTCACACCAGCCAACTCACAGTGAACAATTGTGTACAACGGATAGCGGAGCGTGAACGTAGCGGTCGTGTACATTTTTGCTTATTACATGACGTCATCCAGCCACTGCCGAGAACCAATTTATGAATGAAAATATAGTAAGCATGCGCAGTGCAAGCCTTTTGTTTCCCCACACAGAATTCCACCAAAACAAGTGTGCAATTCCCTATCACCTCGTACCAAAATCGACCTAGAATTTCAATTTTCCTATATTTTATATGAATTATGAAAGGTATTCTCGGAGGATCTATTTTCTCACCGATACCGCACAGGTAAGCGAATTTTGAATACTTCTTGCTTTTCCGTCAAAATCTTACGAATTAGCGTCTATATGTCATCGTGTTCCTTGGAATTTGTAGAGTCTATCGCAACGTGCATAAAGTCAATTGGCTTCCGGGTTTTGGAGCGTCGCGTGAATATGCATGAAATTGCAGTTTCGATAATTTTCGATCGATACCGGAGCGATCCGATCACGAACCAAGACCATTTACCATGTACACAACATGACCGGATATCGTTATCGATACTTCCGCACGCAGTCCAAAGGAATTATTTTTGGGACCACGTGGTCATGACGTGATCTGCGCTATTGACCAATCAGCGGTCTTCGAATCGCTGTGCGGAGACGATCTATCCGTTGTACACAGTCTATGGACAATTGTTCGTTGTGCATGCAACTTCAAGCAAAACTCCCCACCAGAATTGTCTACACACATTTTGAGATCAATACACAATATGCCCACCACTTTTCAAAATATTGCGGATCGCTTGGATTCGCCGTCATGTTGATATGGACCGAAGTTATGCGATCAAAAGATTCGCATGCGGCATGCTGGCAGTTTGTTTGCCACATGTTAGCATGATTTGGTTGCTAACTTCAGTCCATATAAATATTACGGCGAATCCGAGAGATCCGCGAAGTGATGTCTACGGATTAGATCAACGACGTCGAGATCGAAGACTAAATACAGCCATTCCCAATATTTTGAAAAACGGTGGGTATATTAACATCGAAATGTGACTGAGAGACCTGTCATGACATTTGGGAACAAGTTTTGGTGATGAGGTATGCTGGTAATCGGCCGGTGCAAAACTGCATTAGCGCCAGTTTTCTCTGCATATTTATTGCAGCCTCTGTAGAAAAATTGAATAGGAATCGTTTGTCACTCCGTCCAGTCACAGTTCCACACACAAAGTGCACATTTTACCATTGAAATAGTATGTGCAATGAGTGGTGTGTACAGTGTAGCAAAGTTATAGACCTGCGTAGCCTTTATCATTTTTTAAACTTTAGGACCCTTACCATGTTTCACCTCCATTTTATCTCATTTACCAACATCTATCAACAACAACAAATTATAGGCCTAATTTCAAAGCAATATTTGTCGGCAAGTTTTCAATTTCAGTAAATTAACGTGTGCAGTAACGGTCTATTTATTCACAATTAAAACTTTGACAGTCTTGACATTAGCATTAACAAATCATTCATTCACGAATTCAATGTATTCAGAGATGGTTTTTGTAAAACATTGACAATAAACATCAGGCAATATGAGCGAATTACTATTCAATGCTCGCCGATCTTAACTCTGCCAATACAAAGCATAAACCATAAGCACTCCCTATCGTCAAAGCCACGTCCCGGCCCGTAGAGCAGCGGCCAGCGCCAACGGGGCAGTGACGGTGGCAGTGCAGTGGTCGTGCATGTCGTGGCAGTACAACGACATCTAACATTTTGAGACAATTTGAGAAATAAATCAAAGAAAATTGTTATAGAACTTACTGTTATAGCCTTCTACAAATGACTTTGAAGTCGCTGTCCGAATCTGACCCGTGTTCCTTTAGTTTTTGATGAATTATCGACGGACTTATCAACAGCAAAACGGTAGTACCGGTAGATCGAGTTTTCTTTTTCAAATATTGCACTTGGCGGTTAGACGTTCGCGCGTGCGTAGTGCGAGAACAACACGTATAATAGAGCTACCTGGCAAGCAGCCAAGCGGCCCCTCTCGCCAAAGCATATGGGGGGGGGATAAATTATGACAAAATATGGGGGAGGGGACTTCTTCGCCAAGATAAATACACATCCCGATATGGGTGGGGGTGAATTAAAACCAAATCAGGGGTGTCTTTTTCCTCTCGATTGGTTCTGGGTTGGAAACCATGATGGCGTGAGTGCATGCCACTGTTTTCCTTGGATCTTGGAATCTATGAAAAAAGTTTTTGATCCCTTCACTTTTTTTTCCTGTTCTCTATGTTATTTTCTTTTTTATTTTCGTTGTCTTTTTTTCTTTTCTGTTAATCTTTCTTTTCTCCTTTGCCTTTTTTCTTTTCTTGTTTTTTCCCCTTTATATATATATTTTTTACTCACTCCTCTTCCCTTTTAATTTGCTTTTGTAATGATTGAAATTGAGATTTCATTCAGTAGATTTCTTTTCTGTTACATTGTACTATACCCTGTATGGCGGCAGGGAATTTTGATAGGGGTGAGGGAGCAAGACCATGTGGATAAATCATTTCAATCAAGTAATGCCGGCCTATAGAATAGCTCTCCTCTTTATAAACGCCGTCCACAAGTGGGAAAGAATATAGAGCCTAAAATAGAATTAGAATTTTGGAAATATCATTTGTAAAAAAAGGGTGAAATAATTCATGATTGGAAGCAGCTATAATAGCGTACAAATGGGTCAGATGGGGCTTTTGACGTTGCAGACAGACCAAATCAGGGTTTGCGGATGGGAATTTGATAGAGGTTGGGGGACCAAGACAACCAACAGTGAATTCATTTTTAGCAAAATATGGGGCATTGCAAGAAACTTGCAATCGAAGCAATCGAACGCAAATCAATTTCAGACTCCAAAATCATGAGAGTCATACTTTTCATTGCAAACTTGCAACTGATCCATAAAAAAATCCAAATTGATATGTTCTAGATAAACTTAATGTATCATCACCTGTAAATTTGCATCTGATCGAATTTTGGGATTGATTGCAAATATCTTCTTGGAACACTAAATATATATTTCTTTTTATAAAAAGCGGCCATAAACAAGCAAAATGATTATAAAAATAGAATAAAACTTATTAATTAAAAATTAAAACCCTTTTTATCAAAAAAGATTTCATTGACCGATTGATTTTATTTTTGCATGCACCCATTGCATCAGATTTAAATTTATGTACAATAGTAAAATATAACAAATTTATAATATTGTATCATAACCACTGGATCAATAATATTTAAACACATATAGACCTTTTACTTAATAAGGACAAAGACAATTCAAAAGAATGCAAGAGACCATGTTTACAATCATGAGCGATTACACTTGATTTGGGGAAGCTGCTCGCATAAAAGTCACAGGTCAAATATTTAATTAACTCTAAATACCTTTTAATCTTTGATGTATTTTCTTTAAATCTTCGGAATTATGTTAATGGGTAATGCAATTGGGCATATCATTCAGCATTAACACAAATGGCATTCATTAGGCAAACACCACTAAGCCACTATAGCTTTACAATTATCCAACATGATTATATTATATACCACTAGGCACATACTACTAAGACACCATATTGATACCAATCATACCATTATAGAGGCACATACTACTGAGACACCATTGAATACCACTGAGACACCATTGTATACCACTGAGACACCATTGGGTATATAATGGTATACCATGCAGTCATACCATTAGAGGCACATACTACTGAGACACCATTGAATACCACTGAGACACCATTGTATACCACTAATACACCATTGGTGCATGGTATACCATTCATTATACCGGTCATACCATTAGAGGCATATACTACTGAGACACTATTGAATACCACTGAGATACCATTGTATACCACTGAGACACCATTGGATGTATGGTATACTATTCATCATACCAATCATACCATTACAAGCACATACCACTGAGACACCATTGAATACCACTGAGACACCATTGTATACCACTGAGACACCATTGGTGCATGGTATACCATCCATTATACCAGTCATACCATTAGAGGCATATACTACTGAGACACCATTGTATACCACTGAGACACCATTGGTGTATGGTATACCATTGATCATACCAATCATACCATTACAGGCACATACTACTGAGACACCATTGAATACCACTGAGACACCATTGTATACCACTGAGACACCATTGGATGTATGGTATACTATTCATCATACCAATCATACCATTACAAGCACATACCACTGAGACACCATTGAATACCACTGAGACACCATTGGGTAAATGGTATACCATTCATCATACCAATCATATCATTAGTCACATACCACTGAAACACCATTCGGTATATGGTATACCATTTACCATTAAATAAACTACCAATTACCATTAAGAACTTACCATTGAAACACCACTTAAATACCATTCGCGTACCATTTACCATTCAGATTACCATTCAACTACCATTCGGCACCATTCAAATACCATTGGCGATTTTTATAAGGGTGGCGGCGTGTGGCGGTATCCACAGATAGGTGTTCTGGATATAACCACACGCGTGTGGCTGTATACACTGCCTAAATTAAATCATGACTTTCAGTTTCAGACGCCTCCAGGCTAGTCGAGCACCACATAGCCTATAGATCTATATACATACGGTTCTTCGGCAATTACCCCTGGACAAAGGGAGAGCATAAATAATTACATATTAGGTACAAATCAGGATATAATAATGTATATTTACCACTGGCCACTAACACCTTGGCCTTCCACATCCCAGCCAATGTTTCGGCCGTTTCTCTGCGGGGTTCCGGACTCCACCAGGCCCTCAAACTTCGGGTCCACCAAGTTGACCGACATCTTTTTGTTTGTTACAAAATCGCTAGAAGTAACAGTTCCTTGTTTCCACCCAGTGTACTAAGACGCACATGGTTGATATCCTTATCAATTCAAGAAGATTAAGACAAAGTGCAGTAAGATCAGATTCTAACGGGCGTAAATATTGGATGAAACGATAAACTGTAACGGGCGTCGGTGAGCTTTAGCGAGTGAATTTGAAACGCACATGTACGGTATTACACTTGCGCGCTAGCATGCCTCGCCGAAAATAGATTTCCGAGGCCGAGATTTACCGAAGAGTTCCGGATATCTAGTATAGATCTATAACTCTATTAACGTTATAGCCATTACTGATAGTTTATCCATTGCGATGATGATCTTAAAAGAAAATAAAAAAATCATCAAATATCAAAATTACCGGCAAAATTTCAGTGTAAATTAAAAACTAAATGGAGATTGTATTGGGAATAGTGCATCAAACAATTTTTCAAGTTTAGTACTCCTCCCTGCTCCCCCCCGCGCTGCGCGAGCTTGAAGACCCTTGTTCTTGCTTGTTAAATTTTTCTCGGGTATGATTGAAGAACTTACTGTGGTAACACTGTGTTTGTTACCCAACTATGTGGGCAATTATGTGATTAACAATGTGATCTGAAGTCTAACACTGTGACCACATAGTTTACACATAGTCAACTATGTGAACACACTGTGGTAACACTGTGTTTGTTACCCAACTATGTGAGCAAAATTTGTGATTAACTATGTGATCTGAAGTCTAACACTGTGTCCACATAGTTTACACATAGTCAACTATGTGAACACACTGTGGTAACATTGTGTTTGTTACCCAACTATGTGGACAATTATGATTAACTATGTGATCTGAAGTCTAACACTGTGTCCACATAGTTTACACATAGTCAACTATGTGAACACACTGTGGTAACACTGTGTTTGTTACCCAACTATGTGGGCAATTATGTGATTAACTATGTGATCTGAAGTCTCACACTGTGACCACATAGTTTACACATAGTCAACTATGTGAACACACTGTGGTAACACTGTGTTTGTTACCCAACTATGTGGGCAATTATGTGATTAACTATGTGATCTGAAGTCTCACACTGTGACAATACTGTGACAACACTGTGACCACATAGTTAACACATAGTTTACACATAGTCAACTATGTGAACACACTGTGGTAACACTGTGTTTGTTACCCAACTATGTGGGCAATTATGTGATTAACTATGTGATCTGAAGTCTCACACTGTGACAACACTGTGACCACATAGTTAACACATAGTTTACACATAGTCAACTATGTGAACACACTGTGGTAACACTGTGTTTGTTCCATAAGGGCGGTTCCACGGTTCCACCCTCTTGGGCACGTGGACGCGACTCCACGGTTCCACCCTTCTTTTTCCAGGGCACGTGGACGCAAACCACGGTTCCACCCTTTATAGATCCCTACGCAAAGGGTCTCACTCTCTTGCCCTCATACTCACCCCCGCTGATAGAGTGTAGGAGTAGAGCGCGGAGCTATGGGAAAGGGAAGCGGAGCAACCCGTCTGTGAGAAAACGCAACTGACGGTTCGGAACTCACACAATTTAATTTTAAAAAACGTGAACAAATAACACGAAAGCTCCACGCAGAGTAGATAAAAATGAAATCAATCAGAAGCCGAAGGGCAAAGGATTGAAATAGGTAGTAAAAACATAGATAAATATGTCAACAACGGACACTTTAAAAGGGGCAAAGTGGGAGTGTACTTAGCTACGTCTGATCACGGCGGCAGGCGAAAGTAAAAGAGGAAATGGACGCCTATTTGCGTGATGATCTTGGGATAGTGCGTGCGTAGGGAGATGCTGCGCGTGAGCAAGAAAAATTGTGTACTTTTATTCGGCGTGCAAGTTAATCATAATGAACTAGCAAATCAAATGAGTATATCCCAGTTATTGATAGTAAATTTCACAATAGAAGTGCTAATTTTGGCCATGTTTTGACCCAAAATGACCATTTTGATGATTTTTTTTCCAAAATATGTTGCAAATATTGATCAGACCTGCGATTGGATGTCTTTAGAAATCCACATCTATTTTTAAAATGTGCGCTAGATCATTACAATCAACCTCATGTAATTTATTGACCTAGGGTCATTTTGAATACTTTAGACATACAGGTACATTTAACTGACCATTCGCGCAGTTTTGCATAATAAACTGCGCAAATATGTGGGGATTTGAGGCCTTTAACGTATCTTTTCTCAGTTCTATGGAAATGTACTTAAAGATCAATCTTGTGTAAAATGTTATGTTGACTCCAAATATATCAGTCTTAACGACCCTATTAAATAGCGATTGGTCATTTTGGTCACCTTTTGTCCCCCAAAATGACCAATCCCATCAGTTCAAGACTTCAATTTATCAGAAAATACTTTGAATGTTACTACATTACAAGGGAGCGCTGTGACACCTATATGTATCACTTGTGTATATGAATCCTTTAAAGTGAGCATCCAAAAAATAATTTGACCACCTTGGTCATTTTGGCCACATTGACCACTATTCAATGTGTATACTAATTAAGCCTATACCGAACATGGCGAGGAGACAATTGAGGATTGCGTCAATATTAGCATCAATTATTGTTAAATGTGAAAATTTTGAAAGTTATGGAGTGTAAATCAATGCAATGATTCCATATAAGCCAGTGTTATTGGCCTATAACTATTTGACCCTGTGGTCATGTTGATCATTTCTCTCCTCTATATGACTAGTGACCACACATTCTTTGGTTAATAAAAGGCTCAAATGTTGCTTAATATCATTATCGGCGTGAGCTACGACACCAATAATCAAGAGTATTGAAAAAATGTAATAAAACCTTCACATCGAGTACATACCGGCATACATGAGGTTGTTTGACCATGCACTTTGGTCATTTTCATGATTTCAGGCACACTGACCTTTTCATTAATGGAAACTTCAATTCTAGCGGGCAGCAAATTCAGGAATCTGAAGTAGATTAATACAATGTTTCCAAATATATCAGTCTTAATGACTATTTACAATCTAGTCTTCATTTTGGTCACTTTTGATCCCTGCCATTACCAATTACAATTGCATGCATAAAAATCAAATTTTGTTGTGTATTTTGTAATAGGTATTATATCAACCATAATCAGTGACAAATCGTTTAATTCAATATGATATTATGAAAAGTACATAATCAAAATCTGACAATTTCGGTCATTTTGGCTACTTTGACCATTTATCCAATTTGTGAATTTTGAAATAAACATGACTGAGCAGCAATTGTAGGTCTATGAAAATGTGTTCAATCCATTTTAATTGGAAATATAAAAGGCTCACCTTGAGTAAGAATTGTGCCAAATATCTTGGGACTGTCTACCGTTGCCCCTTTGGTCACTGTATGGTCCTAAATAGCCAGCAAAATTTACCTTCTTTAAAGTCAAATTATGCTGAGAATCTTTACAAAGCAAATTGGTCACAGTGGACTCCATTAAAGGACAAGTCCACCCCAACAAAAAGTTTATTTGAATTAAAAGAGAAAAATCCAACAAGCATAACACTGAAAATTTCATCAAAATCGGACGTAAAATAAGAAAATTGTGCTATTTTAAAGTTTAGCTTAATTTCACAAAACAATTATATGTACACCCTGGTCGATATGCAAACGAGGAGACCGATGATGTCATCCACTTACTATTTCATTTCTATTTTATTATATGAAATATTCTAATTTTCTCCCCATTTTCATGAGGAAACAATAACTAATTTTACCCTGAACATGTAGAATAAGCATTGTTTAATACTATACGATTCAGTCAACTTGGTCCTTATTTTCAAATATGTAAAAAATGAATTATTGTATAATTAAAACAATAAAAAAAGAAATAGTGATGTACATCATCAAATGACTCCTTTGCATGACACTGAATGTGCATATCACTTTTTGTGAAAAATAAGCAAACTTTAAAATGCCATAACTTTCTTATTTTACATCTGATTTTGACAATATTTTCAGCGTTATGCTAATTTGATTTTTCTCTATTTATTCAAATAAATATTTTCTGGGGTGGACTTGACCTTTAAGAGTTTTTACCATCATTCATTTTGACGCTTCACAAACCTCATATTTACCCTGAATTCTTTTGAAGAAGTACTTGGCAACAAAATTCATTCTATATGAAATTATTCCTTGTGCCGATTGTTGGCCTCTCATTAACAATTTAGGGCAAGTTTTCCACTTTCAACTTCACCAATTATGCCATTGTGAGGTTTGCGAAACATACATATGGCGCAGGTAGTAAAATGCATGATAGTTAAATCTATTCATGAAATTCACGTTCACCGATCGCTTTGTAATGACGCACCTTTGAATTGAGGATTAATGCCTTCATCCAGAACATAGGGGGAATGATATTCTGGCTATTTAAGGACCATGCAGTGACCAATTAGGCCACATTAGACCGTAGTTAGGTATTTGGAAAAAAAATACTCAAGGTGAATATTTCCAATCAAATGGGATTGAATGCATTTGCATAATTGCTCCAAAGTTATGTCTATTTACTGCTAAAGTTTTACATTTACATGTATATAAATGGTCAAAGTGGCCAAATGGTCACAACATTTTGATTACGTACTGTTAGTAATATCATATTGAAATCAATAAATATTTTTTCACTTATTATAATTGATATAATACATCTTATTAACAACACAGAGCAACAGCAACATTTGAATCCTTTTGATATATTCAAATAAAGGCATTGGTCATTGTCGGGGCCAAAAGTGACCAAAATGACCACTTGCCCATAATTAAGACTGATATATATCGAATCATTGAATTAATCTACTTCAGAAAGTTTAGGGTTATTTCCCAACACTGAATGATGCTATAATGTCTCATTCCTGAATTTGCTGTCCCATATATGTGAAGTTTCTATTTACATTTACTATGTGGTCAAGGTGGCTAAAATCATGAAAATGACCAAAGTGCATAGTCAAAAACCTTATGTATGCTCGATGTAAAGGACTTTATCACTTTTATCAACACTCTTCGCTGATTATTGGAAGTTCTTGCTGATAATGATACTGACCAACATTTTAGCCCTTTTTGAATCATCAAAGCATGAATGGTCTCCAGTGAGGAAAAAGTGGTCAAAATGACCACAGGGTCTAATAGTTATGCCAATAACATTGGACATATGTGGAATCATTGTATTGATTTCACCCAAAAGCTTTCAAACTGTCCCCATTTAAAAATAATTGATGCGAGTAAACGCAATCCTGAGCGTCTCCTCATCATGTTCGCTACAGGCTGAATTAACATTCACATTGGGCAGCGGTCAAGCCCAGGGGTCAAGGTGGCCAAAATGACCAAGGTAGTAAAAATACTTTGGGGATGCTCAATTTCAAGGATTCATACACCAATGACAGGTCCCATAGCACTCTCTTGTTACGATTCTTGTAACATTCGAAGTATTTTTGAGAAATTGAACTGATGTCAATGGTTATTTTGAAAGACATAAGTGGCCAAAATGACCATAAGCTGTTGAATAGGGCAATTAGAAATGATATATTTGGAATCAACATAGAATTTTACGTAGGTTTTGACCTTAAATGCATTCCCATATAAGAGAAGAAAATAATACACGCTGAAGACCTCAAATTCCTGCCTATTTGAACAGTTTATTACGAGAAACTGTGTGAATGGTCAGTAATGTCTAAAGTACCCAAAATGACCCTCATATGTCAAAACTGATGGAATAAATTACAAGAGGTCAAAATACTTCTGAGATGTTCAATTTAAAGAATTAATACATCAATATTTGGTGTCACAGCACATCCTTGTAACGATCCTGGTAATATTTAAATATTTTTTGATAAATTGAACTGATGTTATTGGTCATTTGAGGGCCATAATTGGCCAAAATGACCATCAGCTTTTCAATATGATCATTAATAGTGATATATATATTTGGAATCAGCATAAAATTCTACACAAGATAGACCTTTAAATGCATTCCCATTTTACAAGGTAAGAATATTAAACAAGCTGAAAACCTCAAATTCCTGCCGATTTGCACAGTTTATTATGCAAAACTGAGCGAATGGTCAGTTATGTCTTAAGTACCCAAAATGACCCTCATAGGTCAAAACTGATGGAATAAATTACATGAGGTTGATTGTGATGATCTAGCGCACATTTTAAAAATAAATGTGGATTTCTAAAGACATCCAATCGCAGTTCTGATCAATATATGTAACATATTTCGGACAAAAAAATCATCAAAATTGTCATTTTTGGTCAAAACAAGGCAAAAGAGACCACTTCCATTGTGATTTGGCTAATGAAACCACTTTATCTGGAATTTGGGTGCATTTCTACTTAGGATAGACCCTTTTAATTGGATGTGGGTACAAAAGCATTCTGTTAAGGGACCATTTTCCAAAGAGAGGTCAAAATGGTCATTTTTGGTCAAAAATTGGCCAAAATGGCCAAAATGTCGTGGGTACGTTCAATAAGACTGACATTTTTGGAATCAGCACACAATTTTACCCGGGATAAGCCTGTCAAACCTTCCCCACCAAAAATTCTGAATAAAGCCCCCTATCTCCTAGACTAAATATAGATCATTACAGTCCATCGAATCGATATTGCATTTAATGTGGATTATTGGTTGATCACTGGCAATTCCATGGATCAGATCACCTCTCCAACCGAAACCATTTCACATGCGTTGATATGTACACAATATATGCAATAGGCTGAACGTCAGCTGAATTTGCGGGGTTTTTTCTTTTGTTTACTCCTTCTACACAAACGATATGCCTCTAGCACACAATAATTGTAATGGCAATTATGTTTCATTTTCCCCAGTGTTATATATATAAGAAGAATTGTAAAAGCAATTACATTCATTTATTCATTTATTTCCTCTTTAAGGATATTTATAGCCTAGAATGATGAAGAACATTCCAGAATTTCTTTGTAAAGCTTTCTGAATAGAGACTGCCAAACATTATATTGATACACAATAGATTCATCAGGCAGTGGAAATGAACAATAGGATTAGCTATGTTCTTGATTTCACTGAGGTCATTCAAGAATGTTTTAGAATTGAATTGCTCCAGAAAGAAGGAGAGTGCTCTTAATGTAGACAATACTAGAAAATTCTAGAATAGTTGAAATTTGTATATATAGCTGGCAGTTTCTTTAAGGATCATCATATCAGATCAGAACTCAGAGTTTCACGCCAGAGTCAGACTTTATGTCAAAGCATACTTTATTTCCACCCGGAATATTTATATTCTGTGGAATTATTTGCACACCATTAATGAAATGTTTGCAGTTATTTTGAGAGAGGTATTCTCAGTTCTCATCGAGATCATCAACCTTTTTTAATGAACGCTTTTCAACCCATGGATTGCTGAAATTGACTGTTAATCATCATCAACATCGTCTTCACATATATTTCAACTCAATACAGTGACTCTTGTTATTCATCGTGCTTCAACATCGGTTTTATCGTCGTCATCATTGCGTACTTTAACTTAATATAAGGAATTATAGCCAGCCGACTTGGACTTTTATCTGGATACTATTTTGGAATAACTGCCAGAACTGATTTCAAGAGACGTAAGACCATCAACATTTATGATTTGTTTGTATATGGTTAATCATTTCCTGTAATAACAAAGGGAACAAATTATTTTATAATCATTTGTTGCAGTATCGTAACACCAGAAATGGGTATTAGATTCAATTCCCGGGGACCAATTCCATTGATGAGTGGATACCATGCACGGCCATGGGGTTTCGAAAAGCACTCTAAACAAGAGAGCAAAGGTTTTTCAGATTGTGAAAATGCATCTCTTAACAAGTATTTGGCTTGTGAAACCATACAAGTATTGGAAAACGTCCCTTTTCAGTATTCTAAACATCGTTTTTGACACCCTCAAACGTTACATAGGCCTATACGTAACGTACTTGCCCACTCTGTCCCCTTTTACGCGTGGTCGCGCCTGGTATCCACTCGTAAATGGAAGTGGGCTCCCGGGCGTCCTCTCGAGCTCTTGGAGAAACCAAATGTGGCTCTGGAAAGTCGTCCTAAATCGGATATATCGCTGTTACCATAGCAGCAACCAGAATCTTGCACACGAAACGCATATTGAATGTTTCCGTTGCAGATGTGAAACGAGAAAAAATATATCATGTCACACAATGTGCAATGCAGGACAAAGTTTTACGACCATGACGACGGGCCCAAAACTCTTTTCCAAAATCAAATATCGTCGTAAATAAGTGATCGCGTTCTCCAACGAAAGGTCGGGACTATCACACAACACGTACCTGCCAATCCCTTTCCATCCTCCTTTCAAGGTAACTTTCAAATGTTATTTTCACTTTCCGTTAAACATCTTTGAGCTAACAAAAACCCTTTCTTCCCATTATTATTAAGTTTTATTTATGGTACACAATAATTGTTTTGTGTTTTGTTTGTTTTTTCTGTTTCCGTTGCACGCTTTTTTAGATTCTATTTATGTTGCATGACATCCTTTTTTTCGTTGATATTGTTTTGTGTCCCTCAAAGCCCTGAGGGAGACCGGTTACACGGTCGAAATCTTGGCCTATTAGCTAATAAAGGAGTTGGACATTATTGCTACGTCTTGCAGCCTCTCTCTTTTGTGCAAGTCACACTTATATCATATTACGATGCTCCACCTCGCTCATACGAGACCAAGGCATATTCTCGACATGTATATATATATATATATATATATATATATATATACATGTATATATATATATGGCGGCTTGTCATTGTTCAAAACTCACCTTCACCCGACAAAGGAAAATATAATTGGTATAGTGTCGAAAATCTGTCTATCTGACGGTCAATCGGATCTGGCTCGCCTTAACCATTAACCCGTCTCTGTGGTCTAGTGGTTAAGGCACCGGCGTTCAAAGCTGGGGGCCCGGGTTCGATTCCCGGCAGAGACATTTTTTCGGCATCACCAATTTTTCCAAAGGGTAGATAGCTCTGGGGAACCTTGATTTAAGCTACGCCTACCATTGTTCTCTTCATCCATTTCTTTACAATATTTAAATAAAAAAGAGTTGCCAAAAGCTGTTGTACATGTAAAGCTTTACACATTTATATATATATATATATATATATATATATATATATATATATCCATTCCACAAAATGTTTGGTCCGGAGTACATTTGTGGGTAAGAGAGTTAAAATTTGCCTTCTTCTCCAAAATCAAAAGTCAGAGTGAGCTGGCTTGGCTTTTCTTGCCAGCACACCAAACAGAAATATGTAACACAAAGAGTCTGTAATCCTACACACCTGTTAACTTATAGTCTACTTATTATGACAACCCAGCCTGTTGAAATACCAGGCAACCTATCATGCCTACAGTTTAGTTACTAAGGTATGCAGTCCACATCTGTACATGGAGTTTAACAAAAGAGTTGAACAAAACATGGACTTTAACAAAAAGGGTTATCTAATTTTGAATAAGATCCTACAGTGTCATTACATTGTGTAACAACTCTCGCCCGAATGACAAAAAAGTACTCTCGTGCCCCCATTTGCCTTGAAAGTACCCCAGGCAATGTTCGAAATTGAGTGTCTCTTAAATTTTAGTCTGGTGCCCCCCGCCTCTCTGAAAAGCGATTTCATTGCCGATGGCAGTGTAGCTTCTCCCTTATGCAGGCGTGTTTCTCATTTTCTCAACAGTAATGTTATGAAACATTTCTTGAGAAGTAGCCTTAGTATTGATAAAAACAGTGATTTGCACATATCCCGGAGGTTTGCGCATTTCCCGTGAAAATTGTTAATATCCTCTCGTCACGTTTGCACAGATGACGTTGATAAATTTTGACAGATTTGCACATTTCCCGGCGTGGCGTTTTTACAAATACCGTTGTTTGCACAAATCCCGGCGAAATATTACGTTTTATGCACATATTATCCCGGCGTTGGCACATAACGCGGCTCCACACACCCCCTCTATATAAGCAGGTAAACTTCCAGACATTGTTAAATACCAAACGGATTTATTCATGTATAAATACCACAAACAAATTCTACCACATATTTTTGAAATGTTCTCCAGAGCAGACTCATTTCGTTCTTACTACACAAGATATAACAAACATCTCCGCGCTCCGCATCTCTGCACAACATGATTTCTTCATACTCGCTCACAGTGAATGGTTCAAAGCTTTTGAATAATACGCGATCCTACTTAAATAACTGACCTTCATTAAAATGCTTTCAAAAAATACGACAAGTCTTTTCTACAAGCTCATATTGAATGATAGCATATGTCCATTCCATCAGGGTATTCATTCGTATATGAAGTTGTTTTTTTTGCTGGGTTTGTTAGGCCTTACGTGTCTCCTTAAGTGTCTCCTATTATATACTTGCTCATCTTTTCTACTTTGGAGCTTATCTAACTTTTCACTTCTCTCCTATCTTTCACTTTTTTTCTTTTATTTCCTTCTACATCTACCCCCTTCTCTTGAATTTTCTCTCTTCTCTTTAGCTGTACCCTTCTTTAAGCTTTCTGCTCGAACCCTGTGTTTTTTTTTCTTTTATCTATAGTTTTTATTTCTTATTCAGGCTACCTTGCCTGCAGGGCTCTAGGCCTTTTTAGGTGTGCCTTACAAGCCTTTCATTATTATATGTAGAACACATCATTTTATTTGTTCTTTTCACTGTAATGATTACTTAACATGTATTTTATTTTACCTCAATGCATTATGGAACATCTACATATTCTGTAATGAGCTGCTCTACATAGTTATCTTTGAACTGTTTATACTGTAATTATGTTGTTTTTTTAAAATAGAACCTTTTTAATCGGCTTGTTGAACAAAGATGAATTTAAAATAAAATAAAATGTAAGGGGCGCCAAATTGATGTTCAAATTAAGAGGGGGCGCCAAATTGATGTTTGAACTAGGGGGCGCCAAATGATGTTCGAACTAGGGGGCTGCCGAATCGAGGTTCGAACTAGGGGCGCCAAATTGATATTGAAACGAGTTGCGCCAAAATAATTGTCACACTTGGGAGCCGAATCGATGTTACCATAATTTAGTACATTTAAAGATACACTGTGTGAGATACAGGTGCGGATCCAGGGGGGGGGGGGGTAGGTGGCACGTGAAGTAAAATTACAAATTTCTTACGTAAAAATGCCATGAAAAAAGAGGTGTACCCCCTTTTTTGAAAATGAAGACCTTTTTTTTCCTTTTTTTGTTTTGCTTGTCCATTTTTACGGAATACACGTAATTTGTGTTTGAAACCCCTTTTCTTTTTTTTTTCTTTTTTTTTGGGGGGGGGGGGGGTGTTACACCCACAAATGTAATAATCGCCCACAAATGTAATAACGCCCACAAATGTAATAACACTTTACCCACAAATGTAATAACGCCCACAAATGTAATAACACTTTACCCACAAATGTAATAACGCCCACAAATGTAATAACACTACCCACAAATGTAATAATGCACTTTACCCACAAATGTAATAATGACTTTACCCACAAATGTAATAAATTTGAAGTGATTTTTGGCGAATTCGTTCTAAACTAACATCCTATAGTAATGCGTTCATATAGCACAAAAGTTCAGTCTTTTTTCCAGACCCGGTTAATGAAATATTACAGTACAAGTCCAAGTCTTTTTCCAGACCCGATTTTTCAAAATTATAATATACGTCCAAAGTCTTTACCAGACCCGGTTGTTTCAAAATTATAATATATGTCCAAAGTCTTTTTCCCAGACCCGGTTAATTAAAAAATTATAATGCAAGTCCAAAGTCTTTTTTTCAGACCCGGTCGTTTAAAAAGTTATAATATTCGTCGGTGAGGGGTAAAGACAACACCCTAAGCCCAAGCATTTTTAACTGGGTTTAATTATGAAGATTGGTCTCAGCTGTCATTTTTTTCAATATTTCTTTATCTTTTGAATAACCGGGTCCAGACGAAAGACTAAGCATAATACTCGTGTTATTCCACAAGAATAAGAATATGAGTCTTTTGTTTCTATGATTGTTTAAATCATTTTTAAATCACCGGGTCTGGAATAAAGACAACGCTCTAAACATGTGCTTTTTCTACATGCATGGTCTTAATTTGGAGAATTGTTGGTTCTTAGATTCGTTGTTGGGGGTTGACTTTTATTGATTTTTTTATTCCTGAAATAATTGTGTCTGGAGGAAAGTCGATCTTCGACAATCGGTCTTCATGTTGTTCCACAGTAATTAGATTATTGGGTATTCGTTTTAGAATATTTGTAAAAACTATTTTATTTTTCAAATAGTAACCAAGTATGGAGAAAGGATGTCTGCTTTACCCACGCGTTATTACAATGTTTTGTAGGGGTAGTAGTATTATTTAAAAAAGACATATTTTTACTGGGTGAAACTTTGGAAATTTGGTCTTAGATTTGAAGTTTTTCAGTTACTTTTTTAATAGCCGGGTCTGGAGGAAGAGTACGTTTTAAAACTCGTGTTATTCCACGAGAATAAGAATATAAGGTCTTATGTTAGAAGATATTTTTCGTAACTGTTTTAGGTCTGGAATAAAGACAACACTCTAAACCTCTTTTAAAACAGGTTCTTAGGTTGAAGGTTTGTTTGGTCTTAGACTTTGATTTTTTTTAATTCTTACTATTAGCGGTTTTTTTAAAGAAAAAAATGGTCGGGCTTAAAGACTACGCTATATCCAGCATTAATAAGATTATGGGGTCTTTATACTGTTTTTAAACTGTTATTCATAATGTTTAAATAACAGGTAACCGGGTCTGGAGAAAAGACTACGCTTGATTCTCAATTTACTCTTAGTGCATATATTCACAGTATACACCGTATAAGTTGAAACAACAACAAAAACATTAATTCCACCAGTTTTAATTAACTGGGTCTGGAGAAAAGACTAAGCTCGATTCCCATTTTTTCCACAGGAATATCATTATCGTATCTTAGTTTGGACTTATATTATAAATTTTGAAATAACTGGGTCTGGAAAAAGACTTTGGACTTATTAAAATTCTTGAAACAACCGGGTCTGGAAAAAAGACTTTGGATTTATATTATAATTTTTGAAACAACCGGGTCTGGAAAAAAAAACTTTGGACTTATATCACAATTTTTTAAACAACCGGGTCTGGAAAAAAAAGACTGGACTTTTATTATATTTTTTTAAACAACCGGGTCTGGAAAAAGACTTTGGATTTATATTATAAGTTTTGAAACAACCGGGTCTGGATAAAAGACTTTGGACTTGTACTTTGATGTTTTATTAACCCTGTCTGAAAAAAAGACTTTGCACTTTTGTGCTATATGAACGCATTACTATAGGATTTTAGTTTAGAACGGATTCGCCAAAAATCCCTTCAAATTTATTACATTTGTGGGTAAAGTCATTATTACATTTGTGGGCGATCGAAAATTATTACATTTGTGGGTAAAGTGTTATTACATTTGTGGGCGTTATTACATTTGTGGGTAAAGTGTTATTACAACAGATTTGACAATAAGGACCAACTTGACTGAACCATAAAATGTTAAATAATGGTAATTCCATAAGTTCAGGGAGAAATAAAACATTGTTTCACAGGAAATGAGGAGAAAATCAGAATATTTCATATAATGAAATACATTAGTGAGTGATGTCATTAGTTCCCTCAATTGCATACCGACTGGGATGTTCATATAACTATTTTGTGAAATTAAGTGAAAAAAAAAATGTCATAACTTTCTTATTTCACATCCGATTTTGATGAAATTTTCAACGATATGTTTGTTGGATTTTTCTCTTTTTCTTCAATCTAACTTTTTTCTTGGATGGACTTGTCCTTTAAATACGGCATGTTGAAGGCATTGTATAACATGAATAAGGTTTTCTAAAGTATAAATTTTGCGCATAATACCTATGTACATACTTATTTTCTCAAGGATATTATTAACATGTTCTGTCCAATTTATTCTTTTGTCGATTATTACACCTAAAGTTTTATGCCAGGAACATTTTCGATTCCACAATTTCAGGGAGAAGTTTCACAGTAAATGAGGAGAAAATAAGAATATTTCATATTTCATATAATGAAATACAAAAGAAATAGTGAGCGATGTCATTTGTTCCCTTAATTGCATACCGACTGGGATATGCATATAGCTATTTTGTGAAATTAAGCGAAACTTAAAAATGTCATAACTTTCTTATTTTACATCCGATTTTGATGAAATTTTCAGCGTTATGTTTGTTGAATTTCTCTCTTTTTATTCGAATCAACTTTTTTCTTGGATGGACTTGTCCTTAAAGCACGGCAAGATGAAGGCACAATGTACATGATGTAACATGAATAAGGTTTTTAAAGTAAAAAAAGACGAATTGTGGGCATAATACCTATGGACATACTTATTTTCTCAAAGATATTAACATGTTCTGTCCAATTTAGTCCTTCGTCGATTATCACACCTAAAAGTTTTATGCTATGAACATTTTCAATTTCAGTATTATCTATTTTAACTGTAAAGTTTGAGACAGAATGTTATTTTTTATTGAATGGATTATGTACTTGGTTTTATTTACGTTAATCATTAATTTATTTGATTTAAGCCAATTTGCAACGGTTAAAAGTTCACTATTAGCTAATTCAATCAATTTTAGCTATTTTTTATGTGACAATATAATACTAGTATCATCTGCATACAGTACAGATTTTAATATTTTAGAGGAATAGATGATATAATTAAAATAAATCAAAAACAACAAAGGACCTTTGTTACTTCCTTGCGGAACACCGCATGATATTGGCAAAATATTAAATTTAATATTATTTTAGAAGAGTAAACCGTGTGCGATCAGAAGGATAATTTGGAAACCAGTTATATGCAACACCTCTGACGCCGTAATGCCCAAGCTTCTATGGCTTACACTTATCAGTTGGGTCGCGTGCGCGTGCGAAATCAGTCTGGTTTTGGATTTCGATGCTTCTTCTTCTTCTGCGATGCGATTTTTTTTTCTCATGGTGTCTCTAATGGGACAAACACGCTGGGAAAAAATGAAATTGAAATTCGAGTTTCGTTTTAAGCCAGCAAATGCCTTGAATAAAATGTACTGGACTACTGTTTTAACATAACAAACAAGCGAATTTTGATTACTGTTTTAACATAATCACATTCCACATATTTCACCTGATTTCTGTTGAATTGTGTGTATATCTCATTCACTCCAACACGTACTTCTCTCTCCGCACAATCGATTTTGATCGTGAGGTACTGAACTGAAGTTAATGGTCACAAACACACGAACTTCTAAGGTCTACGGTATCTTTAAAAAGATTCTTGCCCAAGTCGTGTTTACTTTTCTTTCCGTGCTTTATACATTACATGTATACGCTTCGTTGAAAAAATTGATGTTCAAATTAGTGGCACGCCAAATTGATATTCGAACTCTGGGTGGGGGCACCGAATCAGTGTTCAAATTAGGGGGCGCCGAATTGATGTTCAAACTGGGGAGGGTGCCAAATTGATGTTCAAACTATATAGGGGCACCAGATTTATTTTTAAAGTAGAGGGCGGAGCAAAATTAAAGATCGAACTAGGGGAGGGACGCAAATTGATATTCAGTATAGGGACGTCAAATTGATGTTTGAACGGGGGGGGGGGAGGGAATCGATTTTAAAACTAGTAGACTAGGGGAGCGCAAATTTTATTTTGACCAGAATTTTGCTCAGAATTAAAAAAAAAAGTGGAGCGCCTCTGGCAGTCTCGCCTGAATTACGCATTCGGTATAACAACAGTGCTGCCTTTGAAAACAACTAATGAATAATTATTCACACAAGAAGACACTAATATGATAATAAAATATTACATGTATATCTATTGACCAAAAATGACCTTTGACTGTGATCACGTGACATAGGACATGCACAAAACAATCATTCATACTTTATTACCCTTTATGTCGATGTTTTGTGAGCTTGATCCATAAACTTTTTAAGTTAAGATGCCAATTCACTACCAACACTGCCAGAGTTCATTGACTTTTAAATTACCTTTGGCCACGTTCCAAAACTCGCACATGGTATTTAGGGAAACATTGCTGCTCTTAATGTCCAAGTTTCATGAACTAGATCCATACACTTTTAAAGTTATGTTGACAGTTCCAAAAATACACCCAACATACCAAAGATTATTGACCCTAAATGACCTTTGACCTTGGTCATGTGACCTGAAACTTGCACAGGATCTTCAAGGATACTAGATTGCTCTTCTGTCAAAGTTTCATGAACTAGATCCATAAAATTTTAAAGCTATGATGACAATTCCTCAAATACCCTCAACATGGCCAAAGTTCATTGACCCTAAGTGACTTTTGACCTTGGCCATGTGACCTGAAACTCGCTATGATATTTAAGGATATATGGTTGCTCTTGTGTTCAAGTTTCATTAACTAGATCCATTAACTTTTAAATTTATGGTGACAATTCCACAAATAACCCCAACATGGCCAAAGCTCGTCAACGCTGACGTTTGACCTTAATCATGTGCCCTGAAACTCAGGCAGGATTACCCTTATGTCCAAGTTTTATCAATTAGGTTCATATAATTTCGAAGTTATGACAACATTTCAACAAGTGGAATGCCTCTGGCCGTCTCACCTGCATCACGCGATTCAACATAGCAGCAGTGCTGACTTTGAAAAGTACTTTAACTCGCACAAGATGTTCAGTGAAACTTGGTTACTCTTATTTCCACGTTTTATGAACTAGACCAATACACTTTACAGAGATAGGATGGTAATTCAACAAATTCCCCCAATGTGGCTAAAGTTCATCGACCTCACATGACCTTTGACCTTGATCATGTGACCTGAAACTTGCACAGGATATTCAATGATACATGTACTTGATTACTCTTATGTCCAAGTTTCAAAAGTCATATCAATAAACTTGCGAAGTTATGATGGTAATTCAACAGATACCCCCATTATGGCCAAAGTTTATTGACCTTTGACCTTGGTCATGTGATCTAAAATGCACACAGTGATGTTCAATGATACTTGATTACTCTTATGTCCAAATTTTATGAACTAGACCAACATACTTTTAAAGTTATGATGGTAATTCGACAAATACCCCCAAATCGGCCAAAGTTCATTGACCCTAAATGACCTTTGACCTTGGTCATGTGACGTGAAACTCATGTAGGATGTTTGGTGATACTTGATTAACCTTATGTCTAAGTTTAATGAACTAGGTCCATATATTTTCGGAGTTATGATGACATTTCAAAAACTTAACCTCAGATTAAGATTTTGATGTTGATTCCCCAACATGGTCTAAGTTCATTGACCCTAAATGACCTTTGACCTGAAACTTCAATAGGATGTTTAGTAATACTTGATTAAGCTTATGGCTAAGTTTCATGAGCTAGGTCTATATACTTTCTAAATTATGATGTCATTTCAAAAAAATAACCTTAGGTTAAGATTTGATGTTGACGCCGCCGTCGCCGTCGGAAAAGCGGCGCCTATAGTCTCACTCTGCTATGCAGGTGAGACAAAAACTTAACCTTGGTTAAGATTTCGATATTGATTCCCCCAATATGGTCTAAATTCATTCACCCTAAATTACCTTTGTCCTTGGTCATGTGACCTGAAACTCAAGTAGGATGTACAGTAATACTTGATTACCTTTATGTTTAAGTTTCATGAACTAGGTTCATATACTTTCTAAGTTATGGTGATGACATTTCAAAAACTTAATCTTGGTTAAGATTTCAAGTTGACGACGCCGCCGCCGTCAGAAAAGCGGAGCCTTTAGTCTCTCGCTCTGCTTTGCAGGCGAGACAAAAACGCCCAAATTCAACTATTGTTAATTTTGTATCAATCCTTTCAAAAGTACTCAGAATATTCACTTTTCAGAACGTAAAATTAAAAGATAAATAATTATTATCAAGCTTCGTTTCAATCGTTTGATTATGGCTACAAAAATTAGGCCTACTTTAGAATATCAATATTTCTAGTCGGGAAATCCAAAATTTTCAGCGACCGTAAAAATAGTTGAGTTGATAACTACCTTTCAATGATTACAAGAATTACATTTTCCGTTTTCTAGTCGAATGTGCTAAACGCTAAACATTGCTAGTTAAAAGTCAAAGATTTTCAAATTGTACTTCGCGCTCGCATCAGTTGTTAGATACCTATTTTGTTAAGGGTTACAAAAAGTGCTAAAATATGCAGTTTAAAAGTCGGAAAATCAATAAATTCCAACTCGCGTTTCGCAATCCCATAAATATTGAAGTTAGATACCTTGTCTTTACATGGTTACAAAAAGTACTCAAAAACCTGCAGTTTACAAGTCGGAGAATCGATTTTTTTCAGCCAACGCTTTGCGCCCGCATATTATTGTTGAGTTAGATACCTACCTTTTTAATGATTACGAGAAGTACGTTTTTCAGTATTCTAGTGGAAAATCTATTCTTTTTTTTTTGGGGGGGGGGGGCTCGCGATTCGCGCTCGTATAGATATATTTATTTTGTTCATATTTACCAAATGTGCTAAAAATTGCCAGTTTGAATTAAAAGTCGGAAAATTCAAACATTTTCAGCTCACATCAGTTGTTTAGTTGGATATCTAATTCTGTTCATGGTTACAAAAAGTGCTAAAATTTTGGGTTTAAAAGTAAAAAAATCGTACATTTTAAGCTCGCGCTTTACCCTCGTATCAATTGTTAAGCGAGACATCTATTCTTTTCATGGTGACAAAAAGTGTTTAAAGATTGCAGTTTAAAAGTAAGAAAATCAAAATTTCAGCTCACGCTTCACGCTCGCATAAATTGTTTAGTCAGATCCCTATCCTCTTAATAATTACGAAAAGTATATTTCCAGTTTTCTAGTCGGAAAATGAACATTTTAAGCTCGCGCTTTGCCCTCGCATCAATTTTGTTTGGTTAGATACTTATTATGTTTATTTTTTACTAAAGCGCTTAAAGGGGAAGTTCACCCTGAAGAAAACTTTGTTGTAAAAATAGCAGAAAAAATAGTAAAAAATATTGGTGAAGGTTTGAGGAAAATCCGTTAAAGAGTAAGAAAGTTATTAGAGTTCAAAGTTTTGGATTTGTGACGTCATTAACGAGCAGCTTCCCCATGTGTTATGTAATATAAAATGCATGAATTTCAAATTTTGTATGGTTCCTGATGACTTAATTTTGTTTTCCATTCATGATCGGGTGTGAAATGATTGGTCTATTGATATAAAAAAGGTACAGTGAAAACCATTTTCAATTTTCTGAGAAAATGACATTTCATTGATTTTTTACCATTCGCTATGTAGAAATGCTGCTCGCATATGACGTCACAAATCAAATAATTGAAATTTTAATAACGTTTTAATTATTTGATGAATTTTTCTCAAACCTTCGGCAATATTTTTTATTATTTTTTCTGCTATTTTTACAATAAACTTTTTGTCAGGGTGAACTTCCCCTTTAAAGTCATTTATACTGTTAGCACTTCGCGCTCGCATTATGGTGATATATACATGTATATCATTTTAACATGTTTAATGAGTAATTGGAAACCGTCATAAACAGGTCGCTTTTTAGATCAGTATGAAATATCAGCTCGAACTCGCACAATTCTAGAAGGGCCTACTCTGGTGAAAAGTTAAATGAAATTGAAACTCCGAAATGCTTAAAACAGACATTTGGTGGCGCTTCGCGCTCGCAAAAAGTCGTCTTCAATTGCCTTTTTTTCATGTGATTGTGAAATAAGATAATTCAACATGCATTTGAAGGCACTCATGTTTGCATAGCGGGGAAGGAGGGGCCGGGGAGTGGGCGTCATTTTTCGAAAAGTAAAAAGGGGCCCAAAATCAGGTCAAATTTGGGCCCCTCCCTGCGAAATCCTGGATCTGGGCCTAGGCCCTATTGGTTATTGGCCTGCTTGTAAATGTTAGCTTCGCGCTCGCATCAATTATTTCTTAATTATCTACGCATCCTGTCCTGACAGATTTTATGCGAACGAGAAGCGCAAGCTGAATTTTTTTGATATTTTAACCTGAAAATGCCCTTTTTCCATTCCATGATTATAATAATTTTCTTATTTAATAATATCACATCGCGCTTCGTGTTGCATTATATATTTAGGCCTTGTGAGATACCTCATTGTGTTTTTAAGAAAAAATCTCAGATTTTTTTAACTTCGGTCTGTACACCATTTTTTATCTTGGTCCCCCTATGAAATTTCACCCCCCCCCCCTCCATCCGGCATGCTCCTGCTGAATCAATTCTAGCTACATCACTGATGAGGAGATTAAGTCGATTTCCTTCGAGATTGAAATATTTCCAAGAGGTAATCAATTAAATTATTTAAGGTAGTTCTAAAACGACAAATAAAATAATACAGCTCCCACTCACACAATTCTAGAAGGGCCTACTCTGGTGAAAAGTTAAATGAAATTGAAACGCCGAGATGCTTAAACCAACAATTGCCCTTTTTCATTTAATTATGGAATAAGATAATTCAACATGCATTCGAAGGCATTCATGTTTGTCTGGCGGGGAGGGAGGGGCTTGGGGAGTGGGCGCCATTTTTCGAAAAGCACACATTGATTATTAGCCTGCTTCTAAATGTTAGCAGGCGAATAATACATTGACTTCAGTGGGGATAATTATGTATTCATGAGGTCCCCATGAACCGATTCCCATCAAATTTTGGTAGTGGGCATTTTTTTTCTCGGTTTCATGCCCTGCCGAGATATGGTTTTAAAACGCTAAAATGCAACAAAAAAGGTTGTTTTTGTTGTGACGTCACCACTTCTGTACTCTTTATCGTCACTATCGTCCACATACCTGAGCCGTAAACGATTTAGCAGCAACAGGAGGGGTATCCATGCTGTCACCGCAGACCGTACCACGATGGATATCTTTGACGGAAACGTTTTTGACATTGAAGCCGACGTTGTCTCCTGGTAGCGCTTCGGTGATTGCTCTGTGGTGCATTTCTACAGACTTCACTTCAGTGGTGATGTTAGCAGGAGCGAATTTAACAACCATACCAAGCTCCAGTCTTCCAGTTTTAATGAGACCAACCGGAACCGTTCCGATACCTTGATATTGAAAAAAGGAAAATATATACATGTATAAATAAGTTGAATTATTAGGGCAATCAAAGGAAATCATGCAACTTCCAGGATGAATATTCTAAAACCAGTCTTCCATGAGAATTCGCCCAGGGAACGAATTTTTTTCGACTGGGGGTGCTGATTTGATAATACCCAATTAGAAATGGTACCTTACACAAAATTTCTTGGAATAACAGTTGACAGTAAACTTTCTTGGAAAAATCATATTGAAAATATATCTAAAATAATTTCACGAAATATTGGTATTATTATTAGGCTAAATTTTGTATTCCCTCCACATCATTAATCATGCTCTACTCATCCCTAATCTTACCTTATTTAAACTATGGGATTCTTATTTGCGGTGATACCCATCAATATTTATTAGATAAATTGTTGCTTTAGCAAAAGAAAGCACTTCTTATTATTCATAGTACATGTTTCCGTTCTCATACGGACCACAGAACAAAGGTTCTGAAAAAATGTATATGATTTATAGTTAAGCCGTTGTGTTTTATTTTTAGCCTGTCATTGAACACTGGTTGTTTTCCTAGTAGTCTTAAAATAGCAAAAATTATTCCTATTTACAAAAGAGGAAGTAAACAGTCGCTTTCAAATTATAGACCGATATCCATTTTAACAACATTCACAAAGATATTCGAACGTTTGATATACAATCGTTTCATGCCGTTTTTTGTAAAAATAACATTCTGTATTCAAAACAGTTTAGTTTTAGACAGGGCTACTCCTCTTACATGGCATTACTTGAATTCACTTCCACAATTGCAAAGGCCTTTGAAAACAAACAATTCACAGTTGGTATATTCCTAGATTTATCAAAGGCCTTTGATTATATGTCATTCAATATTATTTTAAAAAAATTACAACATTATGGTGTAAGAGGAGTAGCCCTTGACTGGTTTAAGAGTTACCTTCAGGACAGAAAACAATGTTTCTTTTTAACAATGTCTCTTCTGAGATGAAACATGTCAACATCGGAGTGCCCCAAGGTTCTGTGTTAGGCCCGTTACTTTTTTGTTATTTTAATGATTTACAGCATGCTAGTAATATCTTACACTCTATATTTTTTGGAGATGATACAAACTTGTTTTTGTCTGGGGACGATATATAGATGATTTAACTTCAACAATTAATTTAGAACTGAAAAAATAAATGAGTAGTTTCTTGCCAATAAATTAAAATTGAATGTTGACAAGACATGTTGTATGATGTTTCAACCTAAAAATAAGAACATTTCATCTGACAACTTTGACATTTTTATTCAAAATATTAAAATCCCTGTAGTTAATTCTACGAAATTTTTGGGTGTAGCCATAGACAACAAACTGACTTAGAAAGACCACATAAATTATATATCTTGTAAGATTTCTAAATCCATTCGTGCAATCAACAGATTGAAAAAATTAATTCCATTAAACATACTTCTAATGATATATCAATCAATTGTCTTGCCTTACTTCAATTATTACAATATACTCTGGGGTAATTGTGCAATGGTCCATTTAAGTCGAATAATTGTTTAACGGAAACGTGCAATAAGAGTTATTACCAATTCCTCCCCAAGAATCAGTACACAACCTTTGTTCAAAAACTTAATTTACTTACTATTAGTCATATAAACAGCTATCAAATTGCACATTTCATGAACTTGTTTCTTCACAATGCTCTTCCCTCTTTTTATGATGATTTATTTGTGAAAAACAAATATGTTAGTAATTACATTACTAGACAGTCTGAAAACTTTTATTTTCCTAATTTCAAATATAATTTCTCACGAACTACAATATGTTGGACTCACTCTGTGGAATAGTTTACCCATTGATCTTAAACTATGTCCAACACTCAACTCTTTTAAACGAAAGTATAAAAAAAATTCTTGTAAATTCATGAATTGTTCTATAAGCCGTTTTGTTGTTTGCTTTTGTGTTTGGTTAGTTCTTTTTTTTTATCTATAATACTTTTCTTTTCTGCTTACATCCGTTTGGGACTTGCCTTTGGCCTTTGTTAAATTCCACACATTTGTATTCTCTGCATTTTGTGTGATCTCATGTACTATATGCCTTTTATCACTGTAATTGTATGTATTGTCTTTTTATGCAAATGTGAAATAAATTGAAATGAATTCTGTAAAATTGTACTTGATTTGTATTGTTTTGTATTGCTTTGTATTGTGTTTTGAATGGAAATGAAATAAAAGAATTGAATTGAATTGCTTTAAATTTGACAAGCAAAGAAAAAAAATGCTGTGATTTTCGTCCCGAGCTATTTGACAAAAAAGTGCGTTCGACAAAAAAGAAATCGAGAATTATCAATGATTTATAATTACTTAATTACAAATACGACAGACAAGCGACCTACCACTTTAAGGTTTAGAATCTCCTCTTTCATTTGAAATTACTTAGATTATTTCCCATTTAGGCATGAGTGAGCAAAAACAATTTAAAGAGGGGATACCAAAAAGTCATTTGGCGGGCTTTATCTGGGTTTCAAAACGAAAACCACATTTCCAAAAAGTTCAATATCTTCTCTTTAATTTGATACCTCAATTACAGAAAATGATAAAGGAATAAAAAAGTTCTGGTTATTTGAAATAAGGCTTGAATTTTAACAATTTCATGAAATGAAGAGGTTTTACAGGCTAGCGTCCATGCAGACTCACTCGAAAATCCATTTTGTTGACGATCAGCCATGCATTAAGTCTTTTGTTAACCATGCGATAGCTTCTGTGGAAAACCGGTGAATATATGTTTATTTAATAAAGTTATGGAAATACAAGCATTGTTTCGAGGGAACAGAACGTTTTTACTTCTTGACCATTTTTATACAAATAGCGAATAGGCACGAGTGCGATGGTGCGAGATTTCGCATGAGGTGAAAGAAAGATGCTCTATTCAACGAGGCGGTAGCCGAGTTGAATAGCCGGGGGGGGGGCACTTACATTGACGAGTGGATACCATGCGCGACCAAAAAACACATAAAAAGGATGTCTTTTTCACGATAGGGCACGTTACGTACGTACGTAACGTGATAAGGGTGTCAAAAACAAAAAAATGATGAAAAAGGGGTATCTATTTCGCTAGGAAAATTACGTGTTTAGGGTCGAATTTGCGGGGATGATAAAACAAAATTAAAATGTTTTATAAAGGATGTCCTTTTTGCCCCAACACTTCGTGTTTAGAGTCCGATTTGCGCGAGGTGTAGAAGGTGGGGTCGTACTAAACTAAATAAGGTGAAGCCAACGACCGAAGGACCCGTAACAATAAAACATTCGTTCTTGTTTAGGGGTTCATTTCAGGGAATATTTGCCAAGAGCATCGTTTTGTTTCCAATACATGTTAAGGGTAGTTTCACACCCCAATACTTGTTAAGGGTAGGGTTTCACACGCCAATACTTGTTAAGGGGAGCATTTTCAGAATATGGAAATTACGTGTTTAGGGTGCTTTTCAAGACCCCATGGTCGCGCATGGTATCCACTTGTGAATGGAGGTGGCCCCCCCCCCCCCCCGGTTGAATAGAGCGTTTCTTTCTTTCACCAAATGCAAAATCTCGCACCATTGCACGAATAAGAATATTCGCTATTTGTGTTGTACAACGCCTCGGAATCTAGCGAAAATATGAAAAAACAAGAGTTTTTCCCTCCGGTAATCTATGAAAAGGGAGCAAAAATATTGAAAGCAAAAAGCAAATCCCACAAGCGCACATTCATTTTGGACAGCATTGCGCATTTAGCCAGCGTTCTGTACGCGCATTGTCACCTTATTCATTGAAATCGCATTGTGACGTCACCTCCTAAAGCCGTGCAATGGTACATTTTCGACGGTACATTTTGGATGGTACGTCTTGTTATGTGTGCAACGGTACGAATGTGTGACATTCAGCCTCCCATTTGATCGCGTACAACAAGCTAAGTAGGCGTTGTACAACTGTGATTAAGGGATCAAATGAAAACACAGATATTGAACTTTTTAGGCATATGATTTTCTTGTTGAAATTCAGATACCCCTGCCAAAAGAGTTTTTGCTCATTCATGCGTGAATGAGGAATAATCTTAGTAATTTCAGATAAAAAAGGAGATTCTAAGCTTTACATTTGTAGGTCATTTGTCTATTGTATTTATGATTAATGTATGATAAATCATCGCTAAATCTCGGTTTCGTTTTTTTGTGGGACGCCTGTATAAATTATTTTGATTACATTTCTTGATTTTTTCACACCGTCAAGAATTCCGCGGGTGCTGCCTATGGAAATAATACACGCAGCACCCCCTAAGATTGTCCTTGGTGGGCTGCGTGTATTATTTCAAAAGAGGGGGCACAGCATGGCGCACACGGAAAAAGTTGCTTAATATAAGTCCCGAGGGGGCGCAGCGAGCGAGAACAAAATCTCCTTTTCATGAGTAGTCGATTTGACAGTCCAATAGGCTCAATACACCAACCTAGAAATGTTTTTTCCGATGAAGTTTTTTCTTGATTCGTGTTCCTATGGGGTTCTAGAATAAACTCAGATTGGTTGCCCAAAGTTGCCGTTTGAGCAATTTTGCTAATTTGCATAAATCGAAAATTGCCCCCAGACATGCCAGATGACATCTTGAAACCCTAACTTTTGAACCCCTTGACCAAAAATGATGAGAAATGACTCTTTTTAGGGGGTAAGGGGTGTGCAGAACAGATTTCTATTATCATTTTTGCAATATAATGTTATCTTCAGGTTTAATCCAGGATGGCCGCCAGAAGATGCCATTTTGAAAAATTGACTTTTGATCCTTTGTCCCGGAATCATGATTAATACCCATTTCCGTGAGTTATTTGGTATGTTGATTTCTGTTAATAATTTTGCAATATAAGATCATCTTCCGATTAAATCTAACATGTCCAAGATGGCCGCTAAACTAATAAAAAAAACTAGTTCCCGTGACTATTGAACCTTAAAGAAGAACTCTCCCTAAAAGCGTACACGCTGAAGAGGTTAGTATTATGTGTAGATCATGTAAGGGATTTTCAGTAAGAATGATTAATTTCTTTTAATCACTCCATTTTTAGTTCGAGGTCAAGTCATGTCTAAGATGGTCAGATTGTTGATAGATTTCATCATATACCGCTCACTTTAGAATGAAACCATTCAACATGACGAATATCTTGCTTTGAAGAGCAGTATACCCCAGTTTGGGCAGTTTCCCTTATCATCAAATCTCTTCTCCCAGTACTACAAACCCTATTGCCCTCAAGCATGAAATTTAAGTATAGAAACACCTGTTTCTTGACCTCGGTCCGAAGATAATACACCCCAGCATCAACGGTCACAGCAGGGGGCCACACACGATGGATTGCAATGTGTGTAGTTCTGGTGAGTGCATGGAGTTCCATGTATACACGCGTTGATAGAAACTTTTTCTTTCTCTCTCTCTTTCTCTCTCTCTCTCTCTTCCTTCCTTCCTTCCTTCCTTCCTTTCTTTCGTTAAGACTGTATCATTGCGTGAGTGAACGGCATGCATCCCATATTTTCTTGCTGGACGGACAGAAACTATATGGGATGCATCGCGGTCCTTGCATGCTAAGCATACCGTAATTCTTATTCCGCTTACTTTCCTTATTTCGAGGTCGAAATTGAAAATGGACTAGTATTGGATGTCTGAATGTAATATACTTGTTGAAAACGTGATTAATATCGAATACAATAATTTCATTCCGAAGATCCTTCTACAGGCAGACAAGTCTTACGTAATAGCACAGCTGCTGTTTATCATTTCGTCCTTGGCTCAACGCTCGTTTAGCTGGCCCTTGGTGGTTGAGACAAGGGGATTACCTGGCCAAGATGGGTTTATCGGGGTTGGAAATGTTGTTTGAGATTTTCCAAAAAAAAGGGTATCCGACCGCAGTTTGCAGTCCGAAGTGCGGTCGAGAATCAAACGGGAAATTTTCGTAATGAGGTTTTAGCTATGATCTATTTCGGGAGTTCTAATTCTTGTTTATGTCCTACCGTACTTTTCTAGTGGAAGGACTTGTATTATTGAATTAAAAAGTGATTTCTCCGTATTTTTCAGAAAAATAATTAGGTTGTTACCTTCCTTTATAACTATCATTGGACCTTTTGTCCTGACAAGAGCCATTGACTTGGTGAGCAGGAGTGCACTATTTAGACTCCTGCAAAAGTTCCCCCAAGACTGTTCCCTGGTCATATCATTCCATTGGCGAATGCACAGAGGACTTCTATATCCGTACCAACAGAGATGGGGAACTGAACATCGACCGACTACCTGCCAAAACAATGGTCAGGATGGTTGTCATTCGTGAGATATTGCAGGGAGACGATGTCGCCCTGCCTCTCAAGAAGCACGAGTACAAGACCTAGGCATACAGCCGTCTGTCCATTGCATGTAAGGAGTTTTGATCACCCATCAGCCTCTGAAACAAAAATCCTGATAGACTCAAGACACTGACTGTCCTCCAGCATGTCCAGATATCTCTATCAACAGCACGCACTCGGCTGGTTGTGATGGACTCCTTTACCTTGGATCACCTATCTATCTCTAGCTCCCTTTCACTGGATAAGGAGAAGAACCAGGATAGGAAAATCTGCCACAGTCATGGCAAAGCTCTTGTACGGAAGTAAGTCTTGGAAAACGTACGCCAACTAAGAAAAGCGGCTAAACACCTTCCATGTCAGCTGCCTCATACGTATCATGCACATTAAATGCAGGACAAAGTGAAAAATACAGAGGCCCTTCAGCGTACGTACTAGGCGGTTTCAAACCGCCTCGATCACAAGAATCCCCGTTAAATTACGAGAACTTTTTAAGGCTAAAAAATACCCGTTAATTATTCCTGCATTCACACCGCCCCAAAACACATCCTTCGGGATAAGTTCCCGAAGTTACGAGCATGCGCAGTGTGGTCTGATAAGCAGGCAAGGCGGGAGATTCAAAATCTCTAGCCCAGCAGCCACCCACGCCGCCAGGCCCAACGACACGCTGGGATAAAAGTTCCCGTAATTTGCTTTCACATCGCCAAAATACCTGCGACCTTGGAAAAATCCCCATGAAAGTTCTCGTAATTTCGCCAAGTACCTACTATTTAGCGGGTATTTTCTTTCGGGAGATTACGCGTAGTTTGCTTTCACATTACCAAAATACCTGGTATTTTCTGATCGGGTAAATTTCCCGATCAGAGAATACCTGGAACTGACGAACTTCGAGGTGGTCTGAAACCACCTTATGTCACCCCAGCTTATTTTCGCTCCTTTATGGTCAAAGGTGCCTCAAGTTGTTGGGGAACGTTCGCCGCATGAAACCTTGGCGAATCCCAGAAGGGATTCCCCAAGATAAGGTGAGCTGTGTGCTTGGTCTCACCCCATTTGTAGATCACAATTTCGTTTAGACACCTGCTAACTCACATAAAACTTGCCGGCATAGACACTAACACTTATGAAGATGTATATGATAGTCGCCATTCTATGGAGAGCTAATTACAGGGGTCAAGACGTCAGAAAATAATGATAAATTGGAAGACCAAAGACCTAGGAGGAAGGCTAGGTCAGCATTTGTACCTATACCTGTCTCAGCGCCATCCTCCTTCACCTGTACAAATTTGCTCTAGAGACTGCCACTATAGAGCTGAGTTCTACAGCCACTCTCGAAAATGTAGGACCTACCCAGGTAACAATACAGCGTTGGACAAACGTTGGATCAACGTTGGGAATTTTTTTTCCAACGTTGTGTTAACGTTGGCAGGCAAACGTTGCAACATCGTTAGAAGTGCACGCGCATACATCGTCAGACCAACAACATTTCCAACGTCAGTTCAACGTTGTCTATCAACAATGTTCCAACTTTGTCTGGCAACGTTGATCCAATGTTGGCTAAATAGTCAAATACAACATTGCTATAACGTTGGCAAGCAACGTTGCATCATCGATAGAAGTGCACGTCCATACATCGTCAGACCAACATTTCCAACGTCAGTTCAATGTTGTCCACCATCAATGCTCCAACGTTGATATAATGTCGGCCAAGTCATCAATAACAACGTTGCTGCAACGTTGATGGGCAACGTTGAAGCAGCGATGGATGTGCACGTGAATACATCGTCAGTCCAACTATGTTTACAACGTTGGTTCAACGCTGTCCACCAACAATGCTCCAACGTTGTCCGGCAACGTTGCTCCAACATTGCTCCAACGTTATTCCAACGTAATTAGCAAAACATTAATTGGTTTCAAGGTGAAGTCCACCATTATAACTCTATACTCTAATATTTATCATGTCTTATCCTATCCTAAAATCTTACATCGTAATCCTATTCTTATCATCCTACACCTAACCACTGAATCCTGTCATGGAATCCTATATAGAGAGCAACTTTGCTATACTTGGCAGAACACAGTTAAAGATAAATTCCAGTATTGGTAACGATCTCAAAATGACTTTTTACAGAATCTAATATAATGACCACCCAAGTGTCTGTTTGTATGAATAAAAAATATGTGCCAAAGGATTCTGGAAGAAATTGTGTAATTGCTGAGAAATAAGCAAAACAAGCGCGGATTCGGTCACTTCCGTCGGGTCTTTATTCCAGCAATAATAATACACTGTCCCACGTGTGCCTATCTGTGTTGGTGATCTTCAGTGTAAACATTTTTCAGCGTAGATTTCAAGATTTCACAAAGTTCAGTTTATGTAACTGTACCAGATCTAGATCCTCGATGATATACTGACAATTAAGCCTGGTTTTACAGACTTTCTCATGAAATCAGTGTTTACTGCAACTACTGGAATTTCTCTTTAATATCATTTTCCACACTTAACCTTGAAAATTTCACTTAGCATATGTTTTGATTATAAATGATATGTTAATGGAGCCACATACTTTTCTGAAAGTTTTCATGGTGGAAATATTGAATAAACATAAATACTCTAATTGTCGGGTGTGAAATATCGAGACTGACGTCAGAAGCGATGATTTCGAAGCGAAATACAAGTTGGAAAGTGAGGGCGTTGTCAAAAATTCTGAGTTTGGAGTTGTTTTGTTGCCCGACGATGCCATTGATTTTGGTTTAAAATTGCATACAAGCCCAATGACGTGAGTACACGAGCATTCAGTCTTGAAGTAAAATAGTTTAATTAAATATACAACCGATTCAATTGTAATTTTATGGGATTTAAGTATGATTATTTGAAGTGCCAAATTACTGTATCGTGAGTTTCAATATGTCAATCAAAGTGCATGTGACAGTGCACGCTATGTGTGTTACATAATGGATAGTGAATCGGGTACGTGGGCACTTACCTGTACGTGAATGTGTCGTAGAGTGCGCTATTCCTTATTGTATTACAACACCAAATACTTGTAGGGTTTTTTAATTACAAGAAAATATGACTATGAGTTCTTTGTTCACAGTTAATATACATGTATTATTAAAGGGCTATGACTAAAAAAAGGCCTGTATAAATTTGGAATACATTTATGATAATTAGTGTAGTTCATGTGAGACAAAAAAGGGCAATGTCAGACAAGGTTGAGATATTTCAAAGCTGGTTGAGGCTGATGAGAATGCCTTGAGTAGAGGTTTGATTTAATCGAAGAAGGTTGTGAGAATACAGCTGATGTAAGCCTAGGCTATATTGAAAGAATTACACTTGATACAACAAAATATTAGTATTTCAAGCAAGATAGATATTTATTTGCATGATGATATTTAATTGCATATAAAAGGAAAAGAAATTATTCATGATACATGTGAGAAAATGTATCTGTCACAAGACATGTTGACTTAACAAGTGTTTATTGCTTAGATTAAATTGCAGACTGATTCTGCACAGTCGCACGGTACTGTACATGGACTTGGCTAGTTCTGCAGTCGATGGTGTGAGGGGTTGTACGTCACACTAATTATTATAGCAATATTTTCTAAAATTGTGGTCATTTACTGATGTAATGAATATTCATGAGTGCATAATCATTATGTCCAGATGAGGCAGGTATGGCAGCGTTGGTCCAACGTTGGTTGACGTTGATCCAACGTTGGTCTAATGTTGGTCCAATGTTGATGGAAAGTTGATTCAACTTTGGTCCAATGTTAATGGAAAGTTGATTCAACTTTAGTCCCATGCTAGTCCAACTTTGCCGTAAACGTTGATTCAATGTTTGTCCAATATCAGTTAAATGTTGTTGTAACAATGATTCTTTGTTGGTCTAATTTTAAACAAATCCAATGATGTGCCATCTCCATCAAACAGTTTTCAACACTGTGCCATCATCATCTGTAACCTGTTCATGATTCTGTCCAAAAAACATTACAACTATTATTACAGCTATTCATTTTCTTTTCATTCTCTCTGTTTCAAGTCTCTTCACATAATCAAAGGTCAAGTCCACCTCAGAAAAATGATGATTTGAATCAATAGGAAAAAAAATCAGACAAGCACAATGCTGAAGATTTCATCAATATTGGATGAAAAATAAGAAAGTTATGACATTTAAAAGTTTTGCTTTATTTTTAACAAAATAGTTATATGAACGAGCCAGTTGCATCCAAATGAGAGAGTTGATGATGTCACTCACTCACTATTTCTTTTGTTTTGTATTGTTTGAATTATACAATATTTCAATTTTTATGAATTTGACGATTAGCATCTCCTTGCCTGAAGCACAAAATGTTAAAATAATGGAATTCCACGTGTTCAGGGAGGAATGAAACTTCATTTCACATGACTATGGCGAGAAAATCAAAATATTTCGTATTTCAAACAATGAAAAATAAGAGAAATAGTGAGTGAATGACATCATCGACTCTCTCATTTGGATGTAGCTGGCTCGTTCATATAACTGTTTTTGTGAAATGAAGCGAAATTTTTGAAATGTCATAACTTTCTTATTTTACATCCGATTTTGACGAAACTTTCAGTGTTATGCTTGTTGAATTTTTCTCTTTTTATTCAAATTAATTTTTTTTTGTTGGGGTGGACTTGTCCTTTTTAGAGGAATCAAGAGAATTACGTGTGATATTTATTTAGGCCTTTGTAGCATTCAAACTTTTTTGACAACCTCTTTTTCTCAAACAAGACTAATACCAAAAAACGTATGCATATGTAATAAGAATTAAGATGTATTACATTTTCTTGCGAGTTGCAATCTCTGTTTCTGTCTACAATTGTTTGATGACTCGGTATGCAATGCCAATTGCAATATCAGTAATCATCACAAAAACTCACATGTGTAATTGCAGTCTCTCAGTAATTAACAAAATCTAAAAAGGAGGTCGTGTAACTTGGCCTCACTTAGAGTAATGTAACTACGTACTGCCTACTGTAACTAAAGAGCGCCTCTTTCTGGTTAAGATAGAAGTCAACTGATATCTCAATATGCATGGCCATGGCCTAGTCTCGCTCGTGCCATAACTCTTAAATGATATTTCAGCGTCAAGTGTATATAAGCATGCCCAAGGGTGGTGGGGGGCACTCGACAAAAAAGTGGTAGGGGTGTGCCGCGGGCGAGACAAAAAACGGGGGTCTTGGAGCGGGCTTATTGTAAAAAGGAGGGTCCTCGGAACGGGCTTCGGAACGACAAAAATATTTGTAAAAATGGGGGTCCTTGGAACGGATCGCCAGCGTGTGAGTTTGTATGCATCCCTATGGAACGGGCATGCGTGCAAGATGCAGCTAGCCCGGCGGCACGGCCGCCAAGTGCGCTCACGCAGAGGCGATGGTCGGATGGCGCTCTCGGTCGCGTTTCACAAAAATTTCAGCTTATTGTAGCCGAAACAGCGTAACGAAAAATATGCGAAACATTGGAGCGGATTTCTTTCTTCCTTTTTTTCTCGATAAGAAGAAAATGCTATGCCTTGGAGTGGCTTTCTTTGTTCTTTTTCTCAATAAGACAAATATGCTATGCCTGAAATTTGAGTGTAAAAATGGGGGTCCCCTCCGCGGCACATACCCACTATGCATTATAAACTGAGTGCCCCCCCCCCGAACATGCCTCACGTAGCAACTACAGGATTGACTGCAGTTGGAAAACACTCGGTCCAGGCTAGGCCAGGCAGGACCGACCAGGGCAATTCAAGCTAGCATATAATAAATAATGCAGGAATGCCAGGTAGCAAGTCATTGGGTGATTTCAAGTACGGTGTACGGTGTTGAGAGCGCCAAATAAGGGCTGCTGAACTGAGCTCTAGCACCACGTGTAATATCTTTTTTCATTGAAATGTATTAAAACTCTAATGATTTGCTCTCATCTTACGGAGATGGTTCGTCGTGTTCGCCCCCTAACATGCTGTTCGTGAGCTACAGTTCATCAACATCAACACCAAACTTTAAATCACGATTCTCCCAATTCCTGGGGTCTGTGTTACTCTGTTAGGCCCCCATCTCACTAGGATGGCGATCATGGCGACCATGGCGACCATGGCGATCTGTGTAAATCCCGCAAATCGTAGCAGAATCGTCTTCGAATTCTATTTTTAGCCTGCGAGGCGATTGCACTACAACTTCACTGCGACGGACCTGCGCTGAAGGCGATGGTAATACGCTGGTCTACGACGCTGCCACTCTCTTGCCACGAATTGAGGCAGATGTGATGCGCTGCTTCTGCGATCGAAGCGACCTTACAACGAGGCCCATACGCTAATTAGGACCTCGGTACGGTGGTGCTACGAATGGAACGATTGTGTTACGTTCATGATGGGCTCTTGAAACGATTTCAAGCAATCGGCATATTGATCGCGGCACATGAGACATTTTTCAGTCGATTGCCAACCTCCGACCAAGATGGATGTCCAGAATTTGGTTGGACTTATACATCTTAGCAATATACAACAACTTCAATTAGAAGTTGAATACGAGGACCTGATACGAGGACAGTAGAAGGAGGAGGCCAAAAAGATACTGGGTCCGATCCTGGCTGTCACTTAAGTCATAATATACAACATATATTAAAATTTCACTCAAAAGATGTCGATGAGCCTAATAGTTAATATGAGGGATGCATCCAGAATTTCATAAAAGAGCATAAAAATGTTTTATATTTTGTTTATTTTTTTCCACAAAAGTTTGTCACTCAAAATTGTTAGGTAAATTCCTTTCAAATTTGCTTTCAAGAAGTAGTCTACTGATGTGAGAGCTCTCATAAGGGTGGGGGGGGGGCACAATGCCAGAATCCCCATAAAGTGTGCTTTCCCAACCAATACATCAGTGATCGAATCATTAAAATTTTAATATTGTTTACTGTCACTGTAGTTAGAATTCATTCTATTTTTAAAACATATTCAATTTATATATTTTTGCGGAGGTAACCCATTTCGTCATCAAGCCATGCGAGCGTCTTTTTTTTCTCTCTTTCAAGCTGGCTCAGAAGTTAGATTTTCATCCTCCTACTATACCTCCTCCTCCTCTACCACCACCATAACCTCTTGTTCGCTTCCTCTTGGACCGCCGGCATAACAGATTGGGCAGCTTCCCTTTTTGGTCCTTTTTCTGGGAAGTATATTTGAAAACGTCGTGGTGTCGCCTCGTAATCTGTTGAAAATGTGATAATCCGCTACCATCGGCACGTTGTTTCATAGCAGCGCAGACGGTCGCTGCTCAATCGCTGGCCAGTCATCAGCGGCGCAGCAAAAGCGCAACGCGAATGCCTGCAGCGGGCTGAGAACGTGTGCCACATGCCACCCAAAGGGAAAGCGTCGTGGTGGAAACGGTGTGAAGCGTGTCGAGCGCAAGGCAGTCGCCTCGTAAACGGAAGCAGCGTAGCAGAATTGTCTTGGGAACGGGCCTGAAACACACGGGCGATCGGTGCCGCTTTTAATGCGCTTCTACTACGCTTTGTGCGTTGGAGCTTCGTTACAGCTACGAATATGTCGTTTGTAATACGCTCTTGACTCGATTATGATGCGCTTTAGCACCTCCGCGATCTCGCTACGTAAGTTTTGAACATGTTCAAAATTTTGTGGCGACCAGGAAGATGGTGGCGATCCTAGCCGCTTCAGAAAAGATCAAGGTACGACGGAGAAGATTGAAAAGATCAATCCACGTTTAAGCTACGATATACCACGCTTTGTCGATTTTTGACGATCGCAGCGGAATCGCCATCTAGTGAGAGGGGGTATAATTAAAAAAAAATCTCAATTAAGGTTGAAAGGCTGTAACTAGCACATCAATGATGTGGAGCTCATCCGGCTTCTCACAACACAATTTAACACAAATTTAATTTCAGCCCAGTTGACACTGTACATAGTGAATTATAATGGTGACATAAATTGAGGATATAGAATTGAAATTGATGAAGAAATGACATAGAAGCATTTTTTGTGATACATGAATAAATTTCATATGAATTAAGTATTAATTATTATCTAGTCAAAGTTTCTTAACTCTGTGTAGGACCTTGGTTAATCTAATGTAGCTCTCAGATGGAACAAAAATAACCAAAATCAATCAACAAATAAGTAAGCAATTTTTGTGAGTTTTGAGAATATATACAAATAAACAGCAGATTCAATGAGTTTCAAAATTCTATGTTTAAATTTTGTATCACCACCTCGAGCTATCATATAAAGCAAACAAAACTGATCAACAAATGAAGAATAATTTTTTTTTTTTGTAATTTATTAATAAATTTTTCATAAATTAGAATAAATAATTTTCCAGACAAAATTTCAAAATTCCGTGTACATGTTTGGTGAACCTCATGAAGCTCTACCAGATGGAAGCAAAAAATATCAAAATCGGTCAGCAAATAAATCAGAAGAGGCATTTTATGTGAATTTTTAAGAATATGCATAAATTAGCAAAAAATTTGGAGGTCGGCCATCATCGAGACTTCGATAAACTTTCAAATTTGGCGCGAAAAGAACAGTTCCTACGTCTCGTCTCGACGAGACGTAGGCTACGCTCTATATGCAACTTAGTTAAATGGGTACTAAGTACGGTACGCGTCTTAGTGGTCTTTGTGAAACTCCCGCTAAGATGCATCTTACACTAAGTCCTATAACCGGACTTATGGATGCTTAAGACGCATGTAAGCGCTTAGTGAAACAGGCCCCAGGAACTGTACTTATAAGCTGCATATTTAGGACCTACAATCGACAATGGAGTTTTATTTGCACTTACAAATAATCGGTAACTGCAACCGTTGATCCCCTAGATCCGGAAGATCGCAGAGTCAACTTCTGTGCGCGTACAGTTCAACGCTAGTATTTTCGTGTAAGTACCGGAACTTAACACCAGTCACTGCAGTATAACATACTAATTAACCTCTTACTTGTGTGAGTGTTTAATACTAACCTCGCATTACGTGTGAGTGGGAACGAGTATGCGATACCAAGGGCAAGGCAACAGTCATTGGGTGATTTCAATAATTTTAAGTACAGTGTTGAAATCTGGTGTTGTGACAACACCGTACTTGAATCAGGCTGGTGTTGAGATTGACCATGTTTACCTTGGAAAATATGGTGTATTTCCGGCAGTTTGTGTTGGAGGCTAGTGTTGATTGTTATCTGCTGAACCCAACACTCCACTGCGGCTGCATGGTGTTGATGATCTACCTGCAATTTCCCCATTCAGTAATGGGTGTTGGCCATTGCAGTAATGGGTGTCCCATTCAATGATACAGAGTCAGATATCATACTCGTAGGCCTAGACTATATTCATGTACAGTAGACCTACGTATGGCATCATCATGATCAAATTCAGGGGCATGCAATTAATTAGACAGTGTGAATAATTAATGAGCCATAGTACTGCCATAGACTATATAGAGATCTAGATCTATTCTAGGTCTAGTCGACATCCACACTATTTCTCACGTACGACCAATTGTGTAGATATAGGCCTAGAATCTACAAAATATTAATTTCAATTTATAAATAGGTCTAGGGTCTAGTCTGAATCTAGGTCTATAATGCAGAAACATTTTCAGTTTTATTGCTAACACTAACACGAAGAGTAACAGTTAGGCCTACATTAACAATCTTGTCCAATTCCTAGGCCCTACTTCTATTCTAGTTCTACTAGCAGGCCTAGATCTAGTCCGGACACTTTATATTTTTGAAGCCTTCTTTTTCGTCTTTGGATTACACTAAAAATACAAATTCAATGGAAGTAATCATCTTCTATTTTGTTCTCTATAATATTTCCTAACATTTTGCACTAAAAATTAAAGAAACTTCGCTTGTAAATTTTTTCAAATGACTTTCTAAAATTGATCGTCCGGACACACAACAACTGGGTATACTGCCAATGGTACTGCTACTGCTAGTATTGATTATAGACCCTGTCCCTAGGCTAGGCCTAGTCCTAGATCTAAATAAATCTAAGAGTAACACTAAGTTGCTCACTAAGGACCGTAGGTCGGGAGTAGGCCTAGATTTACTACTAGACTTAGACCCTACTTGTCTAGGGTCTATAGTCTAGGCCCCAACTAAAAGTCTAAGAGTAAGACTAAGATTAACATTAGATTTAGATCTAGATCTCTACTAGATCTAGTAGTATCTAGAAGTACTAGGCCTTTTTGTAAGTTGTACTTGTAGGCGGCGTAGCCTAAGCCTAGACCGAAAAAAATGTCTCTTTAGGCCTAGGCCTAGACTAAACTTAGAATTTACGACTTTACTTAGTAAAGTTAGTTTCGTTCGTTAGCCTCCGACTCCGAGGCGAGGGGTTAGGGTCGGTCTAAAGAGAGGAGCCGACCCTACCCAAATCAGAGGCTAACGAACGAAAGAGACAAACAATTTAGGTCTAGGCCTACCGCCAGTACCTCGGGCCAGTACTATACTAGACCTAGGCCTACTACAACTTAGTCTACTTAATATAATAGTTTGGTCGTGCATGAGAAATAGCGTAATTGTAACGTAATCCACGACCACACTGTCCACAGACTGACAGCGGGCTCGCTGCCGCCACACGCACTGTTCACTGTTAATTAATTATTAATTATTAAATCGGCCGCGATTCGTCGAGGTATCAAATACAACTTCCATCAAAAACTTCCACTGCATACATTTCACTTTCAATATTTTACTTCTATGTTGTCTTAAGAAAAAGGTTAATACCATACCTTCCCCATTATCCTCCTACAGTAGGGCCTAGTAAAAAAAGTGACAAAATTCCTCCTTTCAATTTTTAGTCGCAGACGAAAACTTGCGGGAAATTACTTTGTTTTTATCTTCACACAAGGTCAAAGGTCACGAAATTAGGCTTCGTAGACTCAAAATCGAGACGTTTTATTGTTGAAGACGCGTCGCACACAGGACTTAGTAAAGAACTGTTTAGTGGAACTGACGCACCAACAGGACGTCAGTAAGACCCGTCTTAGTGTATGACGCGTCGCAGCGACACTAAGTCCCGTTACACTAAGTACTGTTTAGTGAAACAGGCCCATTCCGGAATTTAATTGTCTATATCCAGATCAAATTCTGCCAGATTATTCAAGTTCAAAATTGAAGGAAGCAGACTACACAGAAGTCCGACGTCGCGACTAATTCTGCGCATCAGAATAGTATGGTATTTTGAATAGGCACATTTGATGCTTGTATTTAGTTCTTCAATTTCTTCTAGTTATGAACTTATGTGGCGGTAGGCCTATATATATCTCGTACTTACTGTGAGAGGCCTAGCCAGCTGCAATTGAAAGGACGAGGGCGTTTCTGGAAATTCTGGTCTTGAACTACATTTGTTTTCCTGTTTTTCTCCTTTATTTTCTATATTTATCGACACATTAGCATCCGGCCCCGGTGCATGCAGCCTTTGATCTATTCTACCCCATCTTTATTTTTGTTTTCCCCTAGTTTTAGTTCCTCTTTCCCTTGAAATTATATATGCGAGTAGTCGTCTGTTTATCAATTCTCCAATGAACCAGTTTCTAACGTTCTCAACACTGTGTATATTATGCCGGGATATTATGTTGATTTTCAAACAAATATCCAACAAACTATAGTTTCCAACATTGTGTCAATGTTAACTGTCAACAACTCTCTAATAAACTATTCCAATTACGCTGTCCAAGAAGTTGTGCCATCGTCCGTTGTTCAACAACCCTCCAACAAACTAGTTTCTAACTTTGTCAATGTTGTGCCATTGTCGACCGTCCAACAAATCTCCAAGAAAATAGTTTCCAACGTTGTTCCATTGTCGGTTGTTCAGCAACTCTCTATCAAACTAGTCTCCGACGTAGTCAACGCTGTGCCTTTGCTGGCTGTTCAACAACTATCCAATCAAACACGTTTCCAACGTTGTGACGTTGTTGGCTGTCCAACAAATCTCCAACACACTTGTTTCAAATTTTGTGCCATTGTCTGTTGTTCAACAACTTTCCAACGTTGTGTCATCGTCGACTATCCTACTGATCTCCAACCTACCAGTTTTCAACGTTGTGCCAGTGTCAGTTGTTCAACAACTTTCCATCTAACTAGTTTCCAGCTTTATCAAAGTTGTATCATTGTCTACTATCTAACTAATCTCCAATCTACCAGTTTCCAACGATGTGCCATCGTCGACTATCCAACAAATCTCCATCGAACTAGTTTCTAGCTTTGACAACGTCGTGCCATAGTTGGTTGTTCAACAACTTTCCATCGAACTAGTTTCCAACGTAATTGCCAACCTTGTGTCCAACGAATCTCCAACAAACTGGTTTCCAACTTTTTCAACTTTGTCTCATTGTCGGTTGATCAACAACTTTCCATCGAACTGGTTTCCAACGTTGCGTAATTGTTGGCTGTTCAGCAAATATCCAACCAAACGTGTCTCCATCGTTGTGACATTGTCGACTGCCCAACAACTCACCAACTTACTAGTTTCCAACGTTGCCAACGTCGTGTCATTATTGATTGTCCATCATCTTTCCATCAAACTAGTTTCCAACGTCGATTCGACGTTAATCCATCAAGTCTGTCCAACGTCCAACGACTTTCAAGTTTCCAACGTTGTGCCAGCGTTGGCTTGTTACCTGGGTAGCGCTACGCCATCGTCTTTTAAAACGAACTGATGCCTACCAATCAATGGACACATTGATATAGGAAAAATTAATAAAAGATATTAGTATTCTTACTGAAATTCCTTTACATTAGCTCTCACACGTAGTAAGCCTGGGAAAGTAGTTTTTCAAGATGGCGTTTGGCGGCCATCTTGACTTTCATCTGAAGATTATCCTTTATGTGAAATTTAATAAATTGAAGCAACGTACCAAATGACTCACCAATGCAGTTAATGCTCATTATTATGGGGCAAAGGGTTCAAAAGTTAATTTTTTTAAGATGGCGTCATATGGCGGTCATCTTGGATTTGACCTGGAGATAACATTATATTGCAAAATAGATAGCACACACCCGAAAATCCCGAAACAAAGGTATTACTCATCATTCTGGGGCAAGGGGTTCAAATTTAATTTTCAAGATGGCATCTGGCGGCTATCTTGGATTTGACCTGAAGATGACCTTATGATGCAAAAATAATACTAGTAATAGAAAATGATTCTGCACAACCCTTAACCCCTAAAATTAGTTATTGCTCATCATTTTGGGGCAAAGGGATGAAAACTTAGGTTTTCAAGATGGCATGTGGCGGCCATTTTGATTTATGCAAATGAGCAAAATTGCCCAAAGTTGCCGTTTTGGCAACCAAGCTGAATTTGTTCTAGGACCCCACACGAACATGAATCAAGATGGAGCGTTGTGGCCCAGTGAATTAGTCTCCGGACTTTGAAACAGAGGTTCGTGAGTTCATATCCCAGCCATGGCGTAATTTCCTTCAGCAAGAAATTCATCCACTGAGTGCTGCACTCAACCCAGGTGATGTAAATGGGTACCGGCAGGAAATTCCTGAAAAAAGCTGTGTGCGCCTTAATCGGTTGCCTAGCTTGGCTGGGGTAATAATAATAGCAGTGCCTTTTAAAGCGCCATGAGCACCGAAAGGTGGACCTGTGCGCTATATAAGTAGCCACCATTATTATTATTATTATTAAGAAAAAAACTTCATCGGATAAAACATTTCTAGGTTCGGAAAATGTCAAATCGACTAAGAGTCTACCGTTGAAATTGATTTTGATATTATTTTCAGAAAATAACGCCATTACATCTTCCTTTCCTTTCCATTTCTTTCATCTTATCTTTTTTTGTTCTCGGTTGTAGAACTTTTGAGGTCCAGTGCTCTGCGGATCGAGTCTGAGTCAATGGCGGCACCAGGATTTTCAACATAGGGGGATTCAAAATAACACACAAATATTTTGCATATTTTACAAAATCGAGCGAGAAGTTATTTTTCAAAATGATTATAGAACCTACTGACTTGAAAACGGATTTGGTAAGGACTAGCTGTTTGAATTGGGTTAAAAAGATGATATCTCAACAAATAAATAATGCGAGCGCGCGAGCTGAGTTTTTGTTTATGTTTGGAAATGACAACTGGACGTTCTAAGCACTTTTTGAATGCAAGCGCGTAGCCCGAGCTGAAAATGTTTGATTTATGTGTATGTCGCTCAAAACAAATAATGAAAACTCTAATCGTGAGAAGAATATTGACTTGAGCATAGGATTTTTAAGCCCCATGTGAATATAATTTATTTATCTCAGTCAACTGTTAATGCAAACGCGTAGCGCAGGCGAAATTTTGAATTTTATATAACGACCTGAAAGATTTATGTTAGTGACAAAAATTGTTGGGAGCTAACAGTGAATGGATGAGAACATTTTCAAAATTTTAAGAACGACAAAGTTGTTTTAGAGCACTTTGCATCTTCAGTAGGATGCTTATCAGCTTATGACAACATCAATAAAATAAGGTGAGGGGAAGAATTAGATTTTTCAATCTTTCAGGTCAATTTATGAAATTGTTGCTCGCGTTTCGCGCTCACAATAAATGTTTAAGAAATATTAACCCATGCTTAAAATGTGCAGGCTTTGATATCAACAAAATTCACGCTCTCATTTGGCTTATTAGATTAATAAAAAGGACAATAACATTTTCAGGAATTCCTAATAACTAAATTGTCCTCTTTTTCAGAATTGAATATCGACAAATTTCATCTCGCACTTAGAAAGATGAATATAAAGATTGTCATCATCAGCTTAAGATAATAATTCATATTTTTCAATTCAATTTATTTATTCAAAATCATCAGGTAAGTAGAAACAATTGCACCACTACATACAATTATTTATAATCGTATAGTACAATAATGATATATTGCAAAAAAAATAATAACGGTTCGGTGACCTTGGAGAAGCAGTGATTATAAAAAAGGGCCACCGAGTAAAAAATACACACTGAAAATATACAATAAATATTAATAATTACACTACACCGATGCAACAGCAACAAAAAATGAGGGGTGGGGACTTTCAATGAGATACAAACAAATGACTAAAGGTTTTCTTTTTAAACAAGTCTCTTGAATATAGAGAGAGCGTTGAGCTGGATTCTGTATCAGAGGAGAGGTTATTTCATAACCTAGGAAAACAAGACAGTTTTAAAGGAATTTAAAGATATAGTTGATCAAGCTAAGGGTATATGAATTAGATTGCTTTGACGAGTACAATGAGAGTGTATGGCAGAGGTTTGGACAACAATATCATTGAAAAGGAGAGGCAAAATTTTGGCATAAAATTTATACATACAAAAGAGGGAATTAAATGATATCAAGTCATGTAATGGCATTGTGTTTAGTTGATAAAATACAGCCTTTGTATGAGTACAGGGTGGAAGGTTTGACAAAATGCGAATTACCCTTTTTTGTAAAATACGTAGTTTATCTAAGTGTGTTTTGTAGGTTTATCCCCAGACAACATTGCAATAATTCAAATGGGGTAGTATGATGCTATTATATAAAGTAATCAAAATTGATTTAGGAACATAATGTCGTAACTTGGACAGAACAACAATGGATCTTGATATCTTTGTACTAATACACATAATATAAGATCTCCAAGAGAGATGTTCGTTTGAGGTTTTGATAAAAAAAAAATATTAGCTCTCGCCTCGTGCTCGCATTATTTAATACGTGCGATCCACACACACTTCACAATTTTCATACACAGTGCTTGAAATAGAGCTTAAATTGAACCTTTTACAGATCGGAATATCAAATATTTTCAGGATTTCAGCTTCATGCTTTCTTAGCAATCAGGAAAAAAATCACCACCATTAAAACTTGTCGGACAAAAATGTTGATGAAACGGCCGGGCCCTGCGGTATAACGGTTAGCATCCCAACACTTTCTCTCTTTTAGGAGGTAACCCTACCCGAAGATGACCTGACATCAGAGGGTTAACCTATTAGCAAGCATCGCTTGTTTGTTAGTTTTTGCATTTCCCTGTTTAGGGTATTTGCACGAGGCGGAGGATCCCCCCCCCCCCCGCACGAGGCAAAGGATTGCGTTTGTCTAGCTGCATCAAATTATATTCTGCTTCGGGTAATATCATATTATTTTGAGCATTCCTTACACTTACTTTCAAGACACGCCCCGAATGTGGTTCAAATAATTACGGTGTTTTCTAGAGTGTGCATTGGAAGCATAGAGTTATTTATTAAAGGATTTTTTTTTGGGGGGGTGTTGCACCCACAAATGTAATAACGCCCACAAATGTAATAACGCCCACAAATGTAATAACACTTTACCCACAAATGTAATAATTTCACCCACAAATGTAATAATGCACTTTACCCACAAATGTAATAATTTTTGATCGCCCACAAATGTAATAATGACTTTACCCACAAATGTAATAAATTTGAAGGGATTTTTGGCAAATCCGTTCTGAACTAAAATCGTATAGTAATGCGTTCATATAGCACAAAAGTGCAGTCTCTTTTCCTGACCCGGTTAATTAACAAATTATAATATAAATCCAAAGTCTTTATTCCAGACCCGGTTGTTTCAAAAATTATAATATGAGCCAAAAGTCTTTATTCCAGACCCGGTTGTTTCAAAAATTATAATATAAGTACAAAGTCTTTATTCCAGACCCGGTTGTTTAAAAAATAATCATATGAGCCTAAAGTCTTTATTCCAGACCCGATTGTTTCAAAAATGATAATATAAGTCCAAAGTCTTTTCTCCAGACCCGGTTGTTTCAAAAATTATAATATAAATCCAAAGTCTTTTTCCAGACCCTGTTGTTTCAAAAATTATAATATAAATCCAAAGTCTTTATTCCAGACCCGGTTGTTTAGAAAATAATAATATAAGTCCAAAGTCTTTATTCCAGACCCGATTGTTTCAAAAATGATAATATTAGTCCAAAGTCTTTTCTCCAGACCCGGTTGTTTCAAAAATTATAATATAAATCCAAAGTCTTTTTCCAGACCCGGTTGTTTCAAAAATTATAATATAAATCCAAAGTCTTTATTCCAGACCCGGTTGTTTCAAAAATTATAATATAAGTACAAAGTCTTTATTCCAGACCCGGTTGTTTAAAAAATAATCATATGAGCCTAAAGTCTTTATTCCAGACCCGATTGTTTCAAAAATGATAATATAAGTCCAAAGTATTTTCACCAGGCCCGGTTGTTTCAAAAATTATAATATAAATCCAAAGTCTTTTTCCAGACTCTGTTGTTTCAAAAATTATAACATAAATCCAAAGTCTTTATTCCAGACCCGATTGTTTCAAAAATGATAATATAAGTCCAAAGTCTTTTCTCCAGACCCGGTTGTTTCAAAAATTATAATATAAATCCAAAGTCTTTTTCCAGACCCTGTTGTTTCAAAAATTATAATATAAATCCAAAGTCTTTATTCCAGACCCGGTTGTTTAAAAAATAATAATATAAGTCCAAAGTCTTTATTCCAGACCCGATTGTTTCAAAAATGATAATATAAGTCCAAAGTCTTTTCTCCAGACCCGGTTGTTTCAAAAATTATAATATAAATCCAAAGTCTTTTTCCAGACCCGGTTGTTTCAAAAATTATAATATAAATCCAAAGTCTTTATTCCAGACCCGGTTGTTTCAAAAATTATAATATAAGTACAAAGTCTTTATTCCAGACCCAGTTGTTTAAAAAATAATCATATGAGCCTAAAGTCTTTATTCCAGACCCGATTGTTTCAAAAATGATAATATAAGTCCAAAGTCTTTTCACCAGACCCGGTTGTTTAAAAAATTATAATATAAATCCAAAGTCTTTTTCCAGACTCTGTTGTTTCAAAAATTATAACATAAATCCAAAGTCTTTATTCCAGACCCGATTGTTTCAAAAATGATAATATAAGTCCAAAGTCTTTTCTCCAGACCCGGTTGTTTAAAAAATTATAATATAAATCCAAAGTCTTTTCTCCAGACCCGGTTGTTTAAAAAATTATAATATAAATCCAAAGTCTTTTCCAGACCCGGATGTTTCAAAAATTTAATATAAATCCAAAGTCTTTATTCCAGACCCGGTTGTTTCAAAAATAATAATATGAGCCCAAAGTCTTTATTCCAGACCCGGTTGCTTAAAAAATAATCATATGAGCCTAAAGTCTTTATTCCAGACCCGATTGTTTCAAAAATGATAATATAAGTCCAAAGTCTTTTCACCAGACCCGGTTGTTTCAAAAATTATAATATAAATCCAAAGTTTTTATTCCAGACCCGGTTGTTTAAAAAATAATAATATAAGTCCAAAGTCTTTATTCCAGACCCGATTGTTTCAAATATTATGATATAAGTCCAAACTAAGATACGATAATGATGTTCCAGTGGAATAAAAATGAGAATCGAGCTTAGTCTTCTCTCCAGACCCAGTTAATTAAAACTGGTGGAATCAAAGTCTTTGTTGTTGTTTTAAATTATACTGAACGTATTGTGAATATACGCGCTATGAGTTAATTGAGAATCAAGCATAGTCTTTTCTCCAGACCCGGTTATTTAAAACTAGAAACTAAAACCCTATAGTAATGCCTTCATATAGTTTTCAATTCAAGGTTTATTAAAAACATGAGTCGCAGCCAAATGGCTGAATTGTTCATGTATACAAAGTAAAAACAATAAAAAGACTCATTACATATTTCAAACATTAAAAAACAGTAAACTTTGTAAAAACTGACATGAGAAATATGTGTATAGGCAAGTAAGAAAATTTATATAAATGTACATAAGATAATGAGGAAATAGTAAATTAAAAATAATAAAAACAAAATACGTAAACGCTTGTAAAAGATCAATAAAAATATATGGATATTAAAAAGAGTTGATTTCCTCATTCATTAAAAAACTTGATGTTGCAAGAAGGCTGGTATTGCTTTCAAATGAGTAATGGGTTTATTGATTGGGCATGTCTTTATTCAGGAGATCTATGAAATATGGTATGGGGCTATTGCGAAATCGATTTGTCTTACATTTGTATTGCTGATATCTAGGAGTATGTCGGAGATTGATGGTTAAGTTTTTTGGAGGAGGTAACCAGGTACTGAAAGTTGGATGTTTGGTTAAAGATATTGCAAAATCCAGGCTGAGTTTCTCCCTTCTGTATTCCAGAGTAGGAATTTCACATGATAGGCAAGCACTGGCATAATCTGTGTAGTTTGGGCCCAACATGATTCTACAAGCTCTTTTTTGAATTTGCTCTAAACTTCTTACATGTTTCTTTGTAAGCCCACCATTAAAAACTGGGGTGCAATATTCCATAACAGGACGAATGTAGCCCATGTATACCAATTTCAGATCCGATAGAGACAGCCCATATCGCTTCAAAAGCCTAAACATGTACAACTTCCTGTTACATTTTTTGATGATTTCCATTATATGTAGGTCCCATTTTAGATTGGATTGGACGATTACACCAAGAATTTTAACAGATTGAAGTTTTTGTAGAGGTAAGTTATTAATATGAAAGCTTGGCTCAGCAGGAGGATATTTGGAGAATGTCACAGTTAGTGAAGAACATTTTGAAGGGTTCAACTTCATGTGGTTAAGGGAGGACCACTGATCCAGATTGTATAATGTAGATTGTAAGTCAGAAGGATAATTTTCTTTACGACATTCCAACAAAGTAAGATCGTCTACATATTTATAGCAATCGACTGATGTGTTTTCACAAGCATCATTTATCATAATCAGGAAGAGGATAGGGCCTAATTTAGTCCTTGGGGCACGCCAGCGTGATTGGGTGAGTAATTAGACAAAGTGCCTTGATATTTTACACATTGTTGACGATTTTCCAAAAAACTTATAATCCATTTAATGATACAAGGTCGAACATTGAGTTTGATCAACTTCCTAACGAGGATGTTATGATCCAGCCTATCAAAAGCCTTTGTGAAATCAGTACACACAATTGTGGATAGACTCTTGCTCTTTTCGCCATTCTCATACATTTTGTGGAGCAAACTCACAAGATAATGAGTGGTCGAAAAACCAGATCGGTTTCCGAATTGTCGTGAGTCAATTTTGTCAGTGATATCTTGAAGAAGCCATTTGGCTATAAAAGATTCTGCAATTTTTGCACAAAAGTCCAGTCTTTTTCCAGACGCAGTAGTTTCAAAAATTATAATGTAAGTCCAAAGTCTTTTTTCCAGACCCAGTTATTTCAAAAATTATAATATAAGTCCAAACTAAGATACCATAATGATATTCCAGTGGAAAAAAAGAAAATCGAGCTTAGCCTTTTCTCCAAACCCTGTTATTCAAAAATTGTAAATAACAATACAACAACAACAACAACAAAAACCGTATAAAGACCCCATAATCTTATTAATGCTGGATAACATGGACATATAGCGTAGTCTTTCAGCCAGACCCAGTCATTTGTTTTTCAAAAGGCTAAGAGTAAAAATATAAATAACTCCAAATCTAATACCAAGCAATCCTTGAACCTAAGAACATGTTTTTAAAAAGAGGTTTAGAATGTTGTCTTTATTCCAGACCTAATCATTACAAAAATTACGAAAAAAAAATCTTCTAACATAAGACCCTATCATATTCTCTTGGAATAACATGAGTTGTAAAACGTACTCTTTCCTCCAGACCAGGTTATCTAAGAAATGAATTAAAAAAGAAAATCAAATCTAAAACCAATTTTTAAAATTTACACCCAGTAAAAAATATGTCTGTACCCCACACCCAGATTCTTTTGTATAATAATACTAAGACCCCTACAAAACATTGTAATTATGCATTTGCAAAGAAAACGTCAATTTTCCAGACTTGGTTATTATTTAAAAATAAAATTGTCTAAAACAAATACCCAATAATCTAACTACTGTGGAATAACATGGAGATCGATTGTAGACTTTCCTCCAGACACAATTATTTCAAGAATAAAAAAACAATAAAACCCAACCCCAACAACGAATCTAAGAACCAACAATCCTCCAAATTAAGACCAAGTACAAAAGCACATGTTTAGAGCGTTGTCTCTATTCCAGACCCAGTCATTTACAAATTAATTCAAACAATCTTAAAAACATAAGACTTTGTCATATTCTTATTCCTGTTGAATAACATTATTATTATGCTTAGACCTTCGTCTAGACCTAGCTATTTATAAGATAAACAAATATTGAAAAAAATCAAAGCTGAGACCAATCTTTAAAATCAAACCCAGTTAAAATGCTTGGGTTTAGAGAGTTGTCTTTACCCACATCCAGTTCTCTTAAAATACAAATTAAGCAAAAGATTAATCTAAAAACTTAGACACCAGCATCTCCCAAACTATACAAGTGGAATGCCTCTGGCCGTCTCACCTGCATCACGCGGTTCAATATAGCAGCAGTGCTCACTTTGAATACTACTCTAACTCGCACAAGATGTTCAGTGATACATGGTTACTCTTATTTCCCTTCTTAATGAACTAGACCAATAAACTTACAGAGATATGATGGTTATTCAACAAAAAACCCCAACATGGCCATGGTCAAGTTCATTGACCTTACATGACCTTTGACCTTGATCATGTGACCTGAAACTCGAACAGGATGTTCAGTGATACTTGATTACTCTTATGTACAAGTTTCATGAATCAGATCCATAAACTTTCAAAGTTATGATGGTAATTCAACAGATACACCCAATTCGGCCAACGTTCATTGACCTTTGACCTTGGTCATGTGACCTGAAACGTGCACAAAATTTTCAGTGATGCTTGATTACTATTATGTCCAAGTTTCATGAATCAGATCCATAAACTTTCAAAGTTATGATGGGAATTCAACAGATATCCCCAATTCGGCCAAAGTTCATTGACCCTAAATGACCTTTGACCTTGGTCATGTGACGTGAAACTCATGCAGGATGTTCAGTGATACTTGATTAACCTTATGTCCAAGTTTCATGAACTAGGTCCATATATTTTCTAAGTTATGATGACATTTCAAAAACTTAACCTCAGGTTAAGATTTCGATGTTGATTCCTCCAACATGGTCTAAGTTCATTGACCCTAAATGACCTTTGACCTTGGTCATGTGACATGAAACTCTAATAGGATGTTCAGTAATACTTGATTAACCTTATGGCCAGGTTTTATTAACTAGGTCCATATACTTTCTAAGTTATGACGTCATTTCAAAAACTTAACCTCAGGTTAAGATTTGATGTTGACGCCGCCGCCGCCGTCGGAAAAGCGGCGCCTATAGTCTCACTTTGCTTCGCAGGTGAGACAAAAACTCTGTGATAAGGCATACCGTAAGTTGGTATTGAATACCACAAAAACGTCAAATTAATAAAAGGTGTAAATATTCAGATCTGAATGGTACGCGCCTTAAAAACCCAAAATAACAACAACAACGTTATTCTACATCAATGATATTGTGGCGTCTTTGTTAATATAGTTTGTCTGTTTTTATCGTTTCTAATAATTTCCTATTTTGAAATAACTGCATGGGTCTAGAGCAAAGACTACACCATATTTAAAGACTGGGCGTTGTGCGCCTGTAATCCAAGCTATGTGGGGAAATTACAAATTGATGCAGAGGTTCGAGGTTCGAGCCCTGGTCACGTCTTTCGGATGGCGACGTTAAAGGTCGGTCCCAGACGTAAATAATCATATCTGATTGAGACACGTCTGACAAAACTCAAACACACACACACACCCACACACGTTTGCCCCCTGGAAAGATTAAACCTCAAGATGTTGATGGACCTGAATCCACCGACGGGACAGCCTAACTCCGTAACTCTGGTACGGGTGTGGGAGGGGCTCTTTCTTTGCCTGTCTCTCTTTCAGTCATTTCAAATCAGTTTTTTTCCCATCTTATCACTTCTTGATCACATAAATCCCCTCTCTCTCTCTCTCTCTTTACTTAACGGGTCAATGTAACCCCAGAAAATATATCTTAGGCCACTGAGATTATTAGAATTGTAACTAATAAAAAAAATGCTGAATATATTACAAATGGTGCTTGGTACACTGAAAATTTAAAGTACCGAAGAACTTGTTAAAACTTTTTCCCCTCTTGCTAGAATGATTTTCTTTTATATAATATCTCATAGATCGTCGATTAACAACCTTATCGTTTACGGGAAGTAATCCCCATATTGTGTGCTGATATCTTATTCCTCAGTTTTTTGTTTTATATGTATTTAAAGGTTTTGTGTTTTTTTTTTTCATAAAAAAGGAATGAATATACAAGAAATAATAATAATAAACAAGTGGAATGCCTCTGACCGTCTCACCTGCATCACGCGATTCAACATAGCAGCAGTGCTGACTTTGAAAACTACTATAACTCGCACAAGATGTTAAGTGATACTTGGTTACTCTTATTTCCACGTTTTATGAACTAGACCAATACACTTACAGAGATAGGATGGTAATTCAACAAATACGCCAATGTGGCCAAAATTCATTGACCTCACATGACCTTTGACCTTAATCATATGACCTGAAACTTGCACAGGATATTCAGTGATACTTTATTACTCTTAAGTCCAAGTTTCAAAAGTCAGATCAATAAACTTGCAAAGTTATGATGGTAATTCAACAGATACACCCAATTCGGCCAAAGTTCATTGACCTTTGACCTTGGTCATGTGACCTGAAACGCGCACAGGATGTTCAGTGATACCTGATTACTCTAATGTCCAAGTTTAATGAACTAGACCAATAAACTTTCAAAGTTATGATGGTAATTCAACAGATACCCCCGATTCGACCAAAGTTCATTGACCCTAAATGACCTTTGACCTTAATCATGAGACCTGAAACTTGCACAAAATTTTCAGTGATGCTTGATTACTATTATGTCTAAATTTCATGAATCAGATCCATAAACTTTCAAAGTTATGATGGGAATTCAACAGATATCCCCAATTCGGCCAAAGTTCATTGACCCTAAATGACCTTTGACCTTGGTCATGTGACGTGAAACTCATGCAGGATGTTCAGTGATACTTGATTTACCTTATGTCCAAGTTTCATGAACTAGGTCCATATATTTTCTAAGTTATGATGACATTTCAAAAACTTAACCTCAGGTTAAGATTTCGATGTTGAATCCTCCAACATGGTCTAAGTTCATTGACCCTAAATGACCTTTGACCTTAGTCATGTGACATGAAACTCTAATAGGATGTTCAGTTATACTTGATTAACCTTATGGCCAAGTTTTATTAACTAGGTCCATATACTTTCTAAGTTATGACATCATTTCAAAAACTTAACCTCAGGTTAAGATTTGATGTTGCCGCCGCCGCCGCCGCCACCGCCGCCGTCGCCGCCGCCGTCGGAAAAGCGGCGCCTATAGTCTCACTTTGCTTCGCAGGTGAGACAAAAACTTGATATGAATAAAAAGAGAAAATTCAACAAGCATAACACTGAAAATTTCATCAAAATCGGATGTAAAAAAAGAAAGTTATGGCATTTTAATGTTTCGCTTCATTTCACAAAACAGTTATATGCACATCTCGGTCGGTATGCAAATGAGGAACTGATGACATCACTCACTCACTATTTCTTTTGTATTTTCTTAAATGAAATTATTTTCTCGTCATTGTCATGTGAAATGAAGTTTCATTCCTCCCTGCAACACGTGGAAATTTATTACTTTAACATTTTGTGCTTTAGGCAAGGAGGTCCTAATTATCAAATTCGTAAAAATTGAAATAATGTATAATTCAAACAATGAAAACCAAAAGAAAGAGTGAGTGACATCATCGACTCTCTCATTCGGATGTAGCTGGCTCGTTCATATAACTATTTTTTTTAAAATAAACAAAATTTTGAAATGTCATAACATTCTTATTTTACATCCAATTTTGATGAAATTTTCAGCATTGTGCTTGTCTGATTTTTCTCTATTGATTCATATCAACATTTTTCTGAAGAGGACTTGACCTTTAATGGTTGCAGGGTCTTTGTTTTGTTGTTATTGTTGTGTTTTTAATGACTTTTATAACTGGGTCTGACAGAAAGATTACGCTACATTTCCATGTTATTCATAAATAGGATCGTGGGTCTTTGTTTTTTATAATTATTATAATTTATGAAATAAATGGGTCTGGAAAAAAGACTTTTGATTTATATTATCATTTTTGAAACAACAGGGTTTGGAAAAAGACTTTGGATTTATATTATAATTTTTGAAACAACCGGGTCTGGAATAAAGACTTTGGGCTCATATTATAATTTTTTAAACAACCGGGTCTGGAATAAAGACTTTGGGCTCATATTATTATTTTCGAAACAACCGGTCTGGAATAAAGACTTTGGATTTATATTATAATTTTTTAAACAACCGGGTCTGGAATAAAGACTTTGGACTTATATTATTATTTTCTAAACAACCGGGTCTGGAATAAAGACTTTGGATTTATATTATAATTTTTGAAAAAACCGGTTTGGAATAAAGACTTTGGACTTATATTATAATTTGTTAATTAACCGGGTCAGGAAATGAGACTTTGCACGTTTGTGCTAAATGAACGCATTACTATACGATTTTAGCTTAGAACGGATTTGCCAAAAATTCCTTCAAATTTATTACATTTGTGGGTAAAGTCATTATTACATTTGTGGGCGATCAAAAATTATTACATTTGTGGGTAAAGTGCATTATTACATTTGTGGGTGAAATTATTACATTTGTGGGTAAAGTGTTATTACATTTGTGGGCGTTATTACATTTGTGGGTAAAGTGTTATTACATTTGTGGGCGTTATTACATTTGTGGGCGATTATTACATTTGTGGGTGTAACAGGGGGTGTTTTGTTTTTACATTGGAGATCGAGCTAATTAGCGGAAAAAACTTATTTTGTGTGTGTTCGTGTGTGTGTATGGAGCGTACCCTCCCAATTATTGTTAACACGGTGATCAACCAGAGACTGTCCCATCACATCCAATGCAAGGGATTATATTTACAAGAAACAGTGCTCTTACCACCAATTTTGTAGACATCATGGAGTGGTAGTCGAAGAGGCTTTTCAGTTGGTCTTTCAGGTTGTACAATAGAATCTAACGCTTCAAAGAGAGTAAAACCCTGTGCACTAGGGAATCTTCGATCACGTCCGGTAAGTTCCCAACCCTTGTACCATGGCATCTGCAAAAAATGGTAGAAAGAAAAAGAAAATTCCCATGATATTTTGTAAGATTTGAACGCCCGGGGGTACTCGAATTATAACATGATACCTATACGCCGCGCCAACTCGAAAACAAAGGGCTTTGCTACTAAATCTTTGTCTTAAAACGGGGGAAGCCCAAAAATTTAGGGGGTCCACTTGAAATTTTGTGATGGTCACAGGTAAAAAATTTGACAACCCCCCCCCCCCCAAAAAAAAAGGTTATCAACAAAATTTTTAGGGGGTCCACCTGAATTTAGGGGGGACGCACGAAATAAAATTGACAAGCAAAAAAAAACCAACAAAGGTCATCAATTTTCCATTGATAAAATTACTGCAACAAATTGTAGTTTTGTTTAATTTATATTCAACATTTGTTACGAAATGTCATTGATTTGTCTGTAATATCTATTATATTGAATATTTTGATTGTATTTTGAAAAAAAAAATTGTTGAACGGAAATAAATCTAAATCTAAATCTAAATAAAAATTTAGGGGGATGTCCCCCACCTAAAATTTTTGGGGGACCTGTCCCCCCCCCCCCCCCGCTTTCGCCGCCTATGCTCCGGAATGGCTCTTGGATCAACGATTGCTCAAAATGCAACGCTCTGGAACGGACCACATCAAACCTTAGGGTCTTCGGAACCCATTAGATCGTAGGCGTAATCGGTAGCGGCTATGAAAAAAAAATGAAAACGCGCGCGCATCTTGCTAGATTCATTCATATTATTATTATCATTATTATTATTTATTCGGGATAATCAAACACATGAACAACATGTACAAACAATAGGATAAGGAGAGTCACATGGATTCCGGGAAAGGAAAAAGATTAACTAAATAACTATAACCCGAAGGTAAACCTTTTCAATCCATGTGACATTACAAAGATAACACAGGCCTACATGTAATAGAAAATAGTAAATACAACTATGTAGTTGTTGAAGATGACAAGAAATTAAATTAGAATCAAATAACGAATCAAAAAGAAGAAGTGTCAACCTGGGTAGAAGTAGAGCTCACAAGAACAATTAAAAAATAATAATTAAATGTGAGCACGTGCCCAGAATGATATCGGGCCAGCGCAATAGTCCAGTCATTTTAACTTTCACTTGGAACAAATTGCAACATAATTTGTTCCCATGCATAACATTTCCTTGAGGTCCATAAATGACTACACTAAATATCCCCATAATTCTTAATAGGAGAAAGTGTTCTAATTTGCACAAACATAATGGTTAGTTTTGGTCATATTCGCTCATTTAGTTTACGTAGCAGACGACGCTAGTGTATATACTACGTACTCAGACCCGATTGCAAATCAAATCAATTCCAGACTCGATACTACTATAAACATGATAAACATTGGCCTCCTCAAACTACACATGTATCTAGCTATATCATAGATATCAGTAAGCAAAGATTTATACTACAAGAGCATTGGTACTATAAAATTAAATGCATAAATTTGATTCTGTTTGGACTGTATTAATTGTTATCATGATGGGGTCTAGGCACGGAAACTATCATATGCTAGTCATGTGACGTCGTACACCAAAATGATGACATTTTCTGCTTGCTCGATCTCAGAGTTCAAGAGCAAAATAAAATGTAGCTATAAGACATGCCACTATTATACTAACGAAGTCTCTCACCCGTTTTCCGTATTTTGCCAATTTATGAGAAAATCTGTCAATTTGGAGCCCCTGAAAACGGAAGGCGTCGATGTGCCAACATTTGTTATATGTAGCTGACAGAAAAATCCTTCTCTTTCATCTCCAAGTGGTTTTAAAAATAAAAGTGACTTTACTCTATAGTAGAAATGCATTTTGCCTCAATGGTGGGCTAAAATTGATTAATTTTCTAACAATTAGGCAAAATTAGCAAAAGTGTGGGGTGACTTACAGCAGCCCCTGAATTAGTAGCGTTAATTTGCCAGCATTTTTTTACATGTAGCCGATGGACGAAGCCTATTCATCTTTAAGTGGTTTCAAATAATAAAAGTGACTTTACCATATAGCAGAAAGCCTTTTTGCCTGAATAGGGGAGGGGGATAAAAAAAAAACTGTGATTCTGTTTTAATAAAGAGGGAAACTAGGCAAAAGGGATTGGGAGGCTTCGGAAACCCCTAAGGGGGTAGGCTTTGCTGAGCCAGCATTTTTTTTTTTATATACAGCTGATAGAGGATAATCTACTGTTTTATCTCCAAGTGGTTACGAAACAATGAAAGTAGTTTGCTACAGAGCAGAAACGCCGCTTTGCTTCAATGGGGGCTCCAAATTGGGAGATTTTCCCAAAAATTATAAACTAATAAATAGGGAAAATATGGACAAGGGTGGGTGATTTCGGCAAACCCCTGAGAGGTAGGCTTTGCTGTTTCAGCACTTCTTTGTATGTAGCTGGTGGAGGAAAATCCCATTTTGTTATCTCCAAGTGGTTACAAAACAACAAAAGTGGTCTACTGCAAAGGGGGAAACGCCTTTTACCTCAATGGGGCTCCAAAATGGCGAATTTTTCAAGAAATGCGCAAAATACGCAAAAGGGGTGGAGTAATTTCGGCAGCGCCTAATAGAGAATAATCTCCTTTTTTTATCTCCAAGTGGTTACAAAACAATGAAAATGGTTTGCTACAGAGCAGAAACACCGTTTTGCTTCAATGGGGGCTCCAAATTGGCAGATTTTCCCATAGATTATGAATTAATAATTCGTCGCACGCACCACGAACCGTCCTCTCTGCGCGCTTCGATGTGAAAGTTAGGCGCACTGTATCTATTCCACGAACCGTCCTCTCTGTTATACGTTGCCCACTGTCGCGTAAATAATTAACTTCAAGAAAATATAAAGATATGGGATGAAACTTTGGAACCTGCTCTTTTTAACGAAGATACAGGTAAATAATTTGCTCTCCTTGTAGGTGCACTTATTGCTGGTTAAAAAATCTTTTCTTTAAATGCGTTTTCTGCAAAAGTGACTTTCGCATCGAAGTGTGCAGAGAGGACGGTTCGTGGTGCGTGCGATGAATTAGTGAAAATATTGTGACGGCCTCAAATCCAACTTCCAGCTGACACGGTTTTCTTGTCAGGAAGCCACCATGCCTGACCGTCAGTTGTGTTTGTTTGGTCAAAGTATATGACTGTTGCTGATGGTTTGTGGAAAAGACGAGTTTAATGTGTTTATGTTCCTAATGGCCACCGCCTTCAACCATGATGGGGACCAGGGCCTCAAAAATTTGGCAAGCAAATAAAAAATTATAAAAAAAGAAAGGTTATCATAAAAATGTAAGGTCATTTCACCCCCCCCCCCCCCCGAAAAAAAGAAAGGTTTTCACACAAAATATAAGGTCATTTAGTCCAAAATACATGTCTGATTTCGATTTTGAAGTGATTTAGTTTTCTCCATCATAAGAGACAAAAATAGTAGGAGGACATTTGATATTGTGTCCCCCTTCTATTTTTGGTAGGGGGGACACGTCCTTCATGGATTTCCGCCCATGCCTTTAACCTTCTTTATTTTGATTTCAGATTTTAAGGACCAATCCCACCCCTCTGCCAAAAAACCTAGAAAAATTATGCTGAATGTGATTCATACCCCACACTCTGGCGTGAACATTTTAATGCAGTTTAGAACAGCGGTTCTCAACTGATGCTTCTCGGCCCACTGGTGGGCCGCGAAGCACTTGCAGGTTGGCCGCGATAAGCTTAAGAGAGAGAGAAAAAAATAGGGGAAACTATAGTATACATATATACCTGTCTGAACATGTTAAGATGTTTTGTCCGATCGGTCTACTTGGGTCAAACAAAATGTAAGCTCACTTTTTTGGTATCATGCATGTTGCAAAGCATATACATGCACACTACTGTATGATGACGTTTTCGATGTAACTTTGATGTAAACCCCATGTACATGCATACTGTGCATGCTGTGTATGTAGTTAATTGTCACCCATTTACCAGACATTTCCGAATGCAGATTAGTTCTCACACTGTTCGTTGCAAATGTGTGTTCAAATTTCATGAAACTTTTTTTTCATCAAAATTGACGTTTTCTTAAAGTTAGGTCGGTGGGCCTCGAAAAAAGTGGTCTTCGAGTAAAAAAGGTTTAGCGCTGGTTCATTTCGAATTTGATATGAATCTGTACCCCAAGATAAATATTTCTTTTATGAGCACTGACTAAAACAGGGAAGTAATTTGATCCACAATGACTGAGTTTTCCTACATTTCAGGCTATAACATGTGGTCACTGGCGGATCCAGGGGAGGTGGCGCACGGAGCGCCCCCCCCCCCCCTAATATTTGAGCGGCGCCGAAGGTGCCGCTCAAAAAAAATAAAAGAAAAGTAAAAGAAAGAAAAGGCACTGCTTGAAAAAAAAAAATAAAGGAAAGAAAAGAAAAGGCGCCGCTCAAGTTAAAAAAAATATACACTGATATGATAGTAGCAACAGTAAGGAAATAATATCCCCCAGCAAAGCACAATCATAATAATCATCTTCCTCATCTTTTCTTTTAACTACTATACCCTTTTCCCAACAACTTCGCCGATTAAAAATAATCAGCAGTGCGCTGCCTGCATATAACTGGCACCAATCAATAATAATCAGCGCCTCCGTATTCTAAATCGGCGCCAGACAAGAATAATCAGCGCCATTTGGTTATAAATCGGCGCCAGTCAAGAAAAATCGGCACTGCCTGAGTTCATAACCGGCTCCGATCAAGGATAGTCAGCCTCATCTAAATCTTAATCGGGGCCGGACAAGAATAATCAGCGCCATCTGGTTATAAATCGGCGCTGCCAGAGTTTTGACCTGCACCTGTCAAGAATAATCAGCTCCACCTTAATCTGAATCGGCGCCAGGCAAGAATTAACGGCGCCGGTAAAGAATAATCGGCGCCTCCTGGTTCCAAATCGGCGCCAGTCGATTATGAATTGCCGCTGCCTGAATCTTACGTGACGTCGGTAAAATAATCAGCACTACTTGTTCTAAATCGGCGCCGGTCAAGAATAATCAGCGTCCCCTGGTTCCAATAAATAGGCGCCGGTAGAATGATGAAGAAGGGCCTATATTGCCAACCAAATCTAGATCGGCGCCGCTCAAGAATGATCAGCGGCACCTGGTCATAGGCGGCGGAAGCGGGGGGGACGTGTCCCCCCCTAAATTTGAGGAGGGGGGGACGGTCCCCCCCCTAAATTTGTTGTTGATGACCTTTTTTTTTTTTTTTTTTGCTTGTCAATTTATTTCCTACGTCCCCCCTAAAATTTTTGGGTTGAGAACCTTTTTTTTCTGCTTGTCAAAAATTTTTGGGTTGTCCCCTCCTAACATTTTTGGCTTCCGCCGCCAATGCACCTGGTTATACATTTTATTGTTGAATGGTCATAACAAAGCTTATCGTATGCCCTTAAAGAGTGGACTGGGGGGGCAGTTGCCCACAGATGTCATGAAAGCTGGATTTATTTTAAAAATCCCAGAATCATACAAAAGCGTGTAGCAAATCCTTTAATTTTGATCTTATTTCGAATGCTTTAATTAAAAAAAGATCAGTCACTTTTCTTATTCACACATTGTGCCACCTCTATGGCCTTCAGTGTAAGACAGCTACTATAGTGTTTTATGAAGATGATTCGATTTTTTAGTCCAAAACTTTGCTAAATCCCCTTGCTTGTACCGGGAGTATAATTACGCAACCAGTCGTATATTGAGATTGAGCTACACACTTGTTCTTTATTTAAAATCGTGCACAAATTATCCGCTTCTCAGATTGGAATATAAACATTTTCAGCTCGCGCTTCGCGCTACGCATCATTTCTATAGCAAAACCCAATACTTTTCATGATTAAATAGGTGCATAGAATGTCCCATTTTCAGTTCTAAACGTCAAAAGAACTCCCGCTTCGATTTGCAATAATCTTTTACTGGATATAATCTTGTTCTTTATTACAAACGTCCATTAAACTGTCATTTTTCAGATCGAAATATCAAAATTTTATGCTCGCGCTTCGCGCTCGCATCTATTGTTTCTTTTAGATACCCATCTTAATCAGGGACATGCCGATAGACCGCGGTGTGTAAAATTATGATCAGATTATTCAGATATATCAAATGTCATCGAGAGGTCCAAAGGTCAAATGATACGAGACCATGGGGTTCTATCAGGTGTGGATCCATGGGGGGGGGGACGAGGGGCCACTGCCTCACCCTCCCCCCATGCACCCCCAGCTCAGAAGAGAGGGGGAGAAAATAAAAATAGAGAGGAAGATGGGATAAAGGAAGAAAAGAAAAAAAAGAGAAAAAAGAAAGGAGAAAGGAAAATGAGGAAAAAGAAGAAAACAAGGAAGAAAGCGAAGAATATTTAAATAGAGAGGAAGATGGGAAGAAAGATAAGAAAAAAGAGAGATAGAGAAAGAGAGGAAAAGAAGAGAAGAAAAAGAGTGGGATCGGAAGGGGGAGGAAGAGAAGAAGAAAAAAGATTAAAAGAGAAAAAAGGGGAAAGAAAAATAAAGAAAAAGGGAGAAGTAAAGGGGGAAGAGAAAAAAGAGGAAGAGAAAAGAAAGAAAAGAAAAGAAAGGAGAAAGGAAAAACGGAAAAAGAAAAAAAGAGGAAGGAAGAGAATAATTTAAAGAGAGAGAGAGGGGAAAAGAGGAGAAAAAAAGAGAGAGTAAGGGGAAAGGAAGAGAAGAAAACCGAGAAAAGAGAGAGGAAAAGAGAGAAAGAAAAGACGGGAAAAAGAGAAAAAAGATGGGGGGAAAAGAAAAGGGGTGAAAGGAAGACAAGAAAAAGGAGAAGAAAATGGGAAAGAGAGAGAGAAGGAAGGAAAAGAAGAGAAGAAGAAAAGGGGAGGAAGAGGGGATCGAAAGAAAGAGAGAAAGAAAGAGAAAGGAAAGGAATTAGGATAAGAGAATGAAAAAAGAAAGAAAGAAAATGAGATGGGAAACGAAAGAGGGAGATGTTGACCCGGACGTCGATGTGATGTTCGAATTAGGCGGCGCCAAAATGACGTTCGAACTATGGGGCGCCGAATTGATGTTTGAACTGGGAGGGGCGCCAAATTGATGTTCGAACTATGGGAGCGCCGAATTGATGTTCGAACTAGCGGGGCACCAAATCGATGTTCGAACTAGGGGAGCGCTAATTTGAATTTTGACCATAATGCGACAAATACATGTTTCAGAGGGGGGAGGGCAAAGTTATATTAAACATGGGGGCTCCACGTTTATGTTCAACCGAGGGCGACAAATTGACCTTGAACTTAGGGGGCTTCATGCAAATTCATTTTCGACCGGAGGCGCAACATTGCTCGTATTGCCTGTTTATAGTGAAATATATGTCCTGCCCAAAAGCTTAAATTAATGCGGCTGAATTAAAATATCCCGTTTTTACGATAATAGACAAATACAATCTTTTCGAGTTATTATTATTATTAGTACTTATTATTTGTACTGCGCTTTTCCCATTAGGCCCAAAGCGCTTACAATGAATAAGAATATTTTAAAAACTACAAAGTAATAAAGAGATGAGTTTTCAATGACTTTTTGAAGATTGCTAATGATGGAGACTGTCTAATTATTAGTGGCAGGTTGTTCCAGGATTTTGAAGCCGACACTGTAAAAGTTCTGTCACCAGCTAATGTACGAGTTAATGAATATGTGAGACGAAGGTGATCACTGGCCGATCTAAGAGCTCTGGTCGGTCTATACAGATTCAAGCAGCTACTTAAATACTGTGGAGCCTGTTTATTCAGTGTTTTGTAGACAATCACAAGTAATTTGAACGTAATTCTCTGTTTAAAAGGAAGCCAGTGAAGAGAATTAAAGAGTGGTTGGGAAGGATGATCCCGGGAAACCTGTAGAATTAATCGTGCCGCCCAATTTTGAAGTCGTTGAACACGGACTAATTGATTAGAGGGAATTGTAGAAAGGAGCCCATTGCAATAATCAATACGAGACAGAACCAATGAACGAACAGCATTGTGACAGGCAGACTGGTCAATAAACCTTCTGATTCTAGAAATATTCCTTAAATAAAAAGTGACTGTGCTACAGATATGAGAGATATGGTACGACATTGACATGCGGGAATCAAATATGACACCAAGGTTTCGTATTTTTTCGGATGGTCTAATGAGTGTACCATCAACATCAAGTTGAACATTTGGAAGATTGCGCAAGTTATAAGTAGAGGCCGCAACAAAAAATTCAGTTTTATTATCATTAAGTTTGTTAAGCGAGATAGATATCCTGTTCGCAATATTTGATTAATGATGTATGCATCCTCTGCATCAATCCCACATGTTTTTTTTTTCAGGTTAACATACATAGGCCGATCCAAAGGGAAAAGATTTTGCCCTCCCCCCCCCACCCCCCATGGTGGCGCAAAAAAGGGATAAGAAACAGAAAAAAGAAGGAAGAGAAAAAGGACAAGCAATTAGAATAGGAATTATACCTTAAAATTGTCCTTCTTAAGTCAGTATATAAAAAGAATTGAGCTCGCGCTTCGCGCTGGCATCAATGAATTGTTTAGTTATATACGCATCCCGACCTCACAGTTTTATATGCGAACGAGAAGCACAAGCTGAAAATATTTGATATTCTAACCTGACAACTGAAAATGGATTTTTCATTTCATCATAAAAGTTTTCAGCTAGCGCTTCGTGCTCGCATTCATTTCTTAATAGATATGTATCGTGTTCATCATAACAACTACTAACATAGGCGGATCCAGGGGTCCCGAGGACCCCTTCCCTAGAGCAAATAAATTGGGAAAAACGGGGAAAGACAAAAAAAGGTAGAAAAGGGGGGGGAGACGAAACATAAATGGAGGAAGACGAGTGAAAAAAATAAGGTCAGGAGAACACTTCGAAAACTATTTTTGAAAATATTTAATGTCACTATATCAAAGTTTCGCTCGCGCATCGCGCTCGCATTGCCTGTTCGATGAGATACATATCTTGGTAAATAGGCTGATATGTAAATTATAATATCAAGTTCTTATATCAATATACAAAACATCATTCAATTCGGACATCGATCTTTCATTATTTTGTTTGATTTACTAATTTATGGGTTTTTTTAAGTGCTCTGGAAAATGTCCGTTTTGTGGTGTGAATCAACATTTGCAACATTTTGGGCGCTAGCACTATTTGCCAAGTAGGCCTACCTATTGTCTTTTTGTATTTCATATAGGATTATCTAAATATCCCTTTTCTGGTGTCTCGATTGTAAAAAAATAAAGGCCTATGAGCTAGTACTGTGCGCTCGCATTTGATTGGTGAGTTATGTATACCTATAATTATATAACAAACTACTTAAATTCCCCCATTAAAAATTCCGGATCGCGATTTGCGCTCGCATTATTTGCCAAAAATATATCAACCAATGAATCCTATTCATGACTACAAAAATACTTAAAATATCCAGTTTTCAGGCCTCATGCACTGTCAACAAATTTCACACACTCATTAGGTTTAATAGATTAATAAATATGAAATAAAATTTGTTTGAATTCATAATAACTTAATTGTCCATTTTCAGAAATAAATATCGACAAGTTTTAGGAAAATAAATAGAAGAGAGTCATCATTCTTATATGATAACAACATGTCTTTAGGCCTAAAATGTCTCGATCCTAGGTTAAAATAATAATAAAATTTCATCTCGCGCTTCGTGCTCGCATCATTTATATAGTGCTATCAAATTTCCCATATACACACTTCTGTAAACAGTGCTTAATTTGACCCTTTTCATATCGGAATTTCAAATATTATTTTCAGCTCGGCTCTGCGCTCGCATTATTGATTTTTATGATGAAAAATGAAATGTATTCAGAATGCCAGGATTCTGTGTAACTCTAAAACACACGCACGCATGTTTTTTGAGATAATAGCTCGATCTTATTCAAAACGTGCTAAAATTATCCAGTTTCAGATCAGAATATCAATAATTTTCTGCTCGCGCTTCGCGCTCGCATTAATTTGTTGGTGAGATATGTGTCTCTATCTCATGAATCATATAAATATATAATACATATATAATGCATATGTGCGTGTTTTTTTGTGTGATATCGAGCGCCTTTGGAAAGTTGATTCACGATTTTGCCCCCCAAATCTGAAAAAATGATCGACGCCCCTGTGTGTATATATATATATATATATATATATATATATATATATATATATATACATATAGAAAAAAATAGACTTATCTCTATTAATATACAAAGGTATTGGCCTCATCGCAATAAAAGATTTTGACATTTTTGAAAATTTTAGCATGCATAATTTGTCTTACTTTTTGCTGTTTCTTTCCTTAATAAGTTTGTCAATCTCTCCATATATGTTTTACAAATATTATATGTTTAAATTGATGTATATTTTCTGTTATAATGAGACATGTTTAAGTGGACTTCAGGGAATGGTCGTACGCTGCAAGTGGGAAGGGGGACATTTGATGAATACTATGAAATATGTGCAAATGTGAGATGTGCACCATACGTTCGAGTCTTGCTCCCCTCCCCCCCCCCCCCCCCCCCCGAAATATTATCTGCGTGTGGTCATGCAAAATGGCATGACTGGAAATCTTACAATTTGACAGGGTCAGACTTTACCCCTTTTCAACATTTTTTTTTATGGCGCCGGTGAAGTGCAAAAATATGTGCGCCGCTCCGCAGTGCGCCCCCCCCCCCCCCTTCGCCAAAAGCTGGATCCGCCTATGTTAACTGAACCATAAAATGTTATAACAATAGTAATAATACATGTTCAGGGAGAAATAAAACTTTGTTTCACAGGATAATGAGGAGAAAAATAGAATAATTCATATTTCATATAATAAAATACAAAAGAAATAGTGAGTAAGTGATGTCATCAGTCCCTCATTTGCCTACTGACCAGGATGTGCATGTAACTGTTTTGTGAAATTAAGCGAAACTTCGGTGTTATGCGTGTTGGATTTTTCTCTTATTATTCAAATCAACTTTTCGTTGGGGTGGACTTGTACTTTAAAATCACTGTTATATTTTATCATAGGTTTCATTTAAAAAATCGGATGCAATTCAGACCTGTGCTGAACTCCAGAGGCAATTACCTAAAGGATTTATTGACGTCGAAATATCATAAGGATTTATGTTTTGCAACATAATAATTTGTTATAAACATTGTTTGGTTGCGAAAATAGTTAATTTCAACTTGTAAGGTATCTTTCAAGTTGTGACCTTTAACCCTGAAACTTTCAAAGGTCACTTTATTTTAGAATATTAAACTTAACTAATTTACTATCCAGCTTCTGCTGAATAGAACAACCCAGTACAAGCCACACCAAAGTGAATATCTTCCATGTGACCAGTCCAATGGAGACTTCACCTGGATATTTACATTGAAGGAACAAAGAAGGGAAAGGCAGCACGCTCCGGTGACATCCTTCTGAGTAAATGAGACATTTTGATCGTATTGCCAAAGTATGGAAGCTTAAAAGTGCTGCCCAGAATGATGTTCATTTATTCATCTCGTCATGTCTACATCTCTTCGGGAAAAGGAAAAGATGACAATATCTTAGATATCGTCATGTCTACATCCTGTCAGAGAGATGATCAGGGGCCTATTTCATAAAGAGTTGCTATCATAGCAGAATTGGTAGAATAGCAGCTTTTACTTGCTATACTAGCAACTTGCTTTGCTAGTAACTTTGCATTTCATAAAAGCACATTCGTTGGAAAGTCAGCTTGACTTTCCAGCGAATTATTTGAATAGTCATGTACGAGGCTGATTAGGGGAAATCCCCTTTCTCTCCACTTTTTTTTTTGTTTTCAATTCAAGTCACAAGTTAAGGTAGAAAGCACTGGCGGATCGGGGGGGGGGGGCACAGCCGGGCCCTGCCACCACCCCCCCACCTTTAAGAAGCAAAATTAGAAGAAAACATTTAAAGAGAATATATATATATATATATATATATATATATATATATATATATATATATATATATATATATATATATAATATTTGCTTGTTAACTTTTTCGGGAGCGAAATTATTATATAGCAACTGCAAACAGGGTCTGCAGCATAAGACTGATCCAATACAAAGGACTCTGGTGGAGACTTTGGTAGTGAACTTATATACAGGTTTATTATACAGGCCAGCTAGGCAGGTCAATCAACAGGCATGGTATCCATGTTGCGGGAGGTGTATGAAGTGCTTAGATATCCATACTGATATCGTAACATCCCCCTTCTTCTGATAAGATTGAGAATTTCAAATTTCAATGATATTGTTTTCAAACAATACTTTTGGTAGTCTGCAAATTTTGGTAATTTGGCTTAGTTATGATTTATCAGATAATAATATAGAAATTGTTTGGTTTGTGAGAATAATATCAATTTGTGATAAACTGTATGCATCTTCAATTTTACATAACTTCAATCTTGTGCAAAACTGAAAATAATTTGGATAACCGGATTGATCCTGAAATCAATATTTCCAAACAATAAGTTTTGGTTATAGTGTCTTTTTGATAATTTCGTAAACACTATCTTGACATACCAAAAATAATGTACAATGATTATACATGCATATAATAAAATTAAAACTACACTAATGTCTTCAGTGTTCTTCTTCTTCTCTTTCTCTTTTTTTGTTTGAGAGTTTAGAGTGTTCATAATGTTCAATCTTCAAACATGAATCTCTCTGGTTTGCGAATAGTGCGTCCAGACCTCGTGTTTGTGAGTATGTCTGTTGAGATTGATTTAGCGTTAGAGTTAATGTTAGTGTTCGTTGGACGTTGTCTTCCTCTGGTTGAGTTTCTGTGGAGTGGTCTTCTTCGAACCTCACACGCTTTGGAGTTGGTTTGGTGGATGGAACTTCCCTCAAGTGAGATCGATTTCTCCTCAAGATTCCTCCGTTCAGCGTTGAAACTTCATATGATCGAGGTTCTTCACAGACTTTGGATACTTTGGGTGGTATCCAAGTGTTGTCTCTTGGATGCAGAACCCTCACTGGCTGTCCTACATGCAGTGGTGGCAAATCAGAACCTGCATGTCGATCATGCACTTCCTTCATTTTGTCTTGCCTATTCAAGAGATTTCCGGTAGCAGCAGAATCTCTCGAAAGATAGTGACTTGGCAATGTGGTTCGGATGGGTCTTCCAAACAACATCTCTGCTGGTGATCTCAAGTTATTGTCAACTGGTGTTGCTCTCAGGTGCATCATGGCTAGTTGACTGTCTTGGCTAGTTTGAGAACACTTCGTCAACAGATTCTTGATTGTACGAACCATTCTCTCAGCTAATCCGTTGGATCTTGGATAGTGCGGTGAAGAAGTGATGTGCTTGATATTCCACTTCTTGCACATGTCTTGGAATGGTTTCCCGACAAATTGTGGACCGTTGTCGGACACAATCTCTTCTGGTGGACCGAACAAACTGAAGATTCCCGTCATCTCTCTTGCTATAGCTGCACTGGATGTATCGGTTAGCTTAGCAATGATCGGATACTTGGAATAGTAATCAGTAACGAGTAGATACTCTTGTCTATTGAGCATGAACAAGTCAGTTCCCAGTCTGGTCCATGGTGCTGGTGGTACATCATGGGGATGCAGTGGCTCTTTCTGCTGTCTTGCTTGGTGTTTCTGGCATGTTTCACAGTGCTTTATCAACTGATCAATGTCCTTGTTGATGTTTGCCCAGAACACTGTCTCACGAGCAAGTCGCCTCGTGCTTTCGATTCCCATGTGACCTAGATGAAGCTGTCTAAGGATGTCATTCCTTAGTGTCTTCGGTATGATGACTTGACTTCCCTTGAAGAGTACTCCGTGTGATACTCCGATTTCATCTCTGTAAGACCAAAATTGACGAAGGGATGTCAGCAATTCTTGGATGGTCTCAGGCCATCCCTGAGTGACTATTTGCCATAGTGATCTGAGAACAGGATCATTAGCTGTTTCTCTCTGAAGCTCTGTTCTCTTGTGTTGTCCGAAGTATATCAAGTCAATCTGGTGCGAATCTTCGGCTTCAGAGCAGATGGATTCCACTCTGACATCTAGCGGAACATCGCGTGCTTCCTTGGGATTAGGAAGTCGGCTCAAGGTATCGGAAAGAATCATGTCTTTTCCTGGTCGATACTTGACTTGACATCGGTATCCTTGGACTTTGATAAGCAATCTCTGTAGACGTGGTGGTGCACTTCTAAGAGGTTTCTTCCATATCATTTCCAATGGTCTGTGGTCTGTTATGACGGTAAATTCCTTCCCGAACAGATATGTATGGAAGCGGTTGATACCAAACACTAGGGCTAAGGTTTCCCTCTCTATGTTGGAATAGTTGGACTGTGCAGTGGAAAGACTTTTGGATGCAAATGCAACTGGTTTGCCTTGCTGGAGCAGGCAAGCTCCTAGCCCTCTCATCGATGCATCTACCTCAAGAGTTGTCTCTTTCTTTGGGTCATAGAATTGTAGACATGCACCTGATGATACTGCACTTTTCAGGCTGGTCAAGGAATGTTCATGATCATCGTCCCAGTGAATGGTACTTCCTTGAGTAGAAGTTCTCGAAGTGGCGCTGACTTCTCTGAGAAATTAGGAATGTATGCTGCTAGCTATGTGAATAATCCTAGGCATCTCTCAACATCTTCTTTGTCCTTGGGTGATGGCATTGATGTGATAGCTTCTACCTTGCTCGGATCTGGGTAGATACCTGATCTAGTGTACTTGGAACCGAAGAAGTTGATGGCTTCCTTCTTGATAGTACACTTGGAGCTGTTGAACACTAAGCCTTCTTGCTTTGCCGTCTCCATGAGTAAGTAGAGATTCCTATCGTGTTTCTCCTCCGTTCTTCCAACGATCGCTATGTCATCTGCGATGCATATGCAGCCTGGCACATTTTGGACATTCCTATCCATATGCTGCTGGAAGATATCCTGACTAGTACATAACCCAAATGGTAGTCTTTGGAAGCAGTACCTTCCAAATGGTGTACGGAATGTGGTGAGATCCTGGCACTCCTCTGCTAGGTGAACCGACCAGTAACCAGCCTTCGCGTCTAAATTAGAGAAGTACTGAGCTCCTGCGAAGACAGGTTGGACCTCTTCCAAGGTTGGTACCTTGTGCGGGCATCTCTTCAAGGCATCATTTAACCTCCTGGGGTCAAGACAAATCCTAATGGATCCATCTTTTTTCACAACAGTGGTCATGGAGCTGCACCAATCGGTGTGGTACTCAATTTTTCTGATGACTCCTTGCTGCTCCATATTGTCCAGTTCCGCCTTGATTTTGTCTTTCAAGTGTACGCTGCACTTGCGGGGTGCGTCTATGGTAGGTTTAGCATCATCCTTGACATGAAGCATTGCCTTCCCCCGGAAATTACCAATAGCATCAAACTGATTCAGATATTCTTGTTTGAGATCCCTTACACTTGTGATAGGTGTTTGCTTAGGTTTAGGATTGGTTGTAGGTGTTTTGTTGTGCATTGAGTGAATTGTGATAATTCCAAGGTCAGTGCAACCTAACAACCCTAGGATCGCTGGACCATTGACATCTGCTACATAAAATGTATGTGTTGACCATTTTGTACTCTTGTATCTACACTTTATGTCTAGTGTACCCTTACATGGAATTTGTGTCTCTCCGTAAGCTATAAGTTTTATTGTTGTTTGTTTCACTACTGATTCCCACTTTGGACCGTAAATTGCTTTGGCGGTACGTACTGTGATAGTGTTAGCACTTGCCCCCGAGTCCACTTTTAGGTAAAGCTTATGTTGACCTACTCTCTGTGGGCATATTATGTCAATGTTAGCAAATGCTACAGTACCTTCTGGATTTACAACTGTGTGTGGTCCATTAGTGTGTATGGTGTCGAATTGTGCTACGTTGAATGGACTATCTGTAGATTGATAATGATCATGATCTGTGGTAGTATCATGTGTTATGTCCATTTCGCTTATTGGTTTACTCTTTCGACTTTGATCGTGATTTGTTTTGTCTTGGTTTCCGATCATCAGATACCGTGTCGGATCTTCGGTCATCTGATCTACGATTCTGTTTACGACTACGATCATTTTTCGATTTACGACAGAATTTGGCCCAATGGCCCTTGGTGCCACAGGCACGGCACTCATCGTCATACGCAGGGCACTGACGAGGTTTGTGGAAACGTCCGCAGTTACCACATGCTTTTCGTCCCTGGTTACGCTTGAACGAATCGATATTCTGTTTAGGGTCTAGTGTCTCAAGACATTGTCGGCTCGCAGCAACTGCCTCGTATTTACGACCTTCTACCAAAATTTGTTCGACCTTGTAACCTTTCGGTTGATCTAGCAATGACTTTTGGAATTCGAGACTTGGAGTTGACGCAATCACTAGCTCCATGATTCGCTCATTTAACTCAGCTTCCTCGAAATCGCAATTTTTGGCTTTGTCCCTACACCTGGTTACGAATTCATCGATCGTTTCATCTGGTTTCTGCCTGTACCGCATTAGCTCTAAGCGGTGTATGCGAAAATTGATATTGACCTTTAACTGTGCCTCTAATGGTCTCCATAGCTCTTGCGGTTTTTCTTTATCGGTCTCTGATAGCCCCGATGCATTGATTCGACGCAAGCCTTCATTGCCTACAGCAATCTTGATTTTTATAGCCACTTTTCTCTGATCAGTTATGTCTTGGTCTGCTAGAATCAGCTCCATTTTTTGTCTGAAAAGCTGGAACTCTTCGGGTAGGTCTGTTGCCTCCCAGTTCATTTCTGGATATTTTCCACTACTCATTGTGTATGTTCGCTGTACGTATTAGGTATTTAAATGAATGAGTGTAGATATTAATGTCTGATTATATCCACGTGTGAACGCTCCTTACAGTCACAGGTCGACTGGTGATGATACCTGTAACGCACTCACAGCCCTGTGTGAATGTCATTAGGTGTTTCATGCAGTGAAAATGCTGGTCACTCCCACTCTTTTCTCACACTCCAGATTTACAATTAATATTAGGAAAATATTAATTCATTGTTCACACTCCAGTCCAGAAAATTAAGTAATTTAGGTTTTATCAACTTTTAGTGTATGTTGATCTTATGATGCAGACCTCTGTGCCAGTGATTGAACATGTTATAGTTATAACTTATTCAGGCTATATTTGATTGTTAACATTGCTATATTTGATTGTTAACATTGCTATATTTGATTGTTAACATTGCTATATTTGATTGTTAACATTTACCGTTCGCATCTCGCTCCTTCTCACAGCACTGTGTGATTTGCTGTGACAGTGCATTGGGTATGCAGAGTACGGTACAGTAGCGATGCGATAGCCGGGGCGAGCGGGCACCCGTTGGGTTAGTAGGTTATGAAGCATGCGAATTTCGGTAAAAAGACATGCAGTTTACTTCCCAACACTACAGTAGCTGGTTACTTGATCCTTGTCATTTCAAAGGCGATCACTGGTTTCCGCTGCCACCATGATCCAATACAAAGGACTCTGGTGGAGACTTTGGTAGTGAACTTATATACAGGTTTATTATACAGGCCAGCTAGGCAGGTCAATCAACATGCATGGTATCCATGTTGCGGGAGGTGTATGAAGTGCTTAGATATCCATACTGAAGCAGGGTGATATGGTTCTATGGTGATGGCTTGCAATTCTGGTAGAGTAGAAGAAAATATTAATTTTTCATAGGATTACAAAGCATTGTTTCTCCATGCAGAGGGTATGTTTTTAGAGAGTGTATGTATTTTAGCCCTGTGGAAGGGAAAAGATTATTTTGAAAGATCATTTTGAAAAACATGTCATATTATTGCCCGTCGAAATTTCACCTTCAACAAATTTTCTACCGTGCAATTTTAATCCCAGTCCCACACTTGACTATTTGTGATGTTGTATCAACAAGGCAGGCGCAGGCCACTGCTGGAGCAGTGCTGTTAAAAATCCCCTGAAGCAAGTAAATTTGTACGCTCTAAATATGCATGAAACATCGAAATGACCTTAAAAGATTATTCTTGTTCATAATGGAAATGATTTTTCAGTTATCAGTTTCAACGGCAAATAAAGTCATTCAGTAAATGGATTCAACAGACAACGCCAACGGCTACGACTTTTTTTGAGAAAGTCATAAACCGGGAAAAAAGCAATTTATCATTTTTTATGGCCATAGGGCCTTTTTTCAGGCCTTAAATTAAACACTTCCACATAATAGATCTACCTTCCTCCATTTTCATGATTTTTCCCCACAAGAGAAAAAACCCCTCTCCATTTGTCTTTTTATTTTAAAGTCTGTCTATAAGTAGTATAACCTCCCTTTTTTCCTTGACCTGCCCTGGGATAAACTGAAAAATTTGCTGTCTGGGAGGAATTTTTTAGCATTTTATTTTTTCGGTAGGTAGGACAAAAAAAAGCATTTCTAATAGAAAGCATTACCTTAATATATTCTTTATATTAGCATTATTATTATTAGACATTGCTCTAAATATCCGTTCTCCTGTAAGAGCCCTGTGGGCATGCCTGAGCACAACATACGCCATTCTTAATAATAAAAAACCCTTTACAGTGTCAACTTGACGCTCCCCCATGACCAGCGTCAAATATTTAACCCTATTTGACGCTCCAGTAAAAAGTTGGAGCGTCAACTTTTTATGAAATGCGCTGCAGCGTCAAATATTAAACTTGACCATGTTGACACTGCAAGTGGAAATTTGACGCTGTTTTGGGACTTGACGCTGACGCTCTACCTTTATGAAATGGGCCCCAGATGACGAGATCACAGATCTAGTCATCTGATCATCTCTCCCACAGGATGTAAAGATCTCGTCATCTGGGCCCGTATTCCATAAACAAGATAAGCTTTTTGCTTAAGTCTTAGCAATTTGTCTTAGCATTTTGCTTGTCTAAGAAATCTTCCCTAACAATATTCTATAAACTTTAAGACATTTGTCTCAAGTCAGGCAATATGGCTAAGCCAAAGTCTCAAATTCTATGACCTTCAGTGACCTTCTTAGTGATAAATTGCTGCAGAGGTCACTGCAACAAACTTACAAAAATGTGACTAAAGTTGTTTTTTCTTAAAAATTTGGATTTTATTGAAACTAATTACAACTATTATAGTAAGAGAAGAGCATTCATCACACATATAAGGTAAGCATTTTTAATTCAACTTATCTATATTTTTGTTAATTACCAAAACATTTCAATCCCAAACCGAGTGACTTGCACAGTTTTTTTGTGTATCAGTCCCATATATTACTTTTCATGTATTGTTTGTCAAAATATATATTGAATGTATATTCCTCTCGACATCTTTACTCTATCTTCAGTTTAAGTAGACCTAGGCCCCCTAAGGGAAAACTTTTGTAACTTTTGAGACTAGTCTTGGGTCTAACATTAGGCCTAGATCTAGCCTAGGCCCAATTAGATCTATAATATTCGTCTGTTTGCAGGAGTATTAAACATTGTCATTGTTTTTTACTTTTTTTTACTAGTTTCATGAAGGCTGCAAAACGTAACTTTGACCTTTGTTAGTCTAGTAGTGGCATGCCATAGCCCATAGTGGATCGAGCAACCGAGACTGAATCTATATAATACATCATATAGGCCTAGACCTATATTAGTATTGGTCTAGTCCTAGAACAACATTCAGGACTTAGCCTGGCTTAGCCTTACTTAGGACAGGGATATATTTACATGTAGAACTAGAATAGATCTGACTTAGAGTTAGGCCTAGATCTAGCCCTAGACCAAAAGCTTCTGTCTCCGACTGTATTTTGTTTTTTCTGCTAAACTACGAGTACGACACTCGACAGTCTAACAACATTACGTTGGACTAGACCCTAATCTCACCAATGTGATATGACAGTCAAAATTGTCAGAAACTTTTAAATAAATTCCCAGAAACGACGGTTATTCCTGTCTACAGTGCTACTGCTAGGCCTATCGCTATGGCATATGCATTGCTTGCCAATTACGGTCTACGCCTAAAGTTAGATCTAGGCCTAGTCCTGACCTAGACATCTAGGCCTATGTAGATTCTAAGTAGATCTAGGCCTAGGTCTACTTTTTTTTAGGTCCATATGTTTGTTTGGAGGAGTTCTTAATTTATATATTTTGGGGAGTTTGTTTAGATCTAGGTTTCTAGAAAACAGGCCTAAAGTAAAGCCTAGACCAATAGCTCAGTCTAGACTGGGGCCTAGGCCCACATTTATATAAAAATTTACTTTAGGTCTAGGCAACCTAGCCTATAGTATTATGGCTATACTTTCTTCTATTCATTCTAGATTCTATTTCTAGCCTAGCCGGTAGCCCTAACGTTAGGACTGGCTGATCTAGTCAGACTAGTCTACTGTTTGATCTAGAATCTCTAACGTAGGCCTAGATCTAGACGAAAAATAAGACTAAAAGCTAGACCCTATCTAGATCTAGGTCCTAGTAGAAGTAGAACTAGGCCTATATCAATCTAGGTGTTCATAGTTATAGGTCGAGATCTAGAGTAGAGACTTGTAGACTCTATCAAAATATAGATTCTAGTTCTAAAAAAATAGTAAATGTAGGCTAGTCTAGATCTATTTATCTAACATTAGGCCTGAAAAAGGAAGTAGGCTAGGGATCTAGCATTAAGTTGAATCCAGCCAAATGTGAATTTCTTCTTTTTGGCTCCAAAGTACCGGTACATCTTAGTAAAATCCACATCGACTCAATCTCATTTTCTGGCCTCACTGTAAAACTGTGAAGTTCTTGTTGCAATCTCGGTATAGTTTTTGATTCTCACATACATGTCTAATCACATTTCTTTTATTTGCAGATCAGTTCGCTACCAATTGCGAAATATTGGTTTTATTAGGAAATACTTGTCTCGACCGGCCACAGAAAAATTGGTTCACGTAACAAATTTTCCAATATAGACTATGTCTTGCAGATCTATACCTCAAAATCAATGTGTGAGCCAACTTTTATAAGAATTGGTTGAAAACTAAAAAGGGTTTCAGACCACAAGATTTTCACCTAATTTCATTATATAATATGTTGTTACCTTGGCAACACGATTTCTGACACAGACAAAAAATATTCTTGCACATTTTCAACTCAAGGCTGATGTGTGTGCCAAATTTCATGAGCATTGGTTGAAAAAGATGAAAGAGTTTGAACTACAAGATTTTCGTTATATAATATTTCGTTACCATGGCAACATGATTTTTGATACAGGCAAAAATATGTCTTAGACAGCTGCAACTCAAGACTAATGTGTATGCCAAGTTTTTAGGAGAATAGACCAGTTGAAAACTGATAAAGTATTTCAATCATAAGATTTTCATTTATTTTTGGTATTTTTTTGTTACCATGGCAACACAATTTTTTATGTAGGCATAAAATATGTTTTGCACATCTTCACATCAAGACTAATGTTTGTGCCACATTTAATGAAAATTGGTTAAAAACTGAGGAAGTAGTTAGAACAGCAAGATTTATACATAATTTTTGCCAATATATACCGTTACCATGGAAACACAATTTCCGACACTTGCATAAATGTGTCTTGCACATCTTTTCCTCAAATCCAATGTGTGAGCCAACTTTCATGAGTATTGGTAGAAAATTAATGAAGTATTTTAAACGGCAAAATTTTGGCCATAATATACTGTTACCATGGCAACATAATTTCTGAAAAAGAAAAACACCTTCCACCTCCTTACCTTAAGACCGATGTGTGTTCAAAATTTCATGAAAATCGGTTTAAAAAATGAGGTAGGAGCTCGAAATGCAATATAGGTATAAATTATAAAATTTTGTTGGCTGAATTACCTTGAAACTAATACACTTAAGACAACTCACAGCTGTCTTAAAGTTAGGGCTAAATTCTTAGCCATGTTGTATTTATGAAATACAGAATCTGCAGTTTTAAGAAAAGTTACTTAGCCATTCATCCTATATCTGGCTTAATTGTGCAAACCTCTTAGCCAAATTCTAAGACAAAATTCTTAGCCAATTCTTTATGGAATACGCGTTTTGGCTAAGATTTTTATCTTAGACAGAAAAATAAGACAAAATGCTTAGATTTTTTACTTAAGCATGCTTATCTCGTTTATGGAATACGGGCCCAGACCATCTATCCCACGTGATGTAGGCATGACGAGATCCAAGATTTCGTCATCTTATTGTTTTCCTAAGAGATGAAGACCTGATGAGATCCAAGATCTTGCCATCTGATCATCTCTTTCAAAAGATGTAGACATGATTAGATCATAGATCATGTCATCTGATTATCTACATGATGTAGACATGACAAGATCCAATATCTTGTCATCTGATCATCTGTCCCACAGGATATAGTCATGGCGAAATCACAGATCTAGTCATCTGATCATCTCTTCTAAGGGATGTAGACATGACGAGATGATTATAGGGACATCTGGGTGGCACCTTTAAGTTTCCATACTTAAGAATGACTTGTCAGCCTGTTTAACAATGTGCTACACAGTTCCAACTACAAGAAATTTTGAGGAAGGCTAAAGTGATTCCTCAAACCTGGGAAAGATCCAAATGTGCCTAAAAGCTACAGGCCAATCTCCCTAATTATTCTGATATCTCTACAAGCTACTTGAGCATCTTATCTTGAACAAAAAGATGGCCCTATTATAGAACAGCATATCATATTCCTAACCAGACTGGGTTTTAACTTGGGAAATAATATACAGGCTAGATTCTCAACCAGACTCAGTTCACTGAGGACTTCCGACTTAATACGGTAACTAGCTAACGGGTATAGAAAACGTTCTTGAATTACCAGCTGCATCTTATACTGTGGTCTACTCGTAAAACTATACACAACATTGATGACATCCATCTAACCAAACTCATCAAACTTCTCCTAGAAAACATAAATCTCTTTATGTAGCTAATCAGGAAGACTAGCGGGTAAAGATTTCAAAAGAATCGACAGTCACAAGTAGTGTTTTTGCTCGAGTCCAGTGTTCTTCAAACCCAAAGGCCTTGCATGGTCTGCTAGAATCCTCATGCTTTGAGGAAACTTAAAACAACCTATGGTTGGAATTTCACTCTAGCACTGCGACCATGCAATATATTTTGGTGTCACCCTTGATCAGTCTCATTAAGAGTGAAGCAGGACAGTGAGGATCCATAATAACCTTCTCCGGAACTGACAAACTCCTCCACCAATACTCTGCTACAGAGTATGCATGTGGTGTCTTGGACCTACCTCTAGACAACACTTGTGGGACTATCACAAACTATATAAGGCCAAAAAATGTGAAGAATCTGATATACGCAGATCAGTAGCTATACCACAGAGCTCTCAGCAAAGCGAGGATATTGCGTCCATCCAATCTATGATGCCAAACTAGTTGAAAAAGCCTTAAATCTTGTAAACATATTTTTAATTCTGTCCAACCTCTGGCAGAGTCACCATTATGACTAAGTGCAAGTTATGGGAAGAGAAGTGCAGTATCAACCAGCATCGTGGTAAGTTGCATCTACATTCTAAAGAGCAACTACACCAGGTTACAATCTAGATAGGAAAGCTTGCAAGTCTCTCGGGGAGTATACATACATGTAGATGATAACTGTAATGCCTAAAATTAATTGAGGCATTTCACATATCATGTCGAACCCCCCCCCCCCCCCCCGATGCTCTAACCTCAGTCATGAATATACTAGCCAAAAAAGACTTTGGGCCCGTTTCATAAAGAGTTACATCAGATGTCGGTTCTCATAATGGAAACGTACAACAGATTCTGCTGTACGTTTCCATTATGAGAACCGCCATGGTAACCTTGATTTTGATTGACTGCTGAATCCTGTTGCCATGGTTGTTGCCATAATGGCAAAGTTACAGCAGTTGTAACTCTCTATGATACGGGCCCCTTGAGTCCGTTACATAAAGATTTTCAACTATACAGATGATATAGTTTTGTTATTTTTAATATACCATTTGGGTAAAGATTGCAGATCTCAACATTTGACTGCTGAGGAAAGCGGAAGGTCAAATACCTCAAAAAATCAATTTATCATATCAACCAGTGATGCCGAGTACCAACATTTTTACATTTTAAGGTCTTTTTTTTTGAGATACTCAAATTTCAAAATATGTTGATATTCAAAATATTCAAACATGTTAATCAAGAACAATGGATGCAAAACATCAATATTCTGATATTTTAAAGACATTGACCTTAAGGTCACTGTACTCAAGAGGTCAGGAGAGGTCAAATCTGATTGGATTGGAATTTTTAAATGAAGATATGGTTAAAATGGTGAAAGTTAAATGATTTATTCATTACTTTTAAGTGCTATAACAAGGGTGAAAGTTAAATGATTTAATAATTACTTTTTTAAGTGCTATGATCAGACCTGTGTTTCATTTGTAAAAATGAAAAATTCAGCATTGTGCTGGAATAAATTATATTGCAATTTTTTTCACGAGAGGCTTGTTTATCACAAACCACTGACGCTAAGTATCGATATTTTAATATGTTAAGGTTATTGACCCTTGCCAGTGCTCCATTGCAAAAGTCAACATATATAATACTTTCTAGAATATCAGGTTACATTAAAAGTCAATATTGAATAACAATCTTGTTTGGATTATCAATACATTTATCATGAACTAATGATGCGAAACATAAATTTTCGGATATTTTGAGGTCGTTGCTCTTAAGGTCATTGACCTCGTGAGGTCAGCAAAGTTCAAATCTGACTTGCATCCTAATTTTAAGTCGAAGCCTATGGTAAGATATAACACTGGTGAAAGGTAAATGCTTTAATCATAATTTTTAAAGTGCAATGAACAGACCATGCAGTCTTTGTACTACTATTAGTAATCATGACTGAAATTTTTTACGTTGGCCGCCATTTTGGATTTAAGCAAATTAGACGTCTTTCCACTTATTGGATTAAAAAAAAAACTTTTAGTATGTAATTTTGGAGACTTCAAGGATGTGCATTGCGGTAAAGAATTCATGTTGGAATTTTTTTTGGTTGACCCCCTGAATCATTAATTTTTCCTGGACTTTAAAGCTCACATTTTTTTCACAAATTTGAAAAAATGAAATGTGGTTGCGTTTATTTTGATAGACACTAGCTCTACAACATGATATAGCCAGAGGGCGCGACTTTGACAGCCCCTTGAGAGGGTAGGCGTCAATGTGCCAGCCTTTTTATGTAGCTGATAGAGAAAAGCCTAATCTTAACTATCCAAGTGGTTAAAAAATAAATGCATACAATTTTTAACTACTGTCATGACTGTGAACACTACATACATTATACATATTAGTCTATGAAAATGAATACAAATCGCGACATTTGTGAAAGTTGAGTAGTCAATTTTGATACCTTATGATTTTTTTTTTAAATAATCGGGCCAAGTTAGAATTGTATACACATGATAATAGTATATCAATAAAGTTTTCTGGAACATTTCAAGGCAATTGCTTTATTTTTGTTATATTTATGTAAAATCATGTAAATCTAAAATTTTCAATTTTAAATGACAAAAATGCAGTTTTATACTTAAAATCTCGGCCAAATTATTTATTTTAAATAGTACGAAATTATAGGAAATTTATTTTTATTTCATATTACACTAATTTAGTGGCAATCTAATGTTCATGTCAAAATCTATGTACAAAAATTCAAATTTTCTAAAAATTCGACAGCCATTTTGGATTTATGCAATTTAGACGTCTCTCCACTACTGGGATTTTTCAGGACTTTTAGTTTGTCATTTTGGGGACTTCAGGGAAATGCATTGTGGTAAACATAATTATATTGCAATTTGTTTGCGGTTGACCCCCAAAATCAGTTATTTTTCTTGGAATAATAGCTTTTTGGGGGGACGCACTGTACAAATAATGCACGCAGCATTATAATTGAAAAGTAGAGCACGCGAGGTTTCTTTAGATAGGTGCCGCACTGTGCACGAGCCGCTGGCGGCGGGTGCGCAGTGGACGTGCACCATCTGAAGAAACCGAGCTTTCTCTGCATTTACTTTTACACACGACAGAGCAAGTGCATTGTTTGTTTTATAAAAAAACCAACACAGAAACAAATTCTTAAAAAGTTACAGTACACTTTTGTTTGACTTCTCCCGGACTTCAACCACACTGTTCTGCTTGAGCGTGTTGATTTTCGTTGCACACATTTTGCACGGCCGTGCAATGCCCCTAAAAAAAGAATGGATGTCATGTGACGCGTATTGGCCAATCGCAATGCTTGAAATAACACACCTATTCTATAAAATATTTTAATCAAAGTGATTTGCGTATTAATTTCAAGATTTTCCCATTATATTAAGGATAAGGCAAATCAATTAATTTTGACAGCCATCTTGGATTTATGCAAATTAGATGCCTTTACCCTATTCGGATAGTTTGGGACTTTTATTATGCTGTAATAGGGAACTCACAGAAAGTGGTGAAACAAATTATGTTGCAATTTGTTCCAAGTTTGGTCCAAAATGGGGCTAAAATGACTGGACTACAAGTTAGATGCGGGCGCGGGAGCCGATCGAACTCGCCGCTCTGACCGGCTGAATAGATCATGACGGGCGCTCTAGATCCCTGGAGCGAGAAATCACGAGGGTCTCACGGAACGGGAAAAAATGGGAATATCTCTGGCTTTTTTAATTGGTGATGCTCTGGAACGGAAATGTATAGGCTGAAAATTGGGGTCTCAACCGCGTCACATATACCCCCCCCCCCTCCCCGGTTAAAAATTAAGCAAAGTCTCACATCTTGCTTGAGTTGCCCCACTTGCATGAAATTACTTGACATCAAAGCGAGCGAGCAAAAATTAGAGGATTTGTATTATTTTATCAATTTTACTATACTATAATTTAAATGAATGCAATCTCTAATTATTTCAATGCATTGTGCAATATAGGTAGTGCTATGTCTTGCCCCCTCCCGATGCCTCCCTTTCTCCTTCCTCTGCACTTCTTGCCCCTCTCCTGTTGGGTAGGCGCGGGGAGGAGATGGTGCCTCGTAGTTTTCTTTTCTGTGTTGATATTATGTCTGTATATGGTGCACTATTTCTTTATAATTGTCGTTCATACTTTTGCATGTCTTCACTTATGTATTTTTAGATGTTTTCATGAAATGTATGTATGTAAATTCCAAAACAAATTTCCTTTATGGACTGGAATAAATTGAATTGAATTTTGTTCTCATACAAACCTAATTCATCTGAAACGGGAGAAAAAATCGTATTTCAAATTAAGATTCCAAAATTTAAATGCCAAAACAGAATACCGAATTAAAATTACAAATACAGATTCCAAATTAAAAATCCAAATTATTACCCTTTGGGAGGGGGCTGGTCGTTTCGCTCTTTTGCTCACCGCCAACCCCACCCTCTTTGAGGATCACATGCAAAATTTCCAAATTAAAAATCTAAATTATTTTCTGGGGAGGGGGTTGATCGTTTCGATATTTTGCTCAGCCCCCCCCCCCCCCCCACCTCCCCCTTGAGGATCACGTGTGAGATGGGAGATGTTACTGGCTGACTTACATTTACCGATTTTTCAAGCAAGTTATCACCAAGCCATCCAGATATCGGCACGAATGCGACGGCCTTTGGGTTGTAGCCGACTGTCTTGAGGTAATCAGAGACTTCATTCACAATTTCATTGAAACGGCTTTCGCTGTACTTAGTGGAGTCCATCTTGTTAACAGCGACGATGAGCTGTTTCACACCTAGGGTATAACAGAGCAGGGCATGCTCACGTGTCTGCCCTTCTTTGGATATACCGGCTTCAAACTCGCCTGTACCAGCAGCCACCACCAAAACGGCACAATCAGCCTGTAATAGATGATGATAATAATATTAGTAGTAATAATGATAATAACAACAATGATAATTAGAATAATAATAATTTTACCCGTATTTGACATCTGAGCTGGTAATCTATAAAACCGTATCGCCCGAGATTTCCTGAATATCGGGAAGGGATAGGTAGGTATATTCATGATATTTTTTGTATTTTGCTCTCTATGGGCGTATTGACTTTGCATGCAGAGACGACGCAAAATACCTTAGGGTGATTACATACGTGTCGATCGGGACGTTTATAGAACATTTGACTTGAAAATGAATATCATACCCTTGATGAATTTCAGCAATTGATATCAAATCTTAATAGATTACCGCTATATATTCTTTTACATTTTAATTGCCGTAACCTAAAAAGAAATTTGGATGCTCTTAGTTCATATCTACATCACATTAATTCATATCAATCCATTATCGCAGTTACTGAAACATGGCTCAAAGAAGGTGATGAGGAAGGTTATAATTTACCAGGGTTTTCGTTTACTGCAAAATCTCGTACAATGAAGAGAGGGGGTGGTATAGGTATTCATGTACGCAGTGATATACAGTTTAAAAGAAGACAAGATCTTGATATCTTCAATGATAATATTGAAAGCATGTCCATAGAAATCAATTCGAAACCAACTAATCATATAATATCCGTGATTTATAGACAACCAAATCAATCAAAGGTAAAATTTATGGATGACATAACCATACTTTTAAATAATATTTCAAAGGAAAAGAAACAGTCCACACTATTGGGTGACTATAGAGTCACCCAATAGTGTGGACTGTTTCTTTTACACTCTAAAGACTGTGGTGTTAAAACTGACACCAGTTCCTGTTAAAAGAGGACCACACCCTGAATTAAAATTACACCCTAGAGATTGAACATAACACCAAAGAGTGTAAATGTAACAACCAAAGGTGTTGTAATAACACCTATGGGTGTAAAACTAACACCGCCCATTCAACACCGGTGTAAAACATCTGGTTTGGTCCACTATGTACACCGATTAACACCTGAGTTTTTGCTGTGTAATATAAATATTCTTCACTATAACATAAATTCTTCAGATATTGATTTTGTTGATATTCTGGCTACATTTTCCTTCTATCCACAAATAGTAACCATGGTAAAATTGACAAGAATTACTCCAACATCAACGACCGCCTTAAAAAATATATGTTATATCCCCGAAAAGGTTTCGGGTATACTCACTGTAGATATCAGTGACCACCTATCTCCTTTTATTATTCTACCTGGCAATAATTCTAATAATAGTTTAGATTGTGTACAAGAACATGAAATCCGAGAGTACGCTGAAGCAAATTTATATCTATTCTGTAACCAATTGCCAGCCACTAACTGGTCACTTCTAGAAAATGAAAAAGATGTAAATAAGCAATTTGAAATGTTTATACACATGTATTCAAAACTCCATGATGATAGTTTCCCTATAAAAGTAAAAAAAAGAAACAATACTTTAAAAGAGATAAACCTTGGCTTACGAAATCATTGAAAAAAAATGTGCAAAAAGAAGCATTTACTATTTAAAAAATATGTTATAAATCCTACCGTCACTAACCATATGAATTATAAAGCACATAGAAATAAGGTGAACAGTGAAATAAGATATGCAAAACGTAAATACTTTGATGAAAAATTTCAGCATTTGAAAAATAATCCTAGAGCCACTTGGAAAGTCATCAATGAAATACTAAACAGAAAGCCAAAAGGTCAGAATATTAAGAACATAAACTGTGACGGAAATTACACCAGTGATGCTCATACAATTGCTGAATCCTTTAATATGTTTTTCACTTCTATTGGCAGTACTATGCGCAATAGAATTGCTGAAAATACCGATTGTATACATGACCACTCGCAATACTTTAAAGGTAACTAAGTAAAACCAATGTTTTTCACTGATATTACAGAAAATGATATTCTAAAGATCGCATTACAATTACAGTTAAAGAAGAGTCACGATTACGACGGCTTCAGTACTAAACTTATAAAGTCAACTATCAATTTTATTATTCACCCCCTGCATGTTATTATAAAAAAATCGTTAGAATCGGGTGTCTTCCATGATAGCCTTAAAACCGCAAGAGTTGCTCCCGTTTATAAAAGTGGTGACACAGATATTTTGAATAATTATCGCCCCATTTCGGTATTGAGTGTATTTAGCAAAATATTTGAAAAAAAATTGCTTGTGAAAAATTAATGTCGTTTTTAAGAAAAGTTGATATTTTATCTCCAAAACAATGGGATTCAGACAAGGCTAATATGATACAAATTTAGCTTTCATTGAGCTTGTTGACAAATTAGTGAAATCTTTTGAACAGATGAAGATAACTGTTGGGATATTCCTCGATCTGTCGAAGGCTTTCGATTGCATGGACTATCGTATTCTATTTGACAAATTATATGGCATTAGATGGTTAGTTCTTAACTGGTTTAAAAATTATTTATCAAACCGAAAACAATATGTTGCAATTATAAATATTAAATCTTCACCGGGATCCCTCAGGGTTCAATTCTAGGGCCAGTGTTATTCCTAAAATATTAGTACTCATACATCAGTGATACAATTTGCAGATGACACTAGTTTCTTCCTGTCAGGCAATAATATTGAATTGATGAAAAATAACTTACAAAATGAGTTGAAAATCTATGAGCAATGGTTTTTATGTAACAAATTACAAATCAATGCTAAAAAAATTTTCATATGTTATATTCCAATCGAAAGGCAGATCCATCAACTGTGATATGCAATTCATGATAAATAACATAAAAATAAAACGAGAAAATACTGTGAAATTTCTTGGCATATTGATAGACTCACAATTAACTTGGAAATATCATGTCGGTTATATTTCAGGGAAAATATCAAGATTTACTGGAGCATTATACAGAATAAGGGACCTCCTCCCACTGAGGATACTTGTAAATTTATATTATTCGATGATTTTCTCGCATCTTACTTATGGTATATCTGTATGGTGACAATGTCATAGATACTTTTTCCAAAGATTATTTCAACTTCAAAAGCAGTCTATCCGCATTATAACAAACTCAAATTATTATGCTCACTCCGAACCATTATTCAAAAAACTACAAATTATCCCTTTGAATGACCTTTATAAGTTTCACGTTGCAGTCTTCATGTATTCTATTATACATAATCTACTTCCTCTCTCAATGAATGAATATTTCCTCTATATCTATAACGTAAATAAATGTAACTGCAGAAATTCTACAGACCAATATATTCCACTTCTTAAATATGTTTCCAGAGCAAGTATATGCAATCAAGGGCCCCAGATTTGGAGCACCCTTCCAAATCATAGTCAATCATTAAACATACTCAAGAGAAAATACAAACATGCTCTCTTACATACTGTACTTTAATAGCTTACTCTGCTTCTTGCGTCATACAGCATGTTGGTGCAAATCATTTTTTTTTCTTCTTTTAAGTCATATTAATCATAAAATATAGAATAATTAAGTGAAATTCTAAATGTTATGTATACATCTGTATCAGTATATGTACATGTACTAATACATGTGAATACTCATTTGGCGAGGGGTATCTGGGTTTCAAAGAAAACACCACATTTTTAAAAAAGTTCAATGTCTGCTCTTTAATTTGATACTACTTATAATTATACCTGACGCACGCATGAATGAACAAAAACTATTTGAAGAAAGGATACCAAAAACTCATTTGGCGGGACGTATCTGAATTTCAAAAAAGAAAATCACATGCCTAAAAAGTTCAATATCTGCTCTTTTATTTGATACCTTAATCACAAGAAATGGTCCAGAAGTAAAAAAGTTATGTTTCCTAGAAACAATGCTTTTATTTCCATAATTTCGTGAAATAAACGTGTTTTGACCGGTTTCCCTCATAAGCACGGTTAACAAAAGACTAAATGCATGTCTGATCGTCAACAAAACGGAGTGTCGAGTGAGTTTGAACGCTAGCCTGTAAAACCTCTTCAATTTATGAAATTATTGAAATTCAGGCCTTATTTCAAATGACCAGAACTTTGATATTTCTTGACCATTTTAGGTAATTGGGGTGTCAAATTAAAGAGCAGATATTGAACGTTTTGGAAATGTGGTTTTCGTTTTGAAACCCAGATAAGGCCCGCCAAATGGTATCCCCTCTTCAAATTGTTTTTGCTCACTAATGCGTGAATGATTAATAATCTAAGTAATTTCAGGTGAAAGACAAGATTCTAAGCTTTACCATGGTAGGTCATTTGCAGGCGCGTACGCAAGGGGGGAGGTTAGGTAGGGGGTTCAACCCCCCCCCCCCCCTTCTTTTTTTTCTTTTTTTTTTTTGCTTGTCTCCCCAGAGGTCGGTCTGGTCAAGGAGTTATCGGGCAAGCGCCTGATAACTCCTTGGTCTGGTTACGGACAGTTCCCCTACCCAATAATGTATATGACAGCAATAATGAACAGAATCTCATGTATCCGACGAAAAACACAGAAATAATTTCCGCTCGCTTCGCTCGCTCCATTTTATTATATCTTTTATTTCCGCATGTCGCCGACATGATCACGGTATCGCCAGGCCATACATGATTATCATGATGTCAGAGATGCCAAGTTCAGAAAAATTTTATGCGTGAGATTTTCATGACTCAACGTCTCTGAGCGCGTGCGGCCAGTACTTACACTCGTACGTTGCGAAAAGTCGCGCGCGCGCGTTGCGCACTCATGAGATATGGGCTTCAAAACCATGCGATGCACGCACGCAATTCATCGTATCACGTACTAGCTGTGCGCTGACTGCACTCTTGATTCGTCTCGCGTGCCGGGCTAGACGCGAAGGCGGTCGGCCAGTCGTATAATCTGGTGAATAATGCTACTTTTTCTCTTTTTTTTTCTGTCAGGTGCCGATGCGTGAGAAAAATGGGTGCCATGCGTGAGATCGTGAGACGGACCCTGAATGCGTGAGTTTCACGCACAATGCGTGAGACTTGGTAGCTCTGTGATGTATACTTATGAATAGACAAAGACGTTATCTTACAAAATATTTTTTTACCAATATGAAAACCAAAATGACGGAAAACGCTAAAATGTCGGTTAGCTCGCTCCGCTCGCTCGTAATAATTTATGAAATTCCATAAGTATCTAGTCTCCTGTTCAAGGCCGTATTATGAGTGTTACGAATAGAAGGACATGTAGCATCGACTAATACTTGATTTACTAACAAACTATTGACAAGAAATGTATGTTTTGACGGGAAAACGCGAAAATTTCGGCTCGCTCACTCCGCTCGCTCGTAATCATTTATGAAATTTCTCAAGTTTCTAGTGTTCTGATCAAGGCCATATCATGAGTGCTACGATCCGAAGGACATGTAGCATCGACTATGATACCAACAAACTATTGACAAAAAGGTTATGTTTTCAACGCAAAAACGAGAACATTTCTGCTCGCTCGCGGGTCATGACCGCACTGTTACATACCCCATCCCCACTTAAATGTTATTGTCTTATTTGCAGCGCTGAAAAAAAAGGAAAAAAAATCATCACCTCCCCCCCCCCCCCCGCTCATCACTTTTTAGAGACTGGGCGGGAGATAAAAAAAAATCAGCTCGAAACCCCCCCCCCCCCCTTCAAAAATCCTGCGTACGCGCCTGGTCATTTGTATATTGTATTTGTGATTAGGTTATGATAAAATCACTGATAAATCTCGGTTTTGTTTTTTGTGGGACGCACTGTATATTTATATATATATATTGTACCGAACCGTATCGTTTCCGTATCTTCTTCCGAGTCAGTATTTTCAGTATCTCAGGAAAGTCGGTATTTTCCGTACTTCAGTAAAGTCAGTTTTTTCCGTACTTCAGTAAACATGGTAAAGTCAATATTTTCGGTACTTCTCACTTTTTCCAGTCAGTACTTCCAACATTTTCGTACTTCTGCTTTTCATTTCAGACCATGCATTCTGTAACTCCGTACTCAACATAACGACAGGCGTGAAACGAAATATTTCTTTCTTCAAACTTTATTAGACTACATGCTCACCCTGTCGCAGCAGGATTAAACAGAATTTAGGCAGAGTTTCAGGCAGAAAATACCACTTACAGGCCTAGTAGCCTGGTTTGTAATCGAGCATAAAGAAGACCTATATCGATCTAGCTCATTGATTCTGTTGGTTGAGTTCAGTGTGGACATGGTGGAGGTGGCGCTATCCATCGATATCCGATGATTTCCGCCAGGCTAAACGAGAGGGATTCCACCCTCCCCTGTACAGCTCTCGACATTCGATTTTGCTATATTGCACTGTGTGTGAGATATAGATTCACCGAGTAAAGGCGTTGTGTAGCATTCAGATCTAATAAGTATTTTGTTTAAACATCGTTTGTTAGATTTAACAGTTAGTACTCGTGCTTGTGTTTTCCTTTCATGGATGTGGGTGTTAGTTTATTGGTTTTAATAATGTGTCTTTCGAAAGCATTTATAAGCGCTGTACTCCATACCTTTGGTTTATTAAAAATCTGAGAGAAACAGAAGAAGAAAGAAAATGGTATCTATATGGAATTCCCAATAGAATCTCCAGATATAAATGTCTTGTCTTTTTTATTCTCTTTTTTTCCCCTCCTCCCTATTTACAAATGTACATACATTTAATGCGACATACTACTACAAAGTCAGCCTAAAAAATAAGCCTGAATATATATACACACAACAAAATAATAACCAGCCTCATATATAGGTATTCACATGTATTAGTATATGTACATATATGTATGTTTATATATTGTCTAGAGTTGGTTATATTTTCCGCTGCCTTTTATAAAGGCTAAAATGGCCGGAAAATTTTCTTCTTTGGCGAATAACGTCGTTAGGTTCTGGTTCGTTACTTTCAATTTGCGATAAAGTCGATCCCTTTGTCTGGCATATAAAGGACATAATAACATGAAATGCCCTATGGTTTCATGAGTTTGACAATTATTACAAAGTCCTGTATCGTGTTTTTTCATTATATAATTATGATAATTGAATCTGCATTTACCAAAACGGAATTGATGCAATATTCGTTCATCTTTCCTGCAAAAACCCTTTATAATACATTTATATTTCACCTCTGGTTGTATCTTAAAAAGGTGCCTTCCTTTCTCCGTGTTTTCCCATGAACTCTGCCATTCATTTTTATAAAAATCTGACCTTTCATTCAAGTATTCTTGTTTTTTTTGTTAATGTAAACATCAATGTTATTTTTTGAAGCCGCTTGTTTTGCTAAAGCGTCTGCTTCCTCATTGCCTGGTAGGCCACAGTGTGCTGGTACCCATTCGAAATTCACTTCTATTCCAAATCTGTTTAATATAATTAATTTTTCATATATTTCAACTATCATACTACTTTCTTGGAATTTTTTTATGGCTTATGGCTCAAGCAGAACTTGAGTTAGATAAAATTACTACTGCTATTGGAAGATATTCCTCTACCCATTCTAAGGCCATAATAATCGCTGACAATTCAGCTCTCATAATGTTTTCTTTACATAATCTGAACTTTTTTCTTACTTGTAACTTCGGTATGTAAAAGGCTGAACCCTTTCTTCCATCTTGTAACCTAAAAGCATCTGTATAGATTCTGAGGACATGAGACCATTTCTTAGTAATTATTTCATTAGCATATGTTTTAGACTCTATCGGTGATGTGAATTTCTTATAAATGTGTTCTTCAATAATCGTAGAAACATTTGGTGTTTTGTAGTGCCAAAAAGGTCTTCTTGGAGCACAGTCTACCTGTTTTTCAATATCATCATTTATTTGATTTCTTATCCTTTTGAAAAAAGGACCTTTTCCTGTTTTTCCTGTGATTATTTCGTACTGCCAACATGGAAATAATTTTTTTTTGTGGGATGCGTTTCTTTTGCCGCCTTTAGGTAGTAATTATATTTATCTACAAACATACTTCTTCGCGCTTGTAGTGAAATTTTTTCATTGCATTCCTCTTGTAGAGCATTTAACGATGTTTGGTGTGCTGCTCCCGTGATAATTTTTAAGGCTTGATATTGAATAGAGTCTAATTCTTTTTCAGATTACCACAAGCTCCGTCATAGGCCTCGCAACCGTAGCCAATTACTGATCTAATTCTGTGTATGGTCACATTTTCTCTACGGCGGCCGTACGGCTAGTCGAAAACAGCCGTTTTATTCATTTAATTCAAACCACCTACATTTAGCTGGTACAAAAATGTTAAAACTGCTGTTTTTGACTCGCCGTACGGCCGCCGTAGAACAAATGTGACCATGGTATAAACCTTTATACACCAAAAATAAGATGTCAGATTTTTGGCCCCAATCGGTGCCAGCTATACATTTTAAAAGATTGAGTCTTTTTTTACATTTTACTACTACTTCGTTTATGTGTTTTGACCAAGTCAGTTTCGAGTCAAACAATACTCCTAAGAACTTGTGTTATTTATTTACTGGATTTTTTTCATTATTGATTCTTAGATCAATTTGAAGTGTTTTTTTTCTACCAAAAGTAACTGCTACAGATTTGGAGGAGGAAATATGCATCCTCCATGTTTTACACCATTCCTGTATTAATACAATTGCTGTCTCCAGTTTCTTTATAATGAAAGAGGGGTTCCTGTGGGAAAACCATAAACATATATCGTCTGCAAAAACTGAAATCTCTACTACATCTTGTATTTATGCAAATCATTAATCATAAAGTTGAATAATAAAGGACTTATTACACTTCCATGCATTATGTTATTCCAATTTCAACGTTTTTCTGTACAGCTAGATGGTCGTGGATCCTCACTTTACACATTCTTTTAGATAAAAAAGCATTTATCCAACGTAAAATTCTACCATCAAATCCCAATTCATATACTTTGCTTACTATACCCTGTTTCCATACTAAATCATAGGCCTTCTGTAGGTCTAAGAAAATAACGACTGTATATTCTCTATTAATCATTGCCTTGTTAATATCCGTTTCCAAACTTATGATTTGATCTGTAGTACTCCTTTCTTTCCTGAATCCAGATTGGATATGGGTGATATTATTTTTCTCTATATACCATTTGTTTCTGTTTTTTATCAATCTTTCCATCAATCTACATAATAATCGTGTAAGGGAAATTGGACGATAAGATGATGGATTGGAAGCATCCTTTCCTTTTTTTAGGATAGGAATTTATATAGCTTTTGACCATTGATATGGCAATAAGCTTTTATCCCATAAATCTAACATAATGTCAATTATCTTACCTGGAAGGTTCCATATCATTTTTGCTTGGACATCATCCTTACCTGGCGCAGTGTCCTTGATTTCATTAATAGCACCTTGTAATTCACTCATGTTAAAATTGTCATTTTGTACATTTTCTCGATCAGTACTTACCTTTTCAATATTGTTCATGATTATATTCTCAATCTTTTTTCTCCTGTTTACTTCTGACTTGTCTAGGTTTGAGTCGATACGGTTAAAACATTGAAGAAAAATGAGTTCTTTTTCTTCTACCGATTTAGCAATAGTTTTTCCGTTATTTAGGATCAAATCCGGTATCTCAGATTTACAACCTTCTTTTATACCTTTTATCCTTTTCCAAACAGAACCTATACTTACCATTCTATTAAGTTTGACACAGTAGTTTTTCCAATATTCTCTTTTTTGCTTTTCTGAAAACTGCCTGTGCCTCCTTTTTTAATCAAGTATTTCTCAAAATCCTCATAAAGAAATGTTTTATATACATGAATCTGTTTTAGCTTTATTTCTTTCTTTTGATGCTCTAAAACATTTTCTGTTCCACCAAGGTACCGGTGAATTGTTTCTGATGTTAAATAGTTTGTATTTTGTATTTTTGACGTTGAATGTTTTTTGATGATATATTTTATATTTATCTTGACATGTATTTTAAACTGCAGGGCGCCTTTGTAAAGCAGTTTTAAGAACTGAACAGGCCTACCCTGCAGTATAAAATAAATAAAACAAAATAAATAAATAAATAAATAAATAAATTTATCTAAGTGTTCTTTTGGAGGCTTTTTTCTTTGTTTATCAAAAGAGGCAAGCATTAAGTCTACAAGTAAATCGTATTTACCTTGTATATCTAACTCTGGGTATTTGTTTTTTATATCCTCAAATCTGGATTCCATTCCATCTTATACCACTTCCAATTTATTTTTGCCCGTTTTCTACTCTGGGAAACACTGTATGTATACTTAATTTCAACCATGTCCTTAATACCTTTATCAATACTAAAATTGATGACAAAATGGTCACTTCCAAAATTGTGCTCAGAGACCGTCCACAGTCAGACGGCAGGTCCCAAGAAAGTGGCTTCTTTCATCCAAGTGATATTCATGACTTGAGATGTTTTGCATATTTAATGAGCTTGATGCGGACCAAAACACCTCTTTTCATTCGGTTATTGCTGCTCTATTTGTGCATCGAATTCAATGAATTTGGTATCATTGTAAAGAAGAAGAATCATTCTTTCAGGTCATGTGTTTGAATTAATTTAAAGAGTTTGTAATATAGGTTAAAATTTTTATCAATGAAAAATATGCTCCAAAATAATTATTTTCACCTGACAAAAGATGCTATTTTCACACTTTATTTTTGTTTGAGCCCAAATGATTTTTAGATCATGATAAAGCTGAATATGTATGCATTAAAATGATATAGGTTTCAAAATAAGATTTGGTTTAATCGGGTCAGGATCACACTTTTCATTTGCCAAGTACATAAAGCAGCTTGAAAACAAGAATACTGCACTCTGATTGGTCAAACAGACCACCCACTGCCAAATTCCAACGGTTCCAGTGCCTGGGTTCATGGGAGGGTCACACTTCCCATGTGGTAATCTCCTCAAATACCCCGCGCCTGTTGTTCTGAGAATCTTATCCAGCCAATCAGAATTCTGGATTTCATGCAAGTCCAAAATTTCAGAAATCTCGTCTTGTACCTTGGTGGGAAAAGTGTGATCTTGACCCGATTAAAAGGTGCCGCATATCAAGAGTGGCATTGCTAGAAAGTACAGAAGTTCAGCTTTATGGTGATATAAATATCATTGAGGCTCAAAATAAAAAGTTTTGCACAATTTGCAAAAGAAAACAGAGGAAGAAAATTCAGTTTTGAGGCACATTTTCAGGCCCAAAATTTACTTATTTAACAAAATATTGAATACAAAATAAATAACCAATATGAAAGAGTAACATTTACTCTATCTGATGGTACAGTAATATTTCATTTAACTTGAGGTTAAAACAGGTAAATTCTTAGAGAAAGAAAATCTCACGAATCGCGAGATTTTGCAAGAAGGAGGATTCAGCCACGAGATGATTTGGATGAATCTGGCCTTTTTGCTCATTAGCATAGGGACCTCCGGTCTGACTGTCCAGTGAGTATAACCACTCGTTTCCTTGGATATAAAAGTAAGATCCAACGAGGATTTTCCCCCACTTCTTGGGTCCAACCTGGTTGGAGAACCATCATTAAGAAGAACAAGATCATATTTATTCATGAAATCTTCGACGGTCTTACCATTAAAGTCCAAAGTGGTGCTCCCCCACAGTGGATTATGGGAGTTAAAATCACCACACACTATAACCTGTTCTTTACAATTCTTCATTTTTTCATCAAGCAGAGTGTGACTGATTTTTTTACAAGGGTTGTAAAAATTTACGAGAGAAAAATTATTGTTTTGTAAATAGATATCCACAATGGTATATTCACTTATCTCTGGGGTATTTATAACCCGGAAGGCTATAGATTCGTGCAGATATATTGCAAGACCTCCACGTTTGTCGTGTCTATTCTTCTTTACTAAATGATAATGAGGAAAATGTAACATATTTTATTCATCGTACCATGTTTCCTGAATACATACTATCCCAGGTTTCTCTTGGATAGAGACATTCTGTATTATACTTTCATAAAAATTAAAGCCATGAGCATTCATGGATTGGGCGTTCCATTGGAATATATTAACCATAAATAATAAAATGACGATCACTGCTGTGGATGAAAAAAGTCGAAGAAATGGGGAAAAGGATTTGGAAAGAAGAATGAGAAAGCTGAAGAATTGGGAAAAGTAATAAGAGAAAAAGAGTGGAGAGCTGAGGGGGAGAGAGAAATGAGGGAGTGAAGGAATTCCATCTGTCATATCCATCATTCATTGGAAGTTGCTAGTCTTTCGTGGATCATTTGGGAAGGATATTTGTAATTCCCAGGCAAGATTTGGCAGCTTCTACAACAAGGCGTATTTTGTTAGAATGGGTGTGTTCGTGCTCCAAATTATTGATTATAAAAACAATAAAAAGCTAGAAAGTCTAAACTTTTCATGGCAAAGGTTGTTTTCAGACTATTATTCTTGACTTGGCTATTTCTAGATTCCTCCCCGGACTGTACCAGCGAAACCGTGGAATGCATCTCATCCTGGATGCCATTGGAGGAATAGTTTGGTCTTTGCCAAAAATAAAAGGAGAAGCATTTTCATTTTTTGGTTTGTGGCTTATCCTTTGGGGTTTTGGTTTGCCTGTTCTACGTTGAGAGGGAGTATTTCGTTCCTCTTTTTGCGAGGGTGCTTGAACTCAGTGTCGCTAGCGCTTGCGCAGAAATGGGTTCTGCTTTAGTGTGGAATTTCTTGGTAGCTTCAGCGTAGGAATTTTTTTCGTTCTGCTTGATTGAGTTTATTTTAACAGCCTCTTTGTATGAGGTACATCCGTGATATGCTGCCGAGTGGTTTTGTTTGCACCTACAACATTTACGAGTCTCTTTGTTTGGACAATCATCGTAACTATGACCCTCTCCACATCGCACACAACGTACTTTGTTTTTGCAACTATCTGCCACGTGTCCAAACATTTGGCATTTAAAACATCTAGGTGGCGGAGGAACATAGTCAAACACTTCATAACGTTCATATGCAAAATGAAGTTCTTTGGGCACTTCTCTTCTCTCAAAGGTCAAAAGAACCAATGGGGTGTTTTGTATGGTGGCCCTGAAGGGACATCGCATATAAACCAAATCGCGAATATTCACGACGAAATTCACGACGTCGCCAATTTTAATATTGACGACGAAATTCACGACGTCGCGAATTTCGTCGTGAATTTGTTTTGCTTGCCTGGGCGTTATGCGGCCGGGTTGAAACCAACTCGCCTGCTGCTAATTCGTCCACTCACAACAGGGTCTACATTCATTCAGTATAATGCAAGTCTGTCCATTAACTTTTCGCCTAACAACCATGGTCCAATAACCATTTGGTCCAGTCATCACTTCGTCTTATCACCAGTTCGTCTTTGACCATTTCGTCTCATAACTAGTTGGTCGAATATCAATTTTATTTTCCTTAATTTTGCCCAATTAACACTTAGTTCAATAAGACCAAATGGCACATGGAATAAATGGCAATTGGACCAACTTGGGTATTAGACGAAATGGCAGTTAGACCAAGTGGGTAGACCAAATGATAGCAGACGAGTTGGCATTAGACCAATTGAAAGTAAACCATTGAAACGACAGAACGATGTCCACTGCTATCCATATGCAAAGGCGGTTGAGTTGGGAGGGGGCCGAGGGCCCGCCTCCCCCCCCCCCCCCCTATTGGCGGAGCAATAAAACATGAAAAATGGAAGAAAGAAATAAAGAAAAAAAGAGGGAATTAAAAGAGAGGAGACTGAAAAAAAAGAGGAGGAAGACGAGTGAAAAAATAAGATGAGGGGAGACATGGAAATAAAAAGAATGTTTTATGTCACTATATCAAATTTTCGCTCGCGCTCGCATTGCCTATAGGTATTCCAGGGGCGGATCCAGCCTATTGTGTTTGTATAGGCCTCCATTCATTGGCATATTGTCATCATTTCCCAGTAGCAGACTTTTCCCTGGGTCAGCACATTCCATCCCCTACCCTATCTAATCTGTTCCCATGGTTACCCCTCACCACCGTGTAGAGAGTTATATAATACCCTGGGCCCGTATTCCATAAACGAGATAAGCATGCTTAAGTCAAAAAATCTAAGCATTTTGTCTTATTTTCTGTCTAAGATAAATTCTTAGCCAAAACGCGTATTCCATAAAGAATTGGCTAAGAATTTTGTCTTAGAATTTGGCTAAGAGGTTTTGCGCAACTAAGACAGATATAGGATGAATGGCTAAGTAACTTTTCTTAAAAATGCAGATTCTGTATTTCATAAATACAACATGGCTAAGAATTTAGCCCTAACTTTAAGACAGCTGTGAGTTGTCTTAATTGTATTAGTTTCAAGGTAATTCAGCCAACAAAATTTTAGAATTTATACCTATATTGCATTTCGAGCTCCTGCCTCATTTTTTAAACCGATTTTCATGAAATTTTGAACACACATCGGTCTTAAGGTAAGGAGGTGGAAGATGTTTTTCTTTTTCAGAAATTGTGTTGCCATGGTAACAATATATTATGGCCCAAATTTTGCCGTTTAAAATACTTCATTAATTTTCTACCAATTCTCATGAAAGTTGGCTCACACATTGGATTTGAGGAAAAGATGTGCAAGACACATTTATGCAAGTGTCGGAAATTGTGTTGCCATGGTAACGGTATATATTGGCAAAAATTATGTATAAATCTTGCTGTTCTAACTACTTCCTCAGTTTTTAACCAATTTTCATTAAATGTGGCACAAACACTAGTCTTGATGTGAAGATGTGCAAAACATATTTTATGCCTACATAAAAAATTGTGTTGCCATGGTAACAAAAAAATACCAAAAATAAATGAAAATCTTGTAATTGAATTACTTTATCAGTTTTCAACTGGTCTATTCTCCTAAATACTTGGCATACACAATAGTCTTGAGTTGAAGATGTCTAAGAAATACTTTTGCCTGTATCAAAAATCGTGTTGCCATGGTAACAACATATTATTTAACGAAAATCTTGTAGTTCAAACTCCTTCATCTTTTTCAACCAAACCTCATGAAATTTGGCACACACATCACTCTTGAGTTCAAAATGTGCAAGAATATTTTTTGTCTGTATCAGAAATCGTGTTGCAAAGGTAACAACATATTATATAATGAAATTAGTTGAAAATCTTGTTGTTTGAAACCCTTTTTGGTTTTCAACCAATTCTTATAGAAATTTGGCTCACACATTGATTTTGAGGTATAGGCCTAGATCTGCAAGACTTAGTCTATATTGGAACATTTGTTGCATGAACCAATTTTTCTGTGGCCGGTCGAAACAAGTATTTCCTAATAAAACCAATATTTCGCAATTGGTAGCGAACTGATCTGCAAATAAAAGAAATGTGATTAGACATGTATGTGAGAATCAAAAACTATACCGAGATTGCAACAAGAACTTCACAGTTTTACAGTGAGGCCAGAAAATGAGATTGAGTCGATGTGGATTTTACTAAGATGTACCGGTACTTTGGAGCCAAAAAGAAGAAATTCACATTTGGCTGGATTCAACTTAATGCTAGATCCCTAGCCTACTTCCTTTTTCAGGCCTAATGTTAGATAAATAGATCTAGACTAGCCTACATTTACTATTTTTTTAGAACTAGAATCTATATTTTGATAGAGTCTACAAGTCTCTACTCTAGATCTCGACCTATAACTATGAACACCTAGATTGATATAGGCCTAGTTCTACTTCTACTAGGACCTAGATCTAGATAGGGTCTAGCTTTTAGTCTTAGTTTTCGTCTAGATCTAGGCCTACGTTAGAGATTCTAGATCAAACAGTAGACTAGTCTGAGATCAGCCAGTCCTTACGTTAGGGCTACCGGCTAGGCTAGAAATAGAATCTAGAATGAATAGAAGAAAGTATAGCCATAATAGGCTAGGCCGCCTAGACCTGAAGTAAATTTTTATATAAATCTAGGCCCCAGTCTAGACTGAGCTGTTGGTCTAGGCTTTACTTTAGGCCTGTTTTCTAGAAACCTAGATCTAAACAAACTCTCCAAAATGTAAGAACTCCTCCAAAGTAAACAAACATATGGGCCTAAAACAGAAGTAGGCCTAGGCCTAGATCTACTTAGAATCTACATAGATGTCTAGGTCAGGACTAGGCCTAGATCTAAGTTTAGGCGTAGTTGGCAAGCAATGCATTATAGCGATAGCAGTAGCACTGTAGACAGGAATACAGTCGTTTCTGGGAATTTTTATTTAAAAGTTTCTGACATTTACTGTCATATCACATTGGTTAGATTAAGGTCTAGGCCAACTTAATGTTGTTAGACTGTTGAGTGTCGTACTCGTAGTTTAATTAGCAGAAGTAGGCCTACCAAAATACAGTCGGAGACTGAAACTTTTGTTCTGGACTCTGGGGCTCTAACTAAGTCAGATCTATTCTAGATCTCTAGACTATCCCTGTCCTACATGTAAGTAAGGCTAAGCCAGGCTAAGTCCTGAATGTTGTTCTAGGCCTATACCAATACTAATATAGGTCTAGGTATATCTATGTACTATATGTAGCTTCAGTCTCGGTTGCTCCACTAATTATGGCATGCCAGCTACTAGAGTCTAGACTAACACAGTTACGTTTTGCAGCCTTCATCATGAAACTAGTAAAAAAAAAGTCGAAACAATGTTCAATTCTCCTCCAAACAGACGGATATTATAGATCTAATTGGGCCTAGGCTATATCTAGGCCTATGTTAGACCCAAGACTAGTCTCAAAAGTTACAAAAGTTTTCCCTTAGGGGCCTAGGTCTACTTAAACTGAAGTTAGAGTAAAGATGTCGAGAGGAATATATTCAATTTATATTTTGACAAACAATACATGAAAAGTAATATATGGGACTGATACACAAAAAAAACTGTGCAAGTCACTCGGTTTGGGATTGAAATGTTTTGGTAATTAAAAAAAATATATAGATAAGTTGAATTAAAAATTCTTACCATATATAGGTGATGAATGCTCTTCTCTTACTATAATAGTTGTAATTAGTTTCAATAAAATCCAAATTTTTAAGAAAAAACAACTTTAGTCACATTTTTGCAAGTTTGTTGCAGTGACCTCTGCAGCAATTTATCATTAAGAAGATCACTGAAGGTCATAGAATTTGAGACTTTGGCTTAGCCATATCGCCTGACTTGAGACAAATGTCTTAAAGTTTATAGAATATCGTTAGGGAAGATTTCTTGGACAAGCAAAATGCTAAGACAAATTGCTAAGACTTAAGCAAAAAGCTTATCTTGTTTATGGAATACGGGCCCTGGACCCTGCGTGGTACCACATGTTTCATATGTATGAATAAAGCACTTGTCACTTGCAGCAGAGAGAGCAGTCATGTGTGTAAAGTGTGCTAGTGTTATAATAATGAACGCTTTCAAAACAGCCTTCGCCAATATAGGGGGGGGGGATCGTTTGTCAGTCATATTTTCCCCGATCGGCCGCTCGAAGATGATTTTTGGTTTCTGTGGAGAGGGAGTCTTCTTAGCTTTATTCTTATAAATCAACATAAATATATATCATAATCCTTATTTTTTATATAATGTGAGCGCGATACGCGAGCTATTTTTTTTTTAATCTTATATATTTTTTCCAAAAATTTTAACATTCTTAATTTGCAATGTTTGTTTTCCTAAAAAAGATGTGCATGCAAATAAATAATTATTACGAACACGAAGCGCGAGCAGAAATGAACTGGTGGGAATTGAAGGTACCTGTTAAAGACTGCATGCACTTAGTCACGAAGAGGTAATATATTTTCAAAATAAAATAATGCGAGCGCGATGCGCGAGATGGATTTGTTTACATTTTTACCTAAAAAATTAGAATTCTTAGGACTTTTTGTAACTTAAACAAAATATGTATATAATAAACAATTGATGTGAGCGCGAAGCGCGAGCTAAGACTTTTGACATTTCTACATAAAGAATGGAAATTTTTAATCAATTTTTGTAATCGTAAACAGGATAGCTATGTAACTAAACAATTGATGCGAGCGCGAAGCGCGAGCGGAAAATTCATATAGTGACATGAAAGATTCTTTTTATTTCCATGTCTTCATCTTATTTTATTCACTCGTCTCCTCTTCCTTTTCTCTTTTCTCTTTTCCCATTTTTTTCTTTCTTTCCTTTTTTTCCTTTTTTTGCTCCGCCAATGGGGGGGGGCGGGCCACTCGTCCCCCCTGGATCCGCCTATGCATATGGATAGCAGTGGACATCGTTCTGTCGTTTAAATGGTTTATTTTCAAGTGGTCTAATGCCAAGTGTTAATTGGGCGAAATTAAGGAAAATAAAATTGATATTAGACCAACTAGTTATGAGACGAAATGGTCAAAGACGAACTGGTGATAAGACGAAGTGATGACTGGACCAAATGGTTATTGGACCATGGTTGTTAGGCGAAAAGTTAATGGACAGACTTGCATTATACTAAATGAATGTAGACCCTGTTGTGAGTGGACGAATTAGCAGCAGGCGAGTTGGTTTCAACCCGGCCGCATACCGCCCAGGCAAGCAAAACAAATTCACGACGAAATTCACGACGTCGTGAATTTCGTCGTCAATATTCAAATTGGCGACGTCGTGAATTTCGTCGTGAATATCAACATGATCAAATTGACGACGAAATTGGCGACGTCGTGAATTTCGTCGCCAATTTCGTCGTGAATATTCGCGATTTGGTCTATATGCGATGTTCCGTCAGGGACACCATAGTTTTGCAACTCCCCGTCGATTCTTTTCTTTAATAACCTTTTAACTCCAATGACCTTGACCTTTTTCAATACTTCATATGGATTTTACCCATACACTTAAGCGTCAACCTCTTCAAACACACCGCGCGCCGCCGTGAAAAGCCGCAAAAATGTGCCATTTCCCCCATTTTTTCAACCATATCTTTTGATCTGATTGGCCTAGTTCACCACCGGAAAAAGCATTAGAAAATTTAACTACTCTTCTTTATGGTGATGTAAAAATCACGATTTTTTGTTGTGCCATCGCACCGTCATTTTTTGGTTATTTTCCATCAATTTGGTCAAAATTTCTGTGGTAATGAACTTTTTGACTGAACGCTTCCGGCTATATCTGGTGGTTTCTTGCCGGGAGTGGGCTATTTTTTACCACCGGAAAAAGATTCAAGTCATTCAGTTCATTCTGAACATTTTGATATATAAATGATTCTCATTGGATGAAAAAAAAACCGTCAAAATATTAAACAAATTGGAGCCTCCGTCTGATTTGGGGAACTTTGCTACATTTGCGCATTTCATTTCTCCACGAGGGAGGGGAAGAGAAACCCGACACCGGGTATCGATGAGATTGAATGAGAAAAAGATGAAGAGAGGCGACATTTCGTCTTCAGTAAATAATCACGTAGGCAGAGAGCGATGAGACAGCTAATGAATTGCATCTCACATTCCTTGAAAAGAAAATGACAAGAAACAATGCCTGCTGAAAATGAACAGTCTCAATAAATCGCCGTACGTGTCCCTCCCAACATGCCCACCTCCGTGTCACCCTTGCTCTAAATAGAACGGTCGCGAACCTAGCGTGATCCCATCCGATCCAATCAGATTCAACCGCACAGCTGAGCGAAATTGTACGCTTAGTCGGTTCTGTGTGGCGCGCAGCTGACCCGGGCTGATTAAAAGCTTCAAATTAGGTGAAAGAAATCGGGGGTTACAAATTCATATGCTGATAATTCTTCGTCTTCAATATCAGTACTTACCTTTATAACTCTTTTTCTTTTCTTCTTATCTTGGTCGTACCAATCTGCCTTGATTGCTATTCCTGCAAATTCTGTCATTGACCTCAATTTTTCTGCTTGTTGTTGGTTTTTGCACATAATCTTTAAATCATTTCTTCCTCTTTCAATCTTTTGCACTTGCCCTACATTTTCATTTAGAAATTTTGCCCTTTTGATCGGGTTAATTTTAACTACGTTTGATTCTATACCTTCTATGATAATGGTCAGCCCTTGCTGTTTTACAGGCGAGTCATTAATGGTGCTGATCCTTGCTCTTTTAGGTTTTCTTTGACTACTTCTAACCGTCTTTGGTATAGTATACCATTCTCCTTCTGTTGTATTTTCTCGAACTTCGGTAATAGTTTGATCACTACATACCTCATGGTCAGCCACCATAGGCGATGGTGGGCGTATTCTCTCTTGCGATTGATAATAAATCGCGCTAGCATAATCTTCATACGCCTCCTCGCCAGAGGAGGCAGAAGTAGCCATTTTGATAAATCACAGACACATTTGTTATTTGATTTGTTATGGTGGTTAGTGTTATCTATTGGTGCTAATGAGTGAATAAATCTAAACGCCAAATCGGTAAAATCTTACCTTATAATCTTAAAAATGTTAACAAATCTGAACACATTAGAGCTCACAGTTTGTTTGAGTAACGCTGAGTCAGATTTCCAATAAAATTGAAGCGGAAGATGGCTGTCAAGAAGACTTGTCCAGTTGGTCCTGGCGTCCACGTGGGTTGGATAGCCCTTTCGAATTTCCCGCCACTTCCCACCGGGTTAGCTTCGGCGTGTGCACTCTCGTACGTTCGATCTTATTTTTTCACGACTGCTACAACCCCTTTATCATTGAATTGCTGCGTGTTTGTCAGAGGAGATTTGAATCTTGCGCGTATCAAAGCTAACGCGTATCAAAGCTGGAGGGAGCTTGTCAGCTCGTAAAATTTTATCACTATTTAAAAATAGATAAAGTCATAGAAAAAAATCTTTTCAGCTAAGACAATGGTGATTGTCACTTCTTTTGTATATCCAAACAGTGTAAAATTATTAAATATAAAGAGCTATCACAATTATACAGTTGTAAACTTCGATATTTCTCAGCAAAAACGCATAATTCCATTTTGTAAGAAAATCACTACATAATCGATTACAAGCGATTGCTGAATTTCGTTATACAACTACACATATGGATTAAAAATTATTCTACAGTATTTGCCGTTCCAAAACAATACTGATAATTAAATAAACCTTTCATTTCGTTACAATATATATACATGTATATAGTCTGGTTTGGATGATATTGACTTAAAGACCCATATTGCCCTCGTCTAAAGACTCTGGCCTATACGATTCATCTGCTGTCAATATATTTGATGCTCCGCTCAAGGCCAGCCAATATTATATCATAATCAACATTAAAGGTGATAGTATTAATACTATTATTATTTTGTTAGTATTAATGATGATGATGATGATGATGATAGTAATAACAAGAGGGTTACGTTCCTTATTTCGAGGGTTCATTTATCCGAAACGAAATAAGGTTCGTTAGTCCGAAAATGAAATAAAGGTTTATTCATCCGAAAAATGAAATAATCTGTGGCGAAGCCGGGAAAATAGGAAGGACATTAGTGGTAGGGGGGGGTAGAAACATCCTTGCTGTTCAATTGTTATGAGGAGCGGTGGAAAACATTTTTGTTGGGGGAGCAAAGCCCAAAACGGCACTTATATATAAAATTGGCATTCTGGTGCAAACAGCCTATCATCACCCCTCTGAGAGAATTCTATGTACGTCCAAAATGAAATGTCCCCCTTTTTGAAATAAAATAAATTTTATATATAAGTATATGATAATCATACATTTTATGTTAGAAAATCACACAATTTTTGGCTCGCGCTTCGCGCTCGTATCAGTTATTGTTTAGGTTAGTAAGGTACTTCTCCTTTCTTGTTATAAAAATGCTCATAATTTCAAGTTTTCAGGTTTGAATATAAAGCCTTTAAGCTCGCACTTCGCACTCGCATTGATTGGTGAAATATGTAATATGATATAGTATGTAATCCTTAACAGGTTCCTTTTCTGGTCAATATATTAAAATTTTCATCTCGCTCTTATATACAAATCTTTTTCCATGATTGCAAACACTACTCGGACATGTCGGAATGCTTAATTCTAATTTTCTATAGAAATTTCCAATAGTTTGAGCTTGCAATTTGCGCTCGCAACATCTCGCGTTGGTGTCAATTTAACAATAGGGGTCTATTATGCGTCATAATTAACCAAAAATCAAGTTATACAATTTCAGATTTGAGTTTTTTTCCAAACCGCTCGCTCGCAACTCTCTCTCTCTCTCTCTCTCTCGCAGAAAATATAAAGCCTTAATATATATCGTGTCATAATCAGAAATCACTTCAAAGACACTTTGCTCAACTTAATTACTTCAAAGAACACGACTTCACGCAGATGATAAGCTCAAGGTGAACTTATCCGTTTGCACCAATACGCCCATTTTATTATAAGTGCCTGTCTTTGTAACTTGTCCCAGTGTATTATCTGGCTCTTTAAACCATGGTTTAGACACCAAAATCATATCTTCCTGACATATTTTTTAATAAACTATGTCCATTTGAAATTAGCAGCATGGACGGAAATCTGTCCCAAAAGGTAAGGGGACCAGGGGCTGGAAAATTTGACAAAACAAGGTTTTTCACCAAAAATGTAAGGTCACTTAGTCCAAAATACATGTATTATTTTGATTGTAAATGATGATTTTCTCCATCATAAACATGATAAACGGGCGGATCCAGCGTTTGCCAATATGGGGACGAAAATATTTTGCCATTATTTTCCCAGATCGGCCGCTCAAAGTTGATTTTCAAAGCGCTAATAATTGAATAGTACAAGCGCGAAGCGCGAGCAACTTTTTAAAAGGAAATTTCATTTATTTTGTCCTGAAAACTGAACATTCCGAGCAATGATTGTGATCGTGAACAAGATGTGAATGTAACTAAATGATTACTGCGAAAACGCATCACGAGCAGAAATTTTTAATATACGTTCTGGTCTGATGGAAAACAGACCTTAAGGTCTGTTTGCAGTTACCCATGAAAACAATATATATTTCAACAATCAAATAATGCGAGCGCGAGCTGAATTTTATTTACAATTTGAACCTAAAAAATTGGCATTCAAAGCACTTTTTGTAATCATACACAGGATAGGTATATAATTTAATAATGCGAGCACGAAGCGCAAGAAGAATTTTTTGATATTCTGATGTAGATGAAATTGGATAATTCAAGCACGTTTTGAATAAAGGAAAAACAAAATTATCTATCTATTGTGCGCGCGTGTCTTTGAGAGTTAGACCTAGTATCTAGGGTCAATTTAAGCACTATTCCAAGCATCGTAGGAATATTGTGAAGTGGATATGGATCGTACTTCACAAATAATGCGAGCGCGAAGCACGAGCTGATTTTTCAAAACTATTAATATAGTTACACCAAGCACCCGAGGAAATTATTTTTTCATCATGATGATGACTATTTTTTTATTCCTCTTCCTAAGCGGGAGATCAAACTTGTCGATATCGATATTCCATTCTCGAAAAAAAGACAATTTTATTATACGGAATTCATTAACTGTTACCTTATTTATCAATCTAATATCGATTAGAGCTCGAAATCTGTTGATATTAAGGCATGAAAACCGGAAATTTTAAGCATTTTTAAAATATTGTTTTACGGGCGGCCTACTTGTGCGCATAAATGGTAAACATCGTAAGCAGCTCATCGGCCGTTGATGGAGTGCAGGAGACCAGAGGCGTCGATCCTGTGGGAGGGGTAGGGAGGGGCGATCGCCCCACCAATGAAAATATTGGGGGGCAAACATATCGTTTTGCCCCCCCCCCCCTTAATTCCGCATGTCCAAAAATAAAAAAGATTGTAATGTTACACAGAAATTAGCAAGCGAGATACACAACTCGTTCTTTACTTAAAATCGTGCTCAAAATGTCCGCTTTTCAGATTGGAATATAAAAAAAAAACCAGTTCGCACTCACATCATTTCTGTAGCAAAAACCCACACTTTTCATGATTAAATAGGTGAATAGAATGTCCCGTTTTCGGTTCTAAACCTCAAAAGAACCCCCGCTTTGATTTGCAAGAATCTTTTGTAGGATATATTTCTTGATCTTCATTAAAAACGTCCATTAATAAACTGGCAATTTTTTTCAGATCGAAATATCAAATTTTTCGCCTCGCGCTTCGCGCTCACATCACATATCCATCTTAATCATTGGTACCAAAAATGCCGACTGAGAACATGAATGTTTAAGGTCAGAATATAAAGAAATGTCAGCTCGCTCTTGGCACTTGCATTATCTGTTAGTGAGATACATGTATCCTCCTAATAAACAGGTACAGGTCAGTATACTAAAAATAGTCCAGTCAATCTAGCCAGAATAGGGGGGTAACCCGCCACTAATTGCAACACGAGATATTCCACTGAAATGCTTTCCAGGAAGGTCCCCTAAACAACATACTAAAAGTCCCAAGAAATCCAAGCAGTGGAAATTTATGAAATTTGCATATTATGCAAATTAGCCATGAAAAATTCGAAAAAGAAGGAAAATAATCCAAAAATTACAAATTAAATGTCCAAAACAATTTAATTTGAATGGAAATTCATGATAAATAACTGAATTCAATGTTTTTAATCAAAAGTGCAAAAAATTCTACCTCGTTTGCATATTATGCAAATAAGCATCCATATATTGAAAAAAATGTCAAGATATTGTGATTTTTCTCATATAGACTGCTTGAATAAATTCCATTAATCATGTTAATGTTGTCATTGATATGCTATTATATCACTAAGCATGATAATTCATCCCAATGCCTGAAAATTAATTTGCATATTATGCAAATTAGCCATTTAAGAAAATAGAAAATGAGGAAATTACATTGTAATCCAAAGATTACAAATTAAATGTCCACAGCAAGTTATTTCAAACAAAATTTCATAATGAATAAACAAGTTTATTTAAAAAAGCTAGCAAATCTGCCTCATTTGCATATTATGCAAATAAGTATTATAGAAAATGTAAAAAAAATGATTTTTGTCACATTGACTGCAGTGAAAGCATTTCAATTTTTAAATTAGTATGCTGCTATCACTAAGCATTCAAATCCTAATATTTATATTCCATGAAAAATACTGGAAAAATGTTCTTTGCTTGCTAAGCTGCGTTGTTAGTCTGACAAGATAATGGGATTGGCAAGAACAAAGCACAGTATTTGAATTGGTGAGTAGTTTGTGAGAGTTGACAACCCTTTCTTATATGGATGGGAACAACTTAGATTTTCTTGAAATTTCACTGTATAAACATGATTAAGGGAGGCCAGGAAAAGCAAACTTATGGCAGGTAAGATCAGATGAGTAGTCTCATTAAGAAGTGTAGCAGAGATTCCGTCTGGCCTGGTAGCTTCATGCAGGTTTTTTTTTAAACAATTTCTCCAGTAGTCTGGCTACACCTGCTTGACTAAACAATATGTTATCTGGCCATATCTGGGTCAGGACTGGGTCCCAGGACTTGTAGATCAGCATCATCATCAGTGGTGAATACTAAGACTAAAAATCTTTGCCTTCCTGTAATAATGCTATTCCAATGTAGTCATAGCTCCCAACATGCTAATTGTTACAGCCTGGAACATTGTCAATCCGGTCAACAAATTATGTATTACAGGCTTGTCTACAAACCCTCTTATGGCTCTCTTTAATGCATTGTAGCAATTCTGAGCTTTACCTTACTGATGCTTTTGGAGCTCTAAAATGTGCAAGCCTTCCTAGCCTTTCTCTAGAACTCTTGACATCTTCCGACACAGCTTCTGTCCATTGTCTCATTGAGGCAACTTGTGTCGGAAGAAAACATGGTTAACGGTGTGTTCTTGTTAAAGTCCTCTTGATTGGCATTCAGTCTCCTATGCTCGACTTGTCGGATTTCAGTACAGAGATTTGTATGATTGTAGATCTACATGACACTATTAAAGTCAGCATTCCTCCAGAAGAACATCCATAGTCGTACAATGATTACTAAAAGGTTTATTCCTCTGGATAACCTCACAGTATAGACATAAGTAACACCTATGTGGCAAATACATCCTAGAAGTGGTACACACTGTCTCATCATTGTTGGATGGTATTTGATGGTGTTGTTAAGGGTGTTCTATTATATTGTGTCCTCTTGTTGGAAGGGCAATAAACTGGCTTAGTCCTCCATCTGCTTTGTTCATTGTCTCACTGAGGAATTATGTTTACCATGAATATCAGAAAATTAATATTATTATTTGCATACGACTTACTTAGAAACTATAGCTTTAATATTTGGTGATGGTTGGCATAGATTTATCAAAGAGGAAAGAACAGAAAATGGACGCTTCATCATGAAGCAACAAATGGATTCAGCAAAAACGTCTAATCACGATTCCTGTATCTGAGAAACATGCCTATAATGCACTTTAAGCCTTTATCATGAATTTATGAATGGCTTTCATGTCGCTCGTATAGTAAAATGCCCATTGTTACTTATCTTAAGCATGCCCAGAGATCTTGTGATCCAAGCAAGTACTCATATTCACCACCAAGACAAGTGATGATGATGATGATAATGATGATGATGATGATGATGATGTGTTCTTATCAAGCACCGGTATCCGCCTCAGCTGGGTGCTCATGGCGCTTGCTCAAAAATAGGATTATCTAACGAATTTCAATGTCTTCATGGTCTTCAAATAGTGCCTAGGATCATTATTCAGTTCAAGTACTGTCCTAGTAATGCTACAATTCTTGGGATAGTGTTGGAGTGGGGAACAGAAAGGTCTTCTGGTAAGACTCAAAAGTTGATTGGGTCTCTGCTCTCCTGATAAATTGGGGAAGGCTAATCCGCAGCTATGGCCCAGAGATGTAGAAGGCTCTGTCACCCCAGGTTGTGTGACTGAGTGATTCTCTCAGCAATGCTTGATCTGAGACTGCGTGTTGGTCTATGCTGAGATAAGAGCTCTGATATGTAGGATGGTGATTTTTCGTCAAGCGCTTTGAATACAAGGACCCCAAGTTTATAAGCTAAGTGATGTGCTACAAGGACCAAATATTCGAAGCTAATGGACTTTTATTTGTACGGGTGTGACATCTTGTGCTGATCTTTGGTAATCCAGGAGCTTGCTAGCGTGGACTATACTTGCAAACTTTACAAAGTCAAGAAGAGAGCAAGACTGGGATGGAAATATTGAAGCATTCAAGCAGTGGGATCCATGTAGAATGGACTCATCATTGTACAATATGAGTGGGGTAACTGCTCGTGACAAAAGTCAATATCAACCAAGCGAGAAGTGTAGGAAGGTCATCATGGTTAATACACATAATCTATATGGAATTTTCGAGGAAAGTATCACGTATGTGTTTCCTTGAATATTTATAACATGTCGGATGCTTATTTGCAGAATAATTAAATTACAATTCAGATATTAAGCTGATTATTAATGTATTTGCCATTCTTAGTGATCACATCATATTGATCTAGACTGAAATGTTTTCATAACTGTTTTTGTGAGAAAAATAAAAAATTCTTATTTTTTTTCCATTCAATAATGCTCATATATATGCAAATGAGGTAGAATTATTTACGATTCTTTATTTAAGAAATAAATAGATTTGTAAAACTTATCATAGGCTTCAGTTCAATTCGCATTGTTTTCTGCACTTGATTTCATATATTTGGATTATTTTCCTTATTTGTAATTTATTATCGCTAATTTGCATAAAATGCAAATTTTGTGATTTTCCTATATGCTTGTATATTTAAGGACTTTTAATATGGTGTTTAGGAAACCTTCCTGTAAGGTATTGCTATATTTCCATATTCCAATTTAAATAGATAATCTACTGCAATTTTTGAGGGATGTATCACCAGTGTGTTTCCTTGAATATTAATAACATGTTAGATAATTCTATTTGCATAATATGCAAATTACACCACAGACACTAAGCTGAGTACAAATGTATTCAACGTGATAGTGATAGCAGCATGTAAACTTAAATATTAATAAAATTTTCAAGCAGTAAATGAGAGAAAAATCACAATTCCTTGACATTTTTCCATATTAGGATGCTTATTTGCATAATATGCAAATGAGGTAGATTTTTGTCCCTTTTGACAAAATTCATTGACTAGTTTATTTATCACGAATTTTTGCCCAAATTAAATTGTTTTGGACAGTAAATTTGTTAGCTTTGGGCTATTGTCCTTATTTTTCTAACTTTTTTGGCTAATTTGCATAATATGCAAATTTCATAAATTTCCAATGCTTGGATTTCTTGGGACTTTTAGTATGTTGTTTAGGGGACCCTCCTTGAAAGCATTGCAGTGGAATATCTCGTGTTGCAATTAGTGATGGGTCAAACCCTATATTGACTGGACTAAAAAGGTCAGCTCGCGCTCGCATTAATTTGTTGGTGAGATGAATCGTGTATAATTATACATATACTAACCGTCTCTGTGGTCTAGTGGTTAAGGCACCGGCGTTCAAAGCTGGGGGCCCGGTTCGATTCCCGGCAGAGACATTTTTTCGGCATCACCAATTTTTCCAAAGGGTAGATAGCTCTGGGGAACCTTGATTTAAGCTACGCCTACCATTGTTCTCTTAATCCATTTCTTTACAATATTTAAATAAAAAGAGTTGCCAAAAGCTGTTGTACATGTATAACTTTACATATATATATATATATATATATATATATATATATATATATATATATGTGCCTTGCCTGGATTATTTCCCGCCTACATAATATACATATACATTTATATATATATATAGGCCTATGTGGGTGTGTGTGTGTGAGTTTGTTCGTTTTGTGGGATCGAGCGCCTTTCTAACGTTGATTAGTGATTTTGCAAAATCGGGGGGGGGGGGGGGCAGGAGACCCAAGTGCAGGTGAATGCTTGGTGCGCGCGCAGTTGCGGCAGTGTGGTTTGCATACGTGAACCAATAAAATGCGGTGGGTGCCACTGCGAGTATGCCTGTGGGATCGGGCCAGCCGTTACATGTCCATGGGTATATAACTCCTTTGTACTTTTCTTTCTGGTTTTTTTCAGCGTTTTTCTCAAGTTAAATGGACATGGGGAGGGGGGTGCCAAAAACATCCGCGCCTGATAAAAGATCAAAAATAGTACGGGGACATTCGATGTTGTGCCCCCCCCCCCCCTATATCATTTTGGTAGGGGACGCGTCCCCCTGTCCCAATGGGATTTCCGCCCATGAACAGCATCCACTTCAGACTCGATTTTAAGAAGCCCTCTTCGATTTTTTGACATACTGAACCACTGACTGTCCTTTCAGCTTGTCCGTATTTGACCCTTTAAACATTTTTTAGATAACAAAATCGTAACTCCTAGTTGTTTTAAACTTTTGGTTTTTAAGCATCAGCAGTAGTTATTTTATTAGGACTTCATTTGTGGAAGCCATCTTGGATTTTTGGACTTACAGGACCACTTACTGCCCTTTTAACTAATGTGCTTCGACCCTTTGAACCATGGTTCAGACAGCATTATGTACCAATGTAATACTTTACCCTTAAAACCTTCAAATAGAAACAAAATTAACATGATTAAGGGCACGAAAGTAATATGAAATACAACCATTTTTGACGCCTTCTTTGATTTCCTGGTACCCTGGGGTGCTTTACTCCAACATGTATCAATATATCATTTTACCCCTTGAACCATACAATATGCACCGAAACTTGATATGATTGATGTCTAGGTTGGATAATGAGTGAGTTATATCCAAT